>NC_060139.1:1110193165-1110493165 GCF_021461385.2 Schistocerca piceifrons
GGACTCACAGGAGAGGTTCAAAACATAGAAAGTTAGAGTGTCAGCCCTCATGTACTTAAGTCGCCATTGTGCCTTTTGTATAAAATTCGGATGCAATTTCTGTGTTTCATCGTCAATAAGAAGGTCCGAGGTATACAGTAAACCTGAAGTGAAGCATCGGAATCTAAAACTGGACTCACAGGAGAGGTTCAAATCATAGACGGTTAGAGTGTCAGTCCTCTTGTACTTAACTCGGCATTGTGCATTTTGAATTTAATTCCGATGCAATTTCGATTCTTCGTCGTCAATAAGACGGTCTAAGGTACACAGTACACCTGAAGAGAAGCATCGGAATTTAAAACTGGACTCACAGGAGAGGTTCAAATCATAGTAAGTTCGAATGTCAGTCCTCTTGTACTTAAGTCGGCATTGTGCCTTTTGTATTAAATTCGGATGCAATTTCTGTCTTTCATCGTCAATAAGAAGGTGCAAGGTATACAGTAAACCTGAAGTGAAGCATCGGAGTCTAAAACTGGACTCATAGGAGAGGTTTGAATCATAGGAAGTTAGAGTGTCAGTGTTCTTGTACTTAACTCGGCATTGTGCCTTTTGAATTTAATTCGGATGCATTTTCTGTGTTTCATCGTCAATAAGAATGTCCAAGGTACACAGTAAACCTGAAGAGAAGCATCGGAATCTAAAACTGGAGTCACAGGAGAGGTTCAAATCATAGAAAGTTAGAGTGTCAGTCCACTTTTACTTAAGTCGGCATTGTGCCTTTTGTATTAAATTCCAATGCTATTTCTGTATTTCATCGTCAATAAGAAGATTCAAAGTATGCAGAAAACCGGAAGTGAAGCATCGGAATCTAAAACTTGACTCACAGGAGAGGTACAAATCATAGAAAGTGAGAGTGTCAGTCCTCTTGTACTTAAGTCGGCATTGTGACTTTTGAATTTAATTCCGATGCAATTTCTGTGTTTCAGCGTCAATAAGAAGGTGCAAGGTATACAGTAAACCTGAAGTGAATCATCGGAATCTAAAACTGGACTCGCAGGAGAGGTTTAAATCATAGAATGTTAGAGTGTCATTCCTCATTTACTTAAGTCGGCATTGTGCCTTACGTATTAAATTCGGATGCAATTTCTGTGTCTCATCGTCAATAAGAAGACCCATGGGATACAGTAAACCTGAAGTGTAGCATCGGAATCTAAAACTGTACTCACAGGAGATGTTCAAATCAGAGAAAGTTAGAGGGTCAGTCCTCTTGTACATAAGTCGGTATTGTAACTTTTGTATTAAATTCGGATGCAATTTCTGTGTCTCGTCGTCAATACGAAAGTCCAAGGGATACTGTAAACCTGAAGTGAAGCATCGGAATCTAAAACTAAACTCACATGAGAGGTTGAAATCATAGAAAGTGAGATCGTCACTCCTCTTGTACTTAAGTCGGCATTGTGCCTTTTGTATTAAATTCGGTTGCAAACTCTGTGTTTCATCGTCATTAAGAAGGTCCAAGGTATACAGTAAACCTGAAGTGAAGCACCGGAATCTAAAACTCGACTCACAGGAGAGGTTCAAATCATAGAAAGTTAGAGTGTCAGCCCTCTTGTACTTGAGTCGCCATTGTGCATTTTGTATTAGATTCGGATGCAATTTCTGTGTTTCATCGTCAATAAGAAGGTGCTAGGTATACAGTAAACCTGAAGTGAAGCATCGGAATCTAACACTCAACTCACAGGAGAGGTTCAAATCATAGAAAGTGAGAGTGTCAGTCATCTTGTACTTAGGTCGGCATTGTGCCTTTTCTATTAAATTCGAATGCAATTTCTGTGTTTCATCGTCAATAAGAAGGTCCAAGTTATACAGTAAACCTGAAGTGAAACTTCGAAATCTAAAACTTGACTCACAGGAGGGGTACAATTCATAGAAAGTGAGAGTGTCAGTCCTCTTGTACTTAAGTCGGCACTGTGTCTTTTGTATTTAATTCCGATGCAATTTCTGTGTTTCATCGTCAACACGAAGGTCCAAAGGATACAGTAAACCTGAAGTGGAAGCATCGGAATCTAAAACTGGACTCACAGGAGAGGTTCAAATGATAGAAAGTGAGAGCGTCAGACCTCTTTTACTTAAGTCGGCACTGTGTCTTTTGTATTTAATTCCGATGCAATTTCTGTGTTTCATCGTCAATACGAAGGTCCGAGGTATACAGTAAACCTGAAGTGAAGCATCGGAATCTATAACTGGACTTACAGGAGAGGTTCAAATCATAGAAAGTTAGACTGTCACTCCTCTCGTACTTAAGTCGCCATTGTGCCTTTTGTATTAAATTCGGATGCAATTTCTGTGTTTCATCGTCAATAAGAAGGTCCGAGGTATACAGTAAACCTGAAGTGAAGCATCGGAATCTATAACTGGACTTACAGGAGAGGTTCAAAACATAGAAAGTTAGAGTGTCAGCCTTCATGTACTTAAGTCGCCATTGTGCAATTTGTATAAAATTCGGATGCAATTTCTGTGTTTCATCGTCAATAAGAAGGTCCGAGGTATACAGTAAACCTGAAGTGAAGCATCGGAATCTAAAACTGGACTCACAGGAGAGGTTCAAATCATAGACGGTTAGAGTGTCAGTCCTCTTGTACTTAACTCGGCATTGTGCATTTTGAATTTAATTCCGATGCAATTTCGATTCTTCGTCGTCAATAAGACGGTCTAAGGTACACAGTACACCTGAAGAGAAGCATCGGAATTTAAAACTGGACACACAGGAGAGGTTCAAATCATAGAAAGTTTGAATGTCAGTCCTCTTGTACTTAAGTCGGCATTGTGCCTTTTGTATTAAATTCGGATGCAATTTCTGTCTTTCATCGTCAATAAGAAGGTGCAAGGTATACAGTAAACCTGAAGTGAAGCATCGGAGTCTAAAACTGGACTCATAGGAGAGGTTTGAATCATAGAAAGTTAGAGTGTCAGTGTTCTTGTACTTAACTCGGCATTGTGCCTTTTGAATTTAATTCGGATGCATTTTCTGTGTTTCATCGTCAATAAGAATGTCCAAGGTACACAGTAAACCTGAAGAGAAGCATCGGAATCTAAAACTGGACTCACAGGAGAGGTTCAAATCATAGAAAGTTAGAGTGTCAGTCCACTTTTACTTAAGTCGGCATTGAGCCTTTTGTATTAAATTCCAATGCTATTTCTGTGTTTCATCGTCAATAAGAAGATTCAAAGTATGCAGAAAACCGGAAGTGAAGCATCGGAATCTAAAACTTGACTCACAGGAGTGCTACAAATCATAGAAAGTGAGAGTGTCAGTCCTCTTGTACTTAAGTCGGCATTGTGACTTTTGAATTTAATTCCCATGCAATTTCTGTGTTTCAGCGTCAATAAGAAGGTGCAAGGTATACAGTAAACCTGAAGTGAAGCATCGGAATCTAAAACTGGACTAGCAGGAGAGGTTCAAATCATAGAATGTTAGAGTGTCATTCCTCATTTACTTAAGTCGGCATTGTGCCTTACGTATTAAATTCGGATGCAATTTCTGTGTCTCATCGTCAATAAGAAAGTCCAAGGGATACAGTAAACCTGAGGTGAGGCATCGGAATCTAAATCTGGCCTCACAGGAGAGGTTCAAATCATAGAAAGTTAGAGTGTCAGTCCTCTTTTACTTAAGTCGGCATTGTCCCTTTTGTATTAAATTCCGATGCAATTTCTGTGTTTCATGGTCAATAAGAAGGTGCAAGGTATACAGTAAACCTGAAGTGAAGCATCGGAATCTA
The DNA here is from genome assembly GCF_021461385.2 of Schistocerca piceifrons. Lineage (NCBI taxonomy): Eukaryota > Metazoa > Arthropoda > Insecta > Orthoptera > Acrididae > Schistocerca > Schistocerca piceifrons. The sequence continues at coordinate 1,110,196,924 of NC_060139.1, forward strand.
AAACTGGACACACAGGAGAGGTTCAAATCATCGAAAGTGAGAGTGTCAGTCCTCTTGTATTTAACTCGGCATTGTGCTATTTGTAATAAATTCCGATGCAATTTCTGTGTTTCATCGTCATTAAGAAAGTGCAAGGTATACAGTAAAGCAGAAGTGAAGCATCGGAATCTTACACTCAACTCAGAGGAGAATTTTAAATCATAGAAAGTGAGAGTGTCAGTCCTCTTGTACTTAAGTCGGAATTGTGCCTTTTGTATTATATTCGGATGCAATTTCTGTGTTTCATCGTCAATAAGAACGTCCAAGGAATACAGTAAACCTGAAGTGAAGCATCGGAATCTAAAACTGGACTCACACGAGAAGTTCAATTCATAGAAAGTTAGAGTGTCAGTCCTCTTTTACTTAAGTCGGCATTGCGCCTTTTGTATTATATTCCGATGCAATTTCTGTGTTTCATCGTCAATAAGGAGGTGCAAGGTATACAGTAAACCGGAAGTGAAGCATCGGATTCTAAAACTGGACTCGCAGGAGAGGTTCAAATCATAGAATGTTAGAGTGTCAGTCCTCTTTTACTTAAGTCGGCATTGTGCCTTGTGTAATAAATTCGGATGCAAACTCTGTGTTTCATCGTCAATAAGAAGGTCCAAGGTATACATTACGCCTGAAGAGAAGCATCAGAATCTAAAACTGGATTTACAGGAGAGGTTCAAATCATAGAAGGTTATAGTGTCAGTCCACTTGTACTTAACTCGGCATTGTGCCTTTTCAATTTAATTCCGATGCAATTTCTGTGCTTCATCGTCAACAAGAAGGTGCAAGGTTTACAGTAAACCTGAAGTGAAGCATCGGAATCTAAAACTGGACTCACAGGAGCGGTTCAATTCATAGAAAGTGAGAGTGTCAGTCCTCTTGTACTTAAGTCGGCATTGTGCCTTTTGAATTTAATTCAGATGCAATTTCTGTGTTTCATTGTCAATAAGAAGGTGCAAGGTATACAGTAAACCTGAAGTGAAGCATCGGAATCTAAAACTGGACTCACAGGAGAGGTTCAAATCACAGAAAGTTAGAGTGTCAGTCCTCTTTTACTTAAGTCGGCATTGCGCCTTTTGTATTATATTCCGATGCAATTTCTGTGTTTCATCGTCAATAAGGAGGTGCAAGGTATACAGTAAACCGGAAGTGAAGCATCGGAATCTAAAACTGGACTCACAGGAGAAGTGCAATTCATAGAAAGTGGGGGTGGCAGTCCTCTTGTACTTAAGACGGCATTGTGGCTTTTGAATTTAATTCCGATGCAATTTCTGTGTTTCATCGTCAATAAGAAGGTGCAAGGTATACAGTAAACCTGAAGTGAAGCATCGGAATCAAAAACTGGACTCGCAGGAGACGTTCAAATCATAGAATGTTAGAGTGTCAGTCTTCTTTTACTTAAGTCGGCATTGTGCCTTGTGAAATAAATTCGGATGCAAACTCTGTGTTTCAACGTCAATAAGAAGGTCCAAGGAATACAGTAAACCTGAAGTGAAGCATCAGAATCTAAAATTGGACTCAAAGGAGAGGTTCAAATCATAGAAAGTTAGAGTGTCAGTCCTCTTGTACTTATGTCGGCATTGTGCCTTTTGTATTAAATTCGGATCCGAACTCTGTGTTTCATCGTCAATAAGAAGGTCCAAGGGATACTGTAAACCTCAAGTGAAGCATCGGAATCTAAAACTGGACTCACAGGAGAGGTTCAAATCATTGAAAGTGAGAGTGTCAGTCCTCTTGTACTTAAGTCGGCATTGTGCCATTTGTAATAAATTCCGATGCAATTTCTGTGTTTCATCGTCAATAAGAAGGCGCAAGGTATACAGTAAACCAGAAGTGAAGCATAGGAATCTAACACTCAACTCACAGGAGATTTTTAAATCATAGAAAGTAAGAGTGTCAGTACCCTTGTACTTAAGTCGGCTTTGTGCCTTTTATATTAAATTCGAGTGCAATTTCTGTGTTTCATCGGAAATAAGAAAGTCCAAGGGATACAGTAAACCTGAAGTGAAGCATCAGAGTCTAACACTCAACTCACAGGAAAGGTTCAAATCATAGAAAGTGGGAGTGTCAGTATTTTTGTACTTAAGTCGGCATTGTGCCATTTCTATTAAATTCGGATGCAATTTCTGTGTTTCATCGTCAATACGAAAGTCCAAAGGATACAGTAAACCTTAAGTGAAGCATCGGAATCTAAAACTGGAATCACAGGAGAGGTTCAAATCATAGAAAGTGAGAGTGTCAGTCTTCTTTTACTTAAGTCGGCATTGTGCCTTGTGTAATAAATTCGGATGCAAACTCTGTGTTTCATCGTCAATAAGAAGGTCCAAGGTATACATTACGCCTGAAGAGAAGCATCAGAATCTAAAACTGGATTTACAGGAGAGGTTCAAATCATAGAAGGTTATAGTGTCAGTCCACTTGTACTTAACTCGGCATTGTGCCTTTTCAATTTAATTCCGATGCAATTTCTGTGCTTCATCGTCAACAAGAAGGTGCAAGGTTTACAGTAAACCTGAAGTGAAGCATCGGAATCTAAAACTGGACTCACAGGAGCGGTTCAATTCATAGAAAGTGAGAGTGTCAGTCCTCTTGTACTTAAGTCGGCATTGTGCCTTTTGAATTTAATTCAGATGCAATTTCTGTGTTTCATTGTCAATAAGAAGGTGCAAGGTATACAGTAAACCTGAAGTGAAGCATCGGAATCTAAAACTGGACTCACAGGAGAGGTTCAAATCACAGAAAGTTAGAGTGTCAGTCCTCTTTTACTTAAGTCGGCATTGTGCCTTTTGTATTACATTCCGATGCAATTTCTCTGTTTCATCGTCAATAAGACGGTGCAAGGTATACAGTAAACCTTAAGCGAAGCATCGGATTCTAAAACTGGACTCGCAGGAGAGGTTCAAATCATAGAATGTTAGAGTGTCAGTCCTCTTTTACTTAAGTCGGCATTGTGCCTTCTGTATTAAATTCCGATGCAATTTCTGTATTTCATCGTCAATAAGAAGGTGCAAGGTATACAGTGAACCTAAAGGGAAGCATCGGAATCTAAAACTGGACTCACTGGAGAGGTTCAAATCATAGAAAGTGAGAGTGTCAGTCCTCTTGTACTTAAGTCGGCATTGTGCCCTTTTGAATTTAATTCAGATGCAATTTCTGTGTTTCATTGTCAATAAGAAGGTGCAAGGTATACAGTAAACCTGAAGTGAAGCATCGGAATCTAAAACTGGACTCACAGGAGAGGTTCAAATCATAGAAAGTGAAAGTGTCAGTCCTCTTGTACTTAAGTCGCCATTGTGATTTTTGTATTAAATTCGGATGCAATTTCTGTGTTTCATCGTCAATAAGAAGGTCCAAGGGATACAGTAAACCTGAAGTGAAGCATCGGAATCTAAAACTGGACTCACAGGAGAGGTTCAAGTCATAGAACGTTAGAGTGTCAGTCCTCTTGTACTTAAGTCGGCATTGTGCCTTTTGTATTACATTCCGATGCAATTTCTCTGTTTCATCGTCAATAAGACGGTGCAAGGTATACAGTAAACCTTAAGCGAAGCATCGGATTCTAAAACTGGACTCGCAGGAGAGGTTCAAATCATAGAATGTTAGTGTGTCAGTCCTCTTTTACTTATGTCGGCATTGTGCCTTCTGTATTAAATTCCGATGCAATTTCTGTATTTCATCGTCAATAAAAAGGTGCAAGGTATACAGTAAACCTGAAGTGAAGCATCGGCATCTAAAACTGGACTCACAGGAGAGTTTCAAATCATAGAAAGTGAGAGGGTCAGTCCTCTTGTACTTAAGTCGGCATTGTGCCTTTTGTATTAATTTCGGATGCAAATTCTGTGTTTCATCGTCAATGAGAAAGTCCAAGGGGTACAGTAAACCTGAAGTGAAGCATCGGATTCTAAAACTGGACTCACAGGAGAGGTTATAATCATAGAAAGTTAAAATGTCAGTCCTATTGTACTCGAGTCGGTATTGTGCCATTTGTATTAATTTCTGATGCAATTTCTGTGTTTCATCGTCAATAAGAAGATGCAAGGTATACTGTAAACCTGGAGTGAAGCATCGGAATCTTAAACTGGACTCACATTAGAGGTTCAAATCATAGAAAGTGAGAGTGTCAGTCCTTTTTTACTTCAGTCGGCATTGCGCCTTTTGTATAAAATTCGGATGCAATTTCTGTGTTTCATCGTCAATAAGAAGGTCCAAGGGATACAGTAATTCTGAAGTGAAGCATCGGAATCTAAAACTGGACTCACAGGAGAGGTTCAAATCATCGAAAGTGAGAGTGTCAGTCCTCTTGTACTTAAGTCGGCTTTGTGCCATTTGTAATAAATTCCGTTGCAATATCTGTGCTTCATCGTCAATAAGAAGGAGCAAGGTATACAGTAAACCAGAAGTGAAGTATCGGAATCTAACACTCAACTCACAGGAGAGGTTTAAATCATAGAAAGAGATAGTGTCTCTCCTCTTGTACTTAAATCGGCATTGTGTCTTTTGTATTAAATTCAAATGCAATTTCTGTGTTTCATCGTCAATAAGAAGGTACAAGTGATACAGTAAACCTGAGTGAAGCATCGGAATCTAACACTCAACTCACAGGAGAGGTTCAAATCATAGAAAGTGAGAGTTTCAATCTTCTTTTACATAAGACGGCAATCTGCCTTGTGTAATAAATTCGGATGCAAACTCTGTGTTTCACCGTCTATTAAGAAGGTCCAAGGGATACAGTAAACCTGAAGTGAAGCATCGGAATCTAAAACTGGACTCACAGGAGAGGTTCAATTCATAGAAGGTTAGAGTGTCAGTCCTGTTGTACTTAACTCGGCATTGTCCCTTTAGAATTTTATTCCGATGCTATTTCAGTGCTTCATCGTCAATAAGAAGGTCCAAGGTACACAGTAATCCTGAAGAGAAGCATCGGAATCTAAAAGTGGACTCACAGGAGAGGTTCAAATCATAGAATGTTAGAGTGTCAGTCCTCTTGTACTTAAGTCACCATTGTGGCTACTGAATTTAATTCCGATGCAATTTCTGTGTTTCTTCGTCAACAAGAAGGTCCAAGGTATACAGTAAACCTGAGGTGAAGCATCGGAATCTTAAACCGGACTCACACGAGAGGTTGAAATCTTAGAAAGTTAGAGTGTCAGTCCTCTTGTACTTAAGTCGGCATTGTGCCTTTTGTATTAAATTCGGATGAAATTTCTGTGTTTCATCGTCAATAAGACGGTCCAAGGGATACAGTAAACCTGAAGTGAAGCATCGGAATCTTAAACTGGACTCACAGGAGAGGTTCAAATCATAGAAAGTGAGAGTGTCAGTCCTCTTGTACTTAAGTCGGCATTGTGCCATTTGTAATAAATTCCGATGCAATTTCTGTGTTTCATCGTCAATAAGAACGTGCAAGGTATACAGTAAACCAAAAGTGAAGCATCGGAATCTAACACTCAACTCACAGGAGAGGTATAAATCATAGAAAGTGAGAGTGTCAGTCGTCTTCTCTTAAGTCGGCATTGTGACTTTTGTATTAAATTCGGATGCAATTTCTGTGTTTCATCGCCAATAAAAAGGTCCAAGTGATACAGTAAACCTGAAGTGAAGCATCGGAATCCAAAACTGGACTCATAGGAGAGGTTCAAATCGTAGAAAGTGAGAGTGTCAGTCCTCTTGTACTTAAGTCGGCATTGCGCCTTTTGTATTAAATTCGGATGCAATTTCTGTGTTTCATCGTCAATACGAAAGTTCAAAGGATACGGTAAACCTGAAGCGAAGCATCGGAATCTTAAACTGGACTCACAGGAGAGGTTCAAATCATAGCAAGTGAGAGTGTCAGTCCTCTTGTACTTAAGTCGGCATTGTGCCTTTTGTATTAAATTCGGATGCAAATTCTGTCTTTCATCGTCAATACGAAGGTCCAAGGGATACAGGAAACCTGAAGTGAAGCATCGGAATCTAAAACTGGACTCACAGGAGAGGTTCAAGTCATCGAAAGTGAGAGTGTCAGTCCTCTTGTACTTAAGTCGGCATTGTGCCATTTGTAATAAATTCCGATGCAATTTCTGTTTCATCGTCAATAAGAAGGTGCAAGGAATACAGTAAACCAGAGGTGAAGCATCGGAATCTAACACTCAACTCACAGGAGAGGTTTAAATCATAGAAAGTGATAGTGTCAGTCCTCTTGTACTTAAGTCGGCATTGTGCCTTTTGTATTATATTCGGATGCAATTTCTGTGTTTCATCGTCAATACAAAAGTCCAAAGGATACAGTAAACCTTAAGTGAAGCATCTGAATCTAAAACTGGACTCACAGGAGAGGTTCAAATCATAGAAAGTGAGAGTGTCAGTCTTCTTTTACTTAAGTCGGCATTGTGCCTTGTGTAATAAATTCGGATGTAAAACTCTGTGTTTCATCGTCAATAAGAAGGTCCAAGGCATACAGTACACCTGAAGTAAAGCATCGGAATCTAAAACTGGATTTACAGGAGAGGTTCAAATCAACAAGGTAAGACTGTCAGTCCATTAGTACTTAACTCGGCATTGTGCCTTTCCAATTTAATTCCGATGCAATTTCTGTGCTTCATCGTCAATAAGAAGGTGCAAGGTATACAGTAAACCTGAAGTGAAGCTTCGGAATCTAAAACTGGACTCACCGGAGAGGTTCAAATCATAGAAAGTGAGAGTGTCAGTCCTCTTGTACTTAAGTTGGCATTGTGCCTTTTGTATTAAATTCGGATGCAATTTCTGTGTTTCATCGTCAATAAGATGGTCCAAGGGATACAGTAAACCTGAAGTGAAGCATCGGAATCTTAAACTGGACTCACAGGAGAGGTTCAAATCATAGAAAGTTAGAGTGTCAGTCCCCTTGTACTTAAGTCGGCATTGTGCCTTTTGTATTACATTCCGATGCAATTTCTCTGTTTCATCGTCAATAAGACGGTGCAAGGTATACAGTAAACCTTAAGTGAAGCATCGGATTCTAAAACTGGACTCGCAGGAGAGGTTCAAATCATAGAAAGTGAGAGTGTCAGTCTTCTTTTACTTAATTCGGCATTGTGCCTTGTGTAATAAATTCGGATGCAATTCCTGTGTTTCATCGTCAATAAGAAGGTCCAAGGGATTCTGTAACCCTGAAGTGAAGCATCGGAATCGAAAACTGGACTCACAGGAGAGGTTCAAATCATAGAAAGTGAGAGTGTCAGTCCTCTTGTACTTAAGTTGGCATTGTGCCTTTTGTATTAAATTCGGATGCAATTTCTGTGTTTCATCGTCAATAAGATGGTCCAAGGGATACAGTAAACCTGAAGTGAAGCATCGGAATCTTAAACTGGACTCACAGGAGAGGTTGAAATCATAGAAAGTGGGAGTGTCAGTCCTCTTGTACTTAAGTAGGCATGGGGCCTGTTCTATTGAATTCAGATGCAATTTCTGTGTTTCATCGTCAATAAGAAGGTCCAAGGGATACAGTAAACCTGAAGTGAAGCATCGGAATCTAAAACTGGACTCACAGGAGAGGATCAAATCATAGAAAGTTAGTGTCAGTACTCTTGTACTTAACTCAGCATTGTGCCTTTTGAATTTAATTCGGATGCAATTTCTGTGTTTCATCGTAAATAATAAGGTCCAAGGTACACAGTAAACCCTAAGAGAAGCATCGGAATCTAAAACTGGACTCACAGGAGAGGTTCAAAACATAGAATGTGAGAGTGTCAGTCCTCTTGTACTTAAGTCGGCATTGTGCCTTTTGTATTAAATTTGGATGCAATTTCTGTGTGTCATCGTCAATACGAAAGTCCAAAGGATACAGTAAACCTTAAGTGAAGCATCGGAATCTAAAACTGGACTCACAGGAGAGGTTCAAATCATAGAAAATGAGAGTGTCAGTCTTCTTTTACTTAAGCCGTCATTGTGACTTGTGTCATAAATTCGGATGCTAACCCTGTGTTTCATCGTCAATAAGAAGGTCCAAGGTATACAGTACACCTGAAGTGAAGCATCGGAATCTAAAACTGGATTTACAGGAGAGCTTCAAATCATAGAAGGTTAGAGTGTCAGTCCACTTGTTTTTAACTCGGCATTGTGCCTTTTCAGTTTAATTCCGATGCAATTTCTGTGCTTCATCGTCAATAAGAAGGTGCAAGGTATACAGTAAACCTCAAGTGAAGCATCGGAATCTAAAACTGGGCTCACAGGAGAGGTTCAAATCATAGAAAGTGAGAGTGTCAGTCCTCTTGTACTTAAGTCGCCATTGTGATTTTTGTATTAAATTCGGAAGCAATTTCTGTGTTTCATCGTAAATACGAAAGTCCAAAGGATACGGTAAACCTGAAGTGAAGCATCGGAATCTTAAACTGGACTCAAAGGAGAGGTTCAAATCATAGAAAGTGAGAGTGTCAGTCCTCTTGTACTTAAGTCGGCATTGTGCCTTTTGTATTAAATTCGGATGCAAATTCTGTGTTTCATCGTCAATAAGAAGGACCATATGATACAGGAAACCTGAAGTGAAGCATCGGAATCTAAAACTGGACTCACAGGAGAGGTTAAAATCATAGAAAGTTAAAATGTCAGTCCTATTGTACTCAAGTCGTCATTGTGCCATTTGTATTAATTTCTGATGCAATTTCAGTGTGTCATCGTCAATAAGAAGGTGCAAGGTATACAGTAAACCTGGAGTGAAGCATCGGAATCTTAAACTGGACTCACAGGAGAGGTACAAATCATAGAAAGTGAGAGAGTCAGTCCTTTTTTACTTCAGTCGGCATTGCGCCTTTTGTATTAAATTCGGATGCAATTTCTCTGTTTCATCGTCAATAAGAATGTCCAAGGGATACAGTAAATCTGAAGTGAAGCATCGGAATCTAAAACTGGACTCACAGGAGAGGTTCAAATCGTAGAAAGTGAGAGTGTCAGTCCTCTTGTACTTAAGTCGGCATTGTGCCTTTTGGTTTAAATTCGGATGCAAATTCTGTGTTTCATCGTCAATAAGAAGGTCCAAGGGATACAGTAAACCAGAAGTGAAGCGTCGGAATCTAAAACTGGACTCACAGGAGAGGTTCAAATCATCGAAAGTGAGAGTGTCAGTCCTCTTGTACTTAAGTCGGCATTGTGCCAATTGTAATAAATTCCGATGCACTTTCTGTGTTTCATCGTCAATAAGAACGTGCAAGGTATACAGTAAACCAGAAGTGAAGCATCGGAATCTAACACTCAACTCACAGGAGAGGTATAATCATAGAAAGTGAGAATGTCAGTCGTCTTGTACTTCAGTCGGCATTGTGACTTTTGTATTAAATTCGGATGCAATTTCTGTGTTTAATGGTCAATAAGAAGGTCCAAGTGATACAGTAAACCTGAAGTGTAGCATCGGAATCCAAAACTGGACTCATAGGAGAGGTTCAAATCATAGAAAGTGAGAGTGTCTGTCCTCTTGTACTTAAGTCGGCATTGTGCCTTTTGTATTAAATTCGGATGCAATTTCTGTGTTTCATCGTCAAAACGAAAGTGCAAAGGATACGGTAAACCTAAAGTGAAGCATCGGAATCAAAAACTGGACTCACAGGAGAGGTTAAAATCATAGAAAATTAAAATGTCAGTCCTATTGTACTCAAGTCGGCATTGTGCCATTTGTATTAATTTCTGATGCAATTTCTGTGTGTCATCGTCAATAAGAAGGTGCAAGGTATACAGTAAACCTGTAGTGAAGCATCGGAATCTTAAACTGGACTCACAGGAGAGCTACAAATCATAGAAAGTGAGAGAGTCAGTCCTTTTTTACTTCACTCGGCATTGCGCCTTTTGTATTTAATTCGGATGCAATTTCTCTGTTTCATCGTCAATAAGAATGTCCAAGGGATACAGTAAATCTGAAGTGAAGCATCGGAATCTAAAACTGGACTCACAGGAGAGGTTCAAATCATAGAAAGTGAGAGTGTCAGTCCTCTTTTACTTAAGTCGGCATTGTGCCTTTTGGTTTAAATTCGGATGCAAATTGTGTGTTTCAACGTCAATAAGAAGGTCCAAGGGATACAGTAAACCTGAAGAGAAGCATCGGAATCTAAAACTGGACTCACAGGAGAGGTTCAAATCATCGAAAGTGAGAGTGTCAGTCCTCTTGTACTTAGGTCGGCATTGTGCCATTTGTAATAAATTCCGATGCAATTTCTGTGTTTTATCGTCAATAAGAACGTGCAAGGTATACAGTAAACCAGAAGTGAAGCATCGGAATCTAACACTCAACTCACAGGAGAGGTATAAATCATAGAAAGTGAGAGTGTCAGTCGTCTTGTACTTAAGTCGGCATTGTGACTTTTGTATTAAATTCGGATGCAATTTCTGTGTTTCATCGTCAATAAGAAGGTCCAAGTGATACAGTAAACCTGAAGTGAAGCATCGGAATCCTAAACTGGACTCACAGGAGAGGTTCAAATCATAGAAAGTGAGAGAGTCAGTTCTCTTGTACTTAAGTAGGCATTGTGCCTTTTGTATTAAATTCGGATGCAAATTCTGTGTTTCATCGTCAATAAGAAGGTCCAAGGGATACAGTAAACCTGAAGTGAAGCATCGGAATCAAAAACTGGACTCAAATTAGAGGTTCAAGTCATCGAAAGTGAGAGTGTCAGTCCTCTTGTACTTAAGTCGGCATTGTGCCATTTGTAATAAAATCCGATGCAATTTCTCTTACATCGTCAATAAGAAGGTGCAAGGAATGCCGTAAACCAGAGGTGAAGCATCGGAATCTAACACTCAACTCACAGGAGAGGTTTAAATCATAGAAAGTGACAGTGTCAGTCCTCTTGTACTTAAGTCGGCATTGTGCCTTTTGTATTAAATTCGGATGCAATTTCTGTGTTTCATCGTCAATAAGAAGGTCCAAGGGATACAGTAAACCTGAAGTGAAGCATCGGAATCTACAACTAGACTCACAGGAGAGGTTCAAATCGTAGAAAGTTAGAGTGTCAGTCCTCTTGTACTTAAGTCGGCATTGTGCCTTTTGTATTACATTCCGATGCAATTTCTGTGTTTCATCGTAAATACGAAAGTCCAAAGGATACGGTAAACCTGAAGTGAAACATCGGAATCTTAAACTGGGCTCACAGGAGAGGTTCAAATCATAGAAAGTGAGAGTGTCAGTCCTCTTGTACTTAAGTCGGCATTTTGTGCCTTTTGTATTAAATTCGGATGCATATTCTGTGTTTCATCGTCAATAAGAAGGTCCATGGGATACAGTAAACCTGAAGTGAAGCATCGGAATCTTAAACCGGACTCACAGGAGAGGTTGAAATCTTAGAAAGTTAGAGTGTCAGTCCTCTTGTACTTAAGTCGGCATTGTGCTTTTGTATTAAATTCGGATGCAATTTCTGTGTTTCATCGTCAATAAGACGGTCCAAGGGATACAGTAAACCTGAAGTGAAGCATCGAAATCTTAAACTGGACTCACAGGAGAGGTTCAAATCATAGAACGTGAGAGTGTCAGTCCTCTTGTACTTAAGTCGGCATTGTGCCTGTTCTATTGAATTCAGATGCTATTTCTGTGTTTCATCGTAAATACGAAAGTCCAAAGGATACGGTAAACCTGAAGTGAAACATCGGAATCTTAAACTGGACTCACAGGTAAGGTTCAAATCATAGAAAGTGAGAGTGTCAGTCCTCTTGTACTTAAGTCGGCATTGCGCCTTTTGTATTAAATTCGGATGCAATTTCTCTGTTTCATCGTCAATAAGAATGTCCAAGGGATACAGTAAATCTGAAGTGAAGCATCGGAATCTAAAACTGGACCCACAGGAGAGGTTCAAATCACAGAAAGTGAGAGTGTCAGTCCTCTTGTACTTAAGTCGGCATTGTGCCTTTTGGTTCAAATTCGGATGCTATTTCTGTGTTTCATCGTCAATAAGACGGTCCAAGGGATACAGTAAACCTCAAGTGAAGCATCGGAATCTTAAACTAGACTCACAGGAGAGGTTCAAATCATAGAAAGTGAGAGTGTCAGTCCTCTTGTACTTAAGTCGGCATTGTGCCTGTTCTATTGAATTCAGATGCAATTTCGGTGTTTCATCGTCAATAAGTAGGTCCAAGGGATACAGTAAACCTGAAGTGAGGCATCGGAATGTAAAACTGGACTCACAGGAGAGGTTCAATTCATAGAAGGTTAGAGTGTCAGTCCTGTTGTACTTAACTCGGCATTGTGCCTTTTGAATTTAATTCCGATGTAATTTCAGTGCTTCATCGTCAATAACAAGGTCCAAGGTACACAGTAATTCTGAAGAGAAGCATCGGAATCAAAAACTGGACTCACAGGAGGGGTTCAAATCATAGAAAGTGAGAGTTTCAGTCCTCCTGTACTTAAGTCGGCATTGTGTTTTTTCTATTAAATTCGGATGCTATTTCTGTGTTTCATCGTCAATAAGACGGTCCAAGGGATATAGTTAACCTGAAGTGAAGCATCTTAATCTTAAACTGGACTCACAGGAGGGGTCCAAATCATAGAAAGTGAGAGTGTCAGTCCTCTTGTACTTAAGTCGGCATTGTGCCTGTTCTATTGAATTCAGATGCAGTTTCTATGTTTCATCGTCAACAAGAAGGTCCAAGGGATACAGTAAACCTGAAGTGAAGCATCGAAATCTAAAACTGGACTCACAGGAGAGGTTCAAATCATAGAAAGTGAGAGTGTCAGTCCTCGTGTACTTAAGTCGGCATTGTGCCTTTTGTATTAAATTCGGATGCAATATCCGTGTTTCATCGTCAATACGAAAGTCCAAAGAATACAGTAAACCTTAAGTGAAGCATCGGATTTTAAAACTGGACTCACAGGAGAGGTTCAAATCATAGAAAGTGAGAGTGTCAGTCTTCTTTTACTTAAGTCGGCATTGTGCCTTGTGTAATAAATTCGGAAGCAAACTCTGTGTTTCATCGTCAATAAGAAGGTCCAAGGTATACAGTACACCTGAAGTGAAGCATCGGAATCTAATACTGGATTTACAGGAGAGGTTCAAATCATACAAGGTTAGAGTGTCAGTCCACTTGTTCTTAACTCGGCATTGTGCCTTTTCAATTTAATTCCGATGCAATTTCTGTGCTTCATCGTCAATAAGAAGGTGCAAGGTATACAGTAAACCTGAAGTGAAGCATCGGAATCTAAAACTGGTCTCACAGGAGAGGTTCAAATCATAGAAAGTGAGAGTGTCAGTGCTCTTGTACTTAAGTCGCCATTGTGATTTTTGTATTAAATTCGGATGCAATTTCTGTGTTTCATCGTCAATAAGAAGGTCCAAGAGATACAGTAAACCTGAAGTGAAGCATCGGAATCTAAAACTGGACTCACAGGAGAGGTTCAAATCATAGAAAGTTAGAGTGTCAGTCCTCTTGTACCTAAGTCGGCATTGTGCCTTTTGTATTACATTCCGATGCAATTTCTGATTCATCGTCAATAAGACGGTGCAAGGTATACAGTAAACCTTAAGTGAAGCATCGGAATCTAAAACTGGACTCCAGAGAGGTTCAAATCATAGAAAGTGAGAGTGTCAGTCCTCTTGTACTTAAGAGGCCTTTGTGAATTTTGTATTATATTCGGATACAATTTCTGTTTCATCGACAATAAGAAGGTGCAAGGTATACAGTAATCCTGAAGTGAAGCATTGGAATCTAAAACTGGACTCACAGGAGAGGTTCAAATCATAGAAAGTGAGAGTGTCAGTCCTCTTTTAATTAAGTCGGCATTGAGACATTTGTATTATATTCGGATGCAATTTCTGTGTCTCAACGTCAATAAGAAGGTCCAAGGGATTCTGTAAACCTGAAGTGAAGCATCGGAATCTAAACCTGGACTCACAGGAGAGGTTCAATTCATAGAAGGTTAGAGTGTCAGTCCTGTTGTACTTAACTCGGCATTGTGCCGTTTGAATTTAATTCCAATGCAATTTCAGTGCTTCATCGTCAACAAGAAGGTCCAAGGTACACAGTAAACCTGAAGAGAAGCATCGGAATCTAAAACTGCACTCACAGGAGAGGTTCAATTCACAGAGAGTTAGAGTGTCAGTCCTCTTGTACTTAAGTCGGCATTGTGGCCTTTGAATTTAATTCCGATGCAATTCCTGTGTTTCATCGTCAATAAGAAGGTAGAAGGTATACAGTAAACCTGAAGTGAAGCATCGGAATCTTAAACCGGACTCACAGGAGAGGTTCAAATCATAGAAAATTAGAATGACAGTCCTCTTGTACTGAAGTCGGCAGTGTGCCTTTTGTATTCCATTCGGATGCAAACTCGGTGATTCATTGTCAATAAGGAGGTCCAAGGGATTCTGTAAACCTGAAGTGAAGCATCGGAATCGAAAACTGGACTCACAGGAGAGGTTCAAATCATAGAAATTGAAAGTGTCAGTCCTCTTGTACTTAAGTTGGCATTGTGCCTTTTGTATTAAATTCGGATGCAATTTCTGTGTTTCATCGTCAATAAGATGGTTCAAGGGATACAGTAAACCTGAAGTGAAGCATCGGAATCTTAAACTGGACTCACAGGAGAGGTTCAAATCATAGAAAGTGAGAGTGTCAGACCTCTTGTACTTAAGTTGGCATGGGGCCTGTCCTATTGAATTCAGATGCAATTTCTGTGTTTCATCGTCAATAAGAAGGTCCAAGGGATACAGTAAACCTGAAGTGAAGCATCGGAATCTAAAACTGGACTCACAGGAGAGGATCAAATCATAGAAAGTTAGTGTCAATACTCTTGTACTTAACTCAGCATTGTGCTTTTGAATTTAATTCGGATGCAATTTCTGTGTTTCATCGTCAATAAGAAGGTCCAAGGTACACAGTAAACCTGAAGAGAAGCATCGGAATCTAAAACTGGACTCACAGGAGAGGTTCAAATCATAGAAAGTGAAAGTGTGAGACCTCTTGTACTTAAGTCGGCATTGTGCCTGTTCTATTGAATTCAGATGCAATTTCTGTGTTTCATCGTAAATACGAAAGTCCAAAATATACAGTAAACCTTAAGTGAAGCATCGGAATCTAAAACTGGACTCTCAGGAGAGGTTCAAATCATAGAAAGTGAGAGTGTCAGTCCTCTTGTACTTAAGTTGGCATTGTGCCTTTTGTATTAAATTCGGATGCAATTTCTGTGTTTCATCGTCAATAAGATGGTCCAAAGGATACGGTAAACCTTAAGTGAAGCATCGGAATCTAAAACTGGACTCTCAGGAGAGGTTCAAATCATAGAAAGTGAGAGTGTCAGTCCTCTTGTACTTAAGTTGGCATTGTGCCTTTTGTATTATATTCGGATGCAAACTCTGTGTTTCACCGTCTATTAAGAAGGTCTAAGGGATACAGTAAACCTGAAGTGAAGCATCGGAATCTAAAACTGGACTCACAGGAGTGGTTCAATTCATAGAAGGTAAGAGTGTCAGTCCTGTTGTACTTAACTCGGCATTGTGCCGTTTGAATTTAATTCCAATGCAGTTTCAGTGCTTCATCGTCAACAAGAAGGTCCAAGGTACACAGTAAACCTGAAGAGAAGCATCGGAATCTAAAACTGCACTCACAGGAGAGGTTCAAATCACAGAGAGTTAGAGTGTCAGTTCTCTTGTTCTTAAGTCGGCATTGTGGCTTTTGAATTTAATTCCGATGCAATTCCTGTGTTTCATCGTCAATAAGAAGGTAGAAGGTATACAGTAAACCTGAAGTGAAGCATCGGAATCTTAAACCGGACTCACAGGAGAGGTTCAAATCATAGAAAATTAGAATGACAGTCCTCTTGTACTGAAGTCGGCAGTGTGCCTTTTGTATTCCATTCGGATGCAAACTCGGTGATTCATCGTCAATAAGGAGGTCCAAGGGATTCTGTAAACCTGAAGTGAAGCATCGGAATCGAAAACTGGACCCACAGGAGAGGTTCAAATCATAGAAAGTGAGAGTGTCAGTCCGCTTGTACTTAAGTTGGCATTGTGCCTTTTGTATTAAATTCGGATGCAATTGTTGTGTTTCATCGTCAATAAGATGGTCCAAGGGATACAGTAAACCTGAAGTGAAGCATCGGAATCTTAAACTGGACTCACAGGAGAGGTTCAAATCATAGAAAGTGAGAGTGTCAGACCTCTTGTACTTAAGTAGGCATGGGGCCTGTTCTATTGAATTTAGATGCAATTTCTGTGTTTCATCGTCAATAAGAAGGTCCAAGGGATACAGTAAACCTGAAGTGAAGCATCGGAATCTAAAACTGGACTCACAGGAGAGTATCAAATCATAGAAAGTTAGTGTCAGTACTCTTGTACTTAACTCAGCATTGTGCCTTTTGAAATTAATTCGGATGCAATTTCTGTATTTCATCGTCGATAAGAATTTCCATGGTACACAGTAAACCTGAAGAGAAGCATCGGAATCTAAAACTGGACTCACAGGAGAGGTTCAAATCATAGAAAGTGAAAGTGTGAGTCCTCTTGTACTTAAGTCGGCATTTTGCCTGTTCTATTGAATTCAGATGCAATTTCTGTGTTTCATCATAAATACGAAAGTATAAAGGATACAGTAAACCTTAAGTGAAGCATCGGAATCTAAAACTGGACTCACAGGAGAGGTTCAAATCATAGAAAGTGAGAGTGTCAGTCCTCTTGTACTTAAGTTGGCATTGTGCCTTTTATATTAAATTCGGATGCAATTTCTGTGTTTCATCGTCAATAAGATGGTCCAAAGGATACGGTAAACCTGAAGTGTTGCATCGGAATCTTAAACTGGACTCACAGGAGAGGTTCAAATCATAGAAAGAGAGAGTGTCAGTCCTCTTGTACTTAAGTCGGCATTGTGCCTTTTGGTTTAAATTCGGATGCTATTTCTGTGTTTCATCGTCAATAAGACGGTCCAAGGGATACAGCAAACCTGAAGTGAAGCATCGGAATCTTAAACTCGACTCACAGGAGAGGTTCAAATCATAGAAAGTGAGAGTGTCAGTCCTCTTGTACTTAAGTCGGCATTGTGCCTGTTCTATTGAATTCAGATGCAATTTCTGTGTTTCATCGTCAATAAGAAGGTCCAAGGGATACAGTAAACCTGAAGTGAGGCATCGGAATGTAAAACTGGACTCACAGGAGAGGTTCAATGCATAGAAGGTTAGAGTGTCAGTCCTGTTGTACTTAACTCGGCATTGTGCCTTTTGAATTTAATTCCGATGCAATTTCAGTGCTTCATCGTCAATAAGAAGGTCCAAGGTACACAGTAATTCTGAAGAGAAGCATCGGAATCAAAAACTGGACTCACAGGAGAGGTTCAAATCATAGAAAGTGAGAGTGTCAGTACTCTTGTACTTAAGTCGGCATTATTTTTTTTGTATTAAATTCGGATGCTATTTCTTTGTTTCATCGTCAATGAGACGGTCCAAGGGATACAGTAAACCTGAAGTGAAGCATCTTAATCTTAAACTGGACTCACAGGAGGGGTCCAAATCATAGAAAGTGAGAGTGTCAGTCCTCTTGTACTTAAGTCGGCATTGTGCCTGTTCTTTTGATTTCAGATGCAGTTTCTGTGTTTCATCGTCAACAAGAAGGTCCAAGGGATACAGTAAACCTGAAGTGAAGCATCGAAATCTAAAACTGGACTCACAGGAGAGGTTTAAATCATAGAAAGTGAGAGTGTCAGTCTTCTTTTACTTAAGTCGGCATTGTGCCTTGTGTTAAAAATTCGGAAGCAAACTCTGTGTTTCATCGTCAATAAGAAGGTCCAAGGTATACAGTACACCTGAAGTGAAGCATCGGAATCTAAATCTGGATTTACAGGAGAGGTTCAAATCATACAAGGTTAGAGTGTCAGTCCACTTGTACTTAACTCGGCATTGTGCCTATTCAATTTAATTCCGATGCAATTTCTGTGCTTCATCGTCAATAAGAAGGTTCAAGGTATACAGTAAACCTGAAGTGAAGCATCGGAATCTAAAACTGGACTCACAGGAGAGGTTCAAATCATAGAAAGTGAGAGTGTCAGTGCTCTTGTACTTAAGTCGCCATTGTGATTTTTGTATTAAATTCGGATGCAATTTCTGTGTTTCATCGTCAATAAGAAGGTCCAATAGATACAGTAAACCTGAAGTGAAGCCTCGGAATCTAAAACTGGACTCACAGGAGAGGTTAAAATCATAGAAAGTTAGAGTGTCAGTCCTCTTGTACTTAAGTCGGCATTGTGCCTTTTGTATTACATTCCGATGCAATTTCTGATTCATCGTCAATAAGACAGTGCAAGGTATACAGTAAACCTTAAGTGAAGCATCGGATTCTAAAACTGGACTCGCAGGAGAGGTTCAAATCATAGAAAGTGAGAGT
This sequence comes from Schistocerca piceifrons, assembly GCF_021461385.2. Lineage (NCBI taxonomy): Eukaryota > Metazoa > Arthropoda > Insecta > Orthoptera > Acrididae > Schistocerca > Schistocerca piceifrons. The sequence goes on from NC_060139.1 coordinate 1,110,215,247, forward strand.
GTCAGTCTTCTTTTACTTAATTCGGCATTGTACCTTGTGTAATAAATTCGGATGCAAACTCTGTGTTTCATCGTCAACAAGAAGGTCCAAGGTAAACAGTAAACCTGAAGTGAAGCATCGGAATCTAAAACTGGACTCACAGGAGAGGTTCAAGTCATAGAAAGTGAGAGTGTCAGTCCTCTTGTACTTAAGAGGCCATTGTGAATTTTGTATTATATTCGGATACAATTTCTGTTTCATCGTCAATATGAAGGTGCAAGGTATACAGTAATCCTGAAGTGAAGCATCGGAATCTAAAACTGGACTCACAGGGAGGTTCAAATCATAGAAAGTGAGAGTGTCAGTCCTCTTGTAATTAAGTCGGCATTGAGACATTTGTATTATATTCGGATGCAATTTCTGTGTCTCAACGTCAACAAGAAGGTCCAAGGGATTCTGTAAACCTGAAGTGAAGAATCGGAATCTAAAACTGGACTCACAGGAGAGGTTCATATCATAGGAAGTTAAAATGTCAGTCCTATTATACTCATGTCGGCATTGTGCCATTTGTATTAATTTCTGTTGCAATTTCTGTGTTTCATCGTCAATAAGAAGGTGCAAGGTATACAGTAAACCTGGAGTGAAGCATCGGAATCTTACACTGGACTCACAGGAGAGGTTCAAATCATAGAAAGTGAGAGTGTCAGTCCTTTTTTCCTTCAGTCGGCATTGCGCCTATTGTATTGAATTCGGATGCAATTTCTCTGTTTCATCGTCAATAAGAAGGTCCAAGGGATACAGTAAATCTGAAGTGTAGCATCGGAATCTAAAACTGGACTCACAGGAGAGGTTCAAATCATAGAAAGTGAGAGGGTTAGTCCTCTTGTACTTAAGTCGGCATTGTGCCTTTTGTATTAAATTCGGATGCAAATTCTGTGTTTCATCGTCAATGAGAAGGTCCAAGGGATACAGTAAAGCTGAAGTGTAGCATCGGAATTTAAAATTGGACTCACAGGAGAGGTTCAACTCATAGATAGAGTGTCAGTCCTCTTGTACTTAAGTCGGCATTGCGCTTTTGTATTAAATTCGGATGCAATTTCTGTGTTTCATCGTCAATAAGAAGGTGCAAGGTATACAGTAAACCAGAAGTGAAGCATCGGAATCTAACACTCAACTCACAGGAGAGGTTTAAATCATAGAAAGTGAGAGTGTCAGTCCTCTTGTACTTAAGTCGGCATTGTGCCTTTTGTATCAGATTCGGATGCAATTTCTGTGTTTCATCGTCAATAAGAATGTCAAAGTGATACAGTAAACCTGAAGTGAAGCATCGGAATCTAACACTCAACTCACAGGAGAGGTTCAAATCATAGAAAGTGAGAGTGTCAGTCCTCTTGTACTTAAGTCGGCATTGTGCCTTTTCTATTAAATTCGGATGCAATTTCTGTGCTTCATCGTCAATAAGAAGGTCCAAGGGATATAGTAAACCTGAAGTGAAGCATCGGAATCTAAAACTGGACTCATAGGAGAGGTTCAAATCATAGAAAGTGAGAGTGTCAGTCCTCTTGTACTTAAGTCGGCATTGTGCCTTTTGAATTAAATTCGGATGCAATTTCAGTGTTTCATTGTCAATACGAAAGTCCAAAGGATACGGTAAACCTGAAGTGAAGCATCGGAATCTGAAACTGGACTCACAGGAGAGGTTCAAATCATAGAAAGTGAGAGTGTCAGTCTTCTTTTACATAAGACGGCATTGTGCCTTGTGTAATAAATTCGGATGCAAACTCTGTGTTTCACCGTCTATTAAGAAGGTCTAAGGGATACAGTAAACCTGAAGTGAAGCATCGGAATCTAAACCTGGACTCACAGGAGAGGTTCAATTCATAGAAGGTTAGAGTGTCAGTCCTGTTGTACTTAACTCGGCATTGTGCCGTTTGAATTTAATTCCAATGCAATTTCAGTGCTTCATCGTCAACAAGAAGGTCCAAGGTACACAGTAAACCTGAAGAGAAGCATCGGAATCTAAAACTGCACTCACAGGAGAGGTTCAATTCACAGAGAGTTAGAGTGTCAGTCCTCTTGTACTTAAGTCGGCATTGTGGCTTTTGAATTTAATTCCGATGCAATTCCTGTGTTTCATCGTCAATAAGAAGGTAGAAGGTATACAGTGAACCTGAAGTGAAGCATCGGAATCTTAAACCGGACTCACAGGAGAGGTTCAAATCATAGAAAATTAGAATGACAGTCCTCTTGTACTGACGTCGGCAGTGTGCCTTTTGTATTCCATTCGGATGCAAACTCGGTGATTCATTGTCAATAAGGAGGTCCAAGGGATTCTGTAAACCTGAAGTGAAGCATCAGAATCGAAAACTAGACTCACAGGAGAGGATCAAATCATAGAATGTGAGAGTGTCAGTCCTCTTGTACTTAAGTTGGCATTGTGCTTTTGTATTAAATTCGGATGCAATAACTGTGTTTCATCGTCAATAAGATGGTCCAAGGGATACAGTAAACCTGAAGTGAAGCATCGGAATCTTAAACTGGACTCACAGGAGAGGTTCAAATCATAGAAAGTGAGAGTGTCAGACCTCTTGTACTTAAGTAGGCATGGGGCCTGTTCTATTGAATTCCGATGCAATTTCTGTGTTTCATCGTCAATAAGAAGGTCCAAGGGATACAGTAAACCTGAAGTGAAGCATCGGAACCTAAAACTGGACTCACAGGAGAGGATCAAATCATAGAAAGTTAGTGTCAGTACTCTTGTACTTAACTCAGCATTGTGCTTTTGAATTTAATTCGGATGCAATTTCTGTGTTTCATCGTCAATAAGAAGGTCCAAGGTACACAGTAAACCTGAAGAGAAGCATCGGAATCTAAAACTGGACTCACAGGAGAGGTTCAAATCATAGAAAGTGAAAGTGTGAGTCCTCTTGTACTTATGTCGGCATTGTGCCTGTTCTATTGAATTCAGATGCAATTTCTGTGTTTCATCGTAAATACGAAAGTCCAAAGGATACAGTAAACCTTAAGTGAAGCATCGGAATCTAAAACTGGACTCTCAGGAGAGGTTCAAATCATAGAAAGTGAGAGTGTCAGTCCTCTTGTACTTAAGTTGGCATTGTGCCTTTTGTATTAAATTCGGATGCAATTTCTGTGTTTCATCGTCAATAAGATTGTCCAAAGGATACGGTAAACCTGAAGTGTTGCATCGGAATCTTAAACTGGACTCACAGGAGAGGTTCAAATCATAGAAAGAGAGAGTGTCAGTCCTCTTGTACTTAAGTCGGCATTGTGCCTTTTGGTTTAAATTCGGATGCTATTTCTGTGTTTCATCGTCAATAAGACGGTCCAAGGGATACAGCAAACCTGAAGTGAAGCATCGGAATCTTAAACTCGACTCACAGGAGAGGTTCAAATCATAGAAAGTGAGAGTGTCAGTCCTCTTGTACTTAAGTCGGCATTGTGCCTTTTGGTTTAAATTCGGATGCAATTTCTGTGTTTCATCGTCAATAAGAAGGTCCAAGGGATACAGTAAACCTGAAGTGAGGCATCGGAATGTAAAACTGGACTCACAGGAGAGGTTCAATGCATAGAAGGTTAGAGTGTCAGTCCTGTTGTACTTAACTCGGCATTGTGCCTTTTGAATTTAATTCCGATGCAATTTCAGTGCTTCATCGTCAATAAGAAGGTCCAAGGTACACAGTAATTCTGAAGAGAAGCATCGGAATCAAAAACTGGACTCACAGGAGAGGTTCAAATCATAGAAAGTGAGAGTGTCAGTACTCTTGTACTTAAGTCGGCATTGTGTTTTTTGTATTAAATTCGGATGCTATTTCTGTGTTTCATCGTCAATAAGACGGTCCAAGGGATACAGTAAACCTGAAGTGAAGCATCTTAATCTTAAACTGGACTCACAGGAGGGGTCCAAATCATAGAAAGTGAGAGTGTCAGTCCTCTTGTACTTATGTCGGCATTGTGCCTGTTCTTTTGAATTCAGATGCAGTTTCTGTGTTTCATCGTCAACAAGAAGGTCCAAGGGATACAGTAAACCTGAAGTGAAGCATCGAAATCTAAAACTGGACTCACAGGAGAGGTTCAAATCATAGAAAGTGAGAGTGTCAGTCCTCTTGTACTTAAGTCGGCATTGTGCCTTTTGTATTAAATTCGGATGCAATATCTGTGTTTCATCGTCAATACGAAAGTCCAAAGGATACAGTAAACCTTAAGTGAAGCATCGGAATCTAAAACTGGACTCACAGGAGAGGTTTAAATCATAGAAAGTGAGAGTGTCAGTCTTCTTTTACTTAAGTCGGCATTGTGCCTTGTGTTAAAAATTCGGAAGCAAACTCTGTGTTTCATCGTCAATAAGAAGGTCCAAGGTATACAGTACACCTGAAGTGAAGCATCGGAATCTAAAACTGGATTTACAGGAGAGGTTCAAATCATACAAGGTTAGAGTGTCAGTCCACTTGTACTTAACTCGGCATTGTGCCTATTCAATTTAATTCCGATGCAATTTCTGTGCTTCATCGTCAATAAGAAGGTTCAAGGTATACAGTAAACCTGAAGTGAAGCATCGGAATCTAAAACTGGACTCACAGGAGAGGTTCAAATCATAGAAAGTGAGAGTGTCAGTGCTCTTGTACTTAAGTCGCCATTGTGATTTTTGTATTAAATTCGGATGCAATTTCTGTGTTTCATCGTCAATAAGAAGGTCCAATAGATACAGTAAACCTGAAGTGAAGCCTCGGAATATAACTGGACTCACAGGAGAGGTTAAAATCATAGAAAGTTAGAGTGTCAGTCCTCTTGTACTTAAGTCGGCATTGTGCCTTTTGTATTACATTCCGATGCAATTTCTGATTCATCGTCAATAAGACAGTGCAAGGTATACAGTAAACCTTAAGTGAAGCATCGGATTCTAAAACTGGACTCGCAGGAGAGGTTCAAATCATAGAAAGTGAGAGTGTCAGTCTTCTTTTACTTAATTCGGCATTGTACCTTGTGTAATAAATTCGGATGCAAACTCTGTGTTTCATCGTCAACAAGAAGGTCCAAGGTAAACAGTAAACCTGAAGTGAAGCATCGGAATCTAAAACTGTACTCACAGGAGAGGTTCAAATCATAGAAAGTGAGAGTGTCAGTCCTCTTGTACTTAAGAGGCCATTGTGAATTTTGTATTATATTCGGATACAATTTCTGTTTCATCGTCAATATGAAGGTGCAAGGTATACAGTAATCCTGAAGTGAAGCATCGGAATCTAAAACTGGACTCACAGGGAGGTTCAAATCATAGAAAGTGAGAGTGTCAGTCCTCTTGTAATTAAGTCGGCATTGAGACATTTGTATTATATTCGGATGCAATTTCTGTGTCTCAACGTCAACAAGAAGGTCCAAGGGATTCTGTAAACCTGAAGTGAAGAATCGGAATCTAAAACTGGACTCACAGGAGAGGTTCATATCATAGGAAGTTAAAATGTCAGTCCTATTATACTCATGTCGGCATTGTGCCATTTGTATTAATTTCTGTTGCAATTTCTGTGTTTCATCGTCAATAAGAAGGTGCAAGGTATACAGTAAACCTGGAGTGAAGCATCGGAATCTTACACTGGACTCACAGGAGAGGTTCAAATCATAGAAAGTGAGAGTGTCAGTCCTTTTTTACTTCAGTCGGCATTGCGCCTATTGTATTGAATTCGGATGCAATTTCTCTGTTTCATCGTCAATAAGAAGGTCCAAGGGATACAGTAAATCTGAAGTGTAGCATCGGAATCTAAAACTGGACTCACAGGAGAGGTTCAAATCATAGAAAGTGAGAGGGTTAGTCCTCTTGTACTTAAGTCGGCATTGTGCCTTTTGTATTAAATTCGGATGCAAATTCTGTGTTTCATCGTCAATGAGAAGGTCCAAGGGATACAGTAAAGCTGAAGTGTAGCATCGGAATTTAAAATTGGACTCACAGGAGAGGTTCATCTCATAGATAGAGTGTCAGTCCTCTTGTACTTAAGTCGGCATTGCGCTTTTGTATTAAATTCGGATGCAATTTCTGTGTTTCATCGTCAATAAGAAGGTGCAAGGTATACAGTAAACCAGAAGTGAAGCATCGGAATCTAACACTCAACTCACAGGAGAGGTTTAAATCATAGAAAGTGAGAGTGTCAGTCCTCTTGTACTTAAGTCGGCATTGTGCCTTTTGTATCAGATTCGGATGCAATTTCTGTGTTTCATCGTCAATAAGAATGTCAAAGTGATACAGTAAACCTGAAGTGAAGCATCGGAATCTAACACTCAACTCACAGGAGAGGTTCAAATCATAGAAAGTGAGAGTGTCAGTCCTCTTGTACTTAAGTCGGCATTGTGCCTTTTCTATTAAATTCGGATGCAATTTCTGTGCTTCATCGTCAATAAGAAGGTCCAAGGGATATAGTAAACCTGAAGTGAAGCATCGGAATCTAAAACTGGACTCATAGGAGAGGTTCAAATCATAGAAAGTGAGAGTGTCAGTCTTCTTTTACATAAGACGGCATTGTGCCTTGTGTAATAAATTCGGATGCAAACTCTGTGTTTCACCGTCTATTAAGAAGGTCTAAGGGATACAGTAAACCTGAAGTGAAGCATCGGAATCTAAACCTGGACTCACAGGAGAGGTTCAATTCATAGAAGGTTAGAGTGTCAGTCCTGTTGTACTTAACTCGGCATTGTGCCGTTTGAATTTAATTCCAATGCAATTTCAGTGCTTCATCGTCAACAAGAAGGTCCAAGGTACACAGTAAACCTGAAGAGAAGCATCGGAATCTAAAACTGCACTCACAGGAGAGGTTCAATTCACAGAGAGTTAGAGTGTCAGTCCTCTTGTACTTAAGTCGGCATTGTGGCTTTTGAATTTAATTCCGATGCTATTCCTGTGTTTCATCGTCAATAAGAAGGTAGAAGGTATACAGTGAACCTGAAGTGAAGCATCGGAATCTTAAACCGGACTCACAGGAGAGGTTCAAATCATAGAAAATTAGAATGACAGTCCTCTTGTACTGACGTCGGCAGTGTGCCTTTTGTATTCCATTCGGATGCAAACTCGGTGATTCATTGTCAATAAGGAGGTCCAAGGGATTCTGTAAACCTGAAGTGAAGCATCAGAATCGAAAACTGGACTCACAGGAGAGGATCAAATCATAGAATGTGAGAGTGTCAGTCCTCTTGTACTTAAGTTGGCATTGTGCTTTTGTATTAAATTCGGATGCAATAACTGTGTTTCATCGTCAATAAAATGGTCCAAGGGATACAGTAAACCTGAAGTGAAGCATCGGAATCTTAAACTGGACTCACAGGAGAGGTTCAAATCATAGAAAGTGAGAGTGTCAGACCTCTTGTACTTAAGTAGGCATGGGGCCTGTTCTATTGAATTCAGATGCAATTTCTGTGTTTCATCGTCAATAAGAAGGTCCAAGGGATACAGTAAACCTGAAGTGAAGCATCGGAATCTAAAACTGGACTCACAGGAGAGGATCAAATCATAGAAAGTTAGTGTCGGTACTCTTGTACTTAACTCAGCATTGTGCTTTTGAATTTAATTCGGATGCAATTTCTGTGTTTCATCGTCAATAAGAAGGTCCAAGGTACACAGTTAACCTGAAGAGAAGCATCGGAATCTAAAACTGGACTCACAGGAGAGGTTCAAATCATAGAAAGTGAAAGTGTGAGTCCTCTTGTACTTATGTCGGCATTGTGCCTGTTCTATTGAATTCAGATGCAATTTCTGTGTTTCATCGTAAATACGAAAGTCCAAAGGTAACAGTAAACCTTAAGTGAAGCATCGGAATCTAAAACTGGACTCTCAGGAGAGGTTCAAATCATAGAAAGTGAGAGTGTCAGTCCTCTTGTACTTAAGTTGGCATTGTGCCTTTTGTATTAAATTCGGATGCAATTTCTGTGTTTCATCGTCAATAAGATGGTCCAAAGGATACGGTAAACCTGAAGTGTTGCATCGGAATCTTAAACTGGACTCACAGGAGAGGTTCAAATCATAGAAAGAGAGAGTGTCAGTCCTCTTGTACTTAAGTCGGCATTGTGCCTTTTGGTTTAAATTCGGATGCTATTTCTGTGTTTCATCGTCAATAAGACGGTCCAAGGGATACAGCAAACCTGAAGTGAAGCATCGGAATCTTAAACTCGACTCACAGGAGAGGTTCAAATCATAGAAAGTGAGAGTGTCAGTCCTCTTGTACTTAAGTCGGCATTGTGCCTGTTCTATTGAATTCAGATGCAATTTCTGTGTTTCATCGTCAATAAGAAGGTCCAAGGGATACAGTAAACCTGAAGTGAGGCATCGGAATGTAAAACAGGACTCACAGGAGAGGTTCAATGCATAGAAGGTTAGAGTGTCAGTCCTGTTGTACTTAACTCGGCATTGTGCCTTTTGAATTTAATTCCGATGCAATTTCAGTGCTTCATCGTCAATAAGAAGGTCCAAGGTACACAGTAAATCTGAAGAGAAGCATCGGAATCAAAAACTGGACTCACAGGAGAGGTTCAAATCATAGAAAGTGAGAGTGTCAGTACTCTTGTACTTAAGTCGGCATTGTGTTTTTTGTATTAAATTCGGATGCTATTTCTGTGTTTCATCGTCAATAAGACGGTCCAAGGGATACAGTAAACCTGAAGTGAAGCATCTTAAACTGGACTCACAGGAGGGGTCCAAATCATAGAAAGTGAGAGTGTCAGTCCTCTTGTACTTAAGTCGGCATTGTGCCTGTTCTTTTGAATTCAGATGCAGTTTCTGTGTTTCATCGTCAACAAGAAGGTCCAAGGGATACAGTAAACCTGAAGTGAAGCATCGAAATCTAAAACTGGACTCACAGGAGAGGTTCAAATCATAGAAAGTGAGAGTGTCAGTCCTCTTGTACTTAAGTCGGCATTGTGCCTTTTGTATTAAATTCGGATGCAATATCTGTGTTTCATCGTCAATACGAAAGTCCAAAGGATACAGTAAACCTTAAGTGAAGCATCGGAATCTAAAACTGGACTCACAGGAGAGGTTTAAATCATAGAAAGTGAGAGTGTCAGTCTTCTTTTACTTAAGTCGGCATTGTGCCTTGTGTTAAAAATTCGGAAGCAAACTCTGTGTTTCATCGTCAATAAGAAGGTCCAAGGTATACAGTACACCTGAAGTGAAGCATCGGAATCTAAAACTGGATTTACAGGAGAGGTTCAAATCATACAAGGTTAGAGTGTCAGTCCACTTGTACTTAACTCGGCATTGTGCCTATTCAATTTAATTCCGATGCAATTTCTGTGCTTCATCGTCAATAAGAAGGTTCAAGGTATACAGTAAACCTGAAGTGAAGCATCGGAATCTAAAACTGGACTCACAGGAGAGGTTCCAATCATAGAAAGTGAGAGTGTCAGTGCTCTTGTACTTAAGTCGCCATTGTGATTTTTGTATTAAATTCGGATGCAATTTCTGTGTTTCATCGTCAATAAGAAGGTCCAATAGATACAGTAAACCTGAAGTGAAGCATCGGATTCTAAAACTGGACTCGCAGGAGAGGTTCAAATCATAGAAAGTGAGAGTGTCAGTCTTCTTTTACTTAATTCGGCATTGTACCTTGTGTAATAAATTCGGATGCAAACTCTGTGTTTCATCGTCAACAAGAAGGTCCAAGGTAAACAGTAAACCTGAAGTGAAGCATCGGAATCTAAAACTGGACTCACAGGAGAGGTTCAAATCATAGAAAGTGAGAGTGTCAGTCCTCTTGTACTTAAGAGGCCATTGTGAATTTTGTATTATATTCGGATACAATTTCTGTTTCATCGTCAATATGAAGGTGCAAGGTATACAGTAATCCTGAAGTGAAGCATCGGAATCTAAAACTGGACTCACAGGAGAGGTTCAAATCATAGAAAGTGAGAGTGTCAGTCCTCCTGTAATTAAGTCGGCATTGAGACATTTGTATTATATTCGGATGCAATTTCTGTGTCTCAACGTCAACAAGAAGGTCCAAGGGATTCTGTAAACCTGAAGTGAAGAATCGGAATCTAAAACTGGACTCACAGGAGAGGTTCATATCATAGGAAGTTAAAATGTCAGTCCTATTATACTCATGTCGGCATTGTGCCATTTGTATTAATTTCTGTTGCAATTTCTGTGTTTCATCGTCAATAAGAAGGTGCAAGGTATACAGTAAACCTGGAGTGAAGCATCGGAATCTTACACTGGACTCACAGGAGAGGTTCAAATCATAGAAAGTGAGAGTGTCAGTCCTTTTTTACTTCAGTCGGCATTGCGCCTATTGTATTGAATTCGGATGCAATTTCTCTGTTTCATCGTCAATAAGAAGGTCCAAGGGATACAGTAAATCTGAAGTGTAGCATCGGAATCTAAAACTGGACTCACAGGAGAGGTTCAAATCATAGAAAGTGAGAGGGTTAGTCCTCTTGTACTTAAGTCGGCATTGTGCCTTTTGTATTAAATTCGGATGCAAATTCTGTGTTTCATCGTTAATGAGAAGGTCCAAGGGATACAGTAAAGCTGAAGTGTAGCATCGGAATTTAAAATTGGACACACAGGAGAGGTTCATCTCATAGATAGAGTGTCAGTCCTCTTGTACTTAAGTCGGCATTGCGCTTTTGTATTAAATTCGGATGCAATTTCTGTGTTTCATCGTCAATAAGAAGGTGCAAGGTATACAGTAAACCAGAAGTGAAGCATCGGAATCTAACACTCAACTCACAGGAGAGGTTTAAATCATAGAAAGTGAGAGTGTCAGTCCTCTTGTACTTAAGTCGGCATTGTGCCTTTTGTATCAGATTCGGATGCAATTTCTGTGTTTCATCGTCAATAAGAATGTCAAAGTGATACAGTAAACCTGAAGTGAAGCATCGGAATCTAACACTCAACTCACAGGAGAGGTTCAAATCATAGAAAGTGAGAGTGTCAGTCCTCTTGTACTTAAGTCGGCATTGTGCCTTTTCTATTAAATTCGGATGCAATTTCTGTGCTTCATCGTCAATAAGAAGGTCCAAGGGATATAGTAAACCTGAAGTGAAGCATCGGAATCTAAAACTGGACTCATAGGAGAGGTTCAAATCATAGAAAGTGAGAGTGTCAGTCTTCTTTTACATAAGACGGCATTGTGCCTTGTGTAATAAATTCGGATGCAAACTCTGTGTTTCACCGTCTATTAAGAAGGTCTAAGGGATACAGTAAACCTGAAGTGAAGCATCGGAATCTAAACCTGGACTCACAGGAGAGGTTCAATTCATAGAAGGTTAGAGTGTCAGTCCTGTTGTACTTAACTCGGCATTGTGCCGTTTGAATTTAATTCCAATGCAATTTCAGTGCTTCATCGTCAACAAGAAGGTCCAAGGTACACAGTAAACCTGAAGAGAAGCATCGGAATCTAAAACTGCACTCACAGGAGAGGTTCAATTCACAGAGAGTTAGAGTGTCAGTCCTCTTGTACTTAAGTCGGCATTGTGGCTTTTGAATTTAATTCCGATGCTATTCCTGTGTTTCATCGTCAATAAGAAGGTAGAAGGTATACAGTGAACCTGAAGTGAAGCATCGGAATCTTAAACCGGACTCACAGGAGAGGTTCAAATCACAGAAAATTAGAATGACAGTCCTCTTGTACTGACGTCGGCAGTGTGCCTTTTGTATTCCATTCGGATGCAAACTCGGTGATTCATTGTCAATAAGGAGGTCCAAGGGATTCTGTAAACCTGAAGTGAAGCATCAGAATCGAAAACTGGACTCACAGGAGAGGATCAAATCATAGAATGTGAGAGTGTCAGTCCTCTTGTACTTAAGTTGGCATTGTGCTTTTGTATTAAATTCGGATGCAATAACTGTGTTTCATCGTCAATAAAATGGTCCAAGGGATACAGTAAACCTGAAGTGAAGCATCGGAATCTTAAACTGGACTCACAGGAGAGGTTCAAATCATAGAAAGTGAGAGTGTCAGACCTCTTGTACTTAAGTAGGCATGGGGCCTGTTCTATTGAATTCAGATGCAATTTCTGTGTTTCATCGTCAATAAGAAGGTCCAAGGGATACAGTAAACCTGAAGTGAAGCATCGGAATCTAAAACTGGACTCACAGGAGAGGATCAAATCATAGAAAGTTAGTGTCGGTACTCTTGTACTTAACTCAGCATTGTGCTTTTGAATTTAATTCGGATGCAATTTCTGTGTTTCATCGTCAATAAGAAGGTCCAAGGTACACAGTTAACCTGAAGAGAAGCATCGGAATCTAAAACTGGACTCACAGGAGAGGTTCAAATCATAGAAAGTGAAAGTGTGAGTCCTCTTGTACTTATGTCGGCATTGTGCCTGTTCTATTGAATTCAGATGCAATTTCTGTGTTTCATCGTAAATACGAAAGTCCAAAGGTAACAGTAAACCTTAAGTGAAGCATCGGAATCTAAAACTGGACTCTCAGGAGAGGTTCAAATCATAGAAAGTGAGAGTGTCAGTCCTCTTGTACTTAAGTTGGCATTGTGCCTTTTGTATTAAATTCGGATGCAATTTCTGTGTTTCATCGTCAATAAGATGGTCCAAAGGATACGGTAAACCTGAAGTGTTGCATCGGAATCTTAAACTGGACTCACAGGAGAGGTTCAAATCATAGAAAGAGAGAGTGTCAGTCCTCTTGTACTTAAGTCGGCATTGTGCCTTTTGGTTTAAATTCGGATGCTATTTCTGTGTTTCATCGTCAATAAGACGGTCCAAGGGATACAGCAAACCTGAAGTGAAGCATCGGAATCTTAAACTCGACTCACAGGAGAGGTTCAAATCATAGAAAGTGAGAGTGTCAGTCCTCTTGTACTTAAGTCGGCATTGTGCCTGTTCTATTGAATTCAGATGCAATTTCTGTGTTTCATCGTCAATAAGAAGGTCCAAGGGATACAGTAAACCTGAAGTGAGGCATCGGAATGTAAAACTGGACTCACAGGAGAGGTTCAATGCATAGAAGGTTAGAGTGTCAGTCCTGTTGTACTTAACTCAGCATTGTGCCTTTTGAATTTAATTCCGATGCAATTTCAGTGCTTCATCGTCAATAAGAAGGTCCAAGGTACACAGTAATTCTGAAGAGAAGCATCGGAATCAAAAACTGGACTCACAGGAGAGGTTCAAATCATAGAAAGTGAGAGTGTCAGTACTCTTGTACTTAAGTCGGCATTGTGTTTTTTGTATTAAATTCGGATGCTATTTCTGTGTTTCATCGTCAATAAGACGGTCCAAGGGATACAGTAAACCTGAAGTGAAGCATCTTAAACTGGACTCACAGGAGGGGTCCAAATCATAGAAAGTGAGAGTGTCAGTCCTCTTGTACTTAAGTCGGCATTGTGCCTGTTCTTTTGAATTCAGATGCAGTTTCTGTGTTTCATCGTCAACAAGAAGATCCAAGGGATACAGTAAACCTGAAGTGAAGCATCGAAATCTAAAACTGGACTCACAGGAGAGGTTCAAATCATAGAAAGTGAGAGTGTCAGTGCTCTTGTACTTAAGTCGCCATTGTGATTTTTGTATTAAATTCGGATGCAATTTCTGTGTTTCATCGTCAATAAGAAGGTCCAATAGATACAGTAAACCTGAAGTGAAGCATCGGATTCTAAAACTGGACTCGCAGGAGAGGTTCAAATCATAGAAAGTGAGAGTGTCAGTCTTCTTTTACTTAATTCGGCATTGTACCTTGTGTAATAAATTCGGATGCAAACTCTGTGTTTCATCGTCAACAAGAAGGTCCAAGGTAAACAGTAAACCTGAAGTGAAGCATCGGAATCTAAAACTGGACTCACAGGAGAGGTTCAAATCATAGAAAGTGAGAGTGTCAGTCCTCTTGTACTTAAGAGGCCATTGTGAATTTTGTATTATATTCGGATACAATTTCTGTTTCATCGTCAATATGAAGGTGCAAGGTATACAGTAATCCTGAAGTGAAGCATCGGAATCTAAAACTGGACTCACAGGAGAGGTTCAAATCATAGAAAGTGAGAGTGTCAGTCCTCCTGTAATTAAGTCGGCATTGAGACATTTGTATTATATTCGGATGCAATTTCTGTGTCTCAACGTCAACAAGAAGGTCCAAGGGATTCTGTAAACCTGAAGTGAAGAATCGGAATCTAAAACTGGACTCACAGGAGAGGTTCATATCATAGGAAGTTAAAATGTCAGTCCTATTATACTCATGTCGGCATTGTGCCATTGGTATTAATTTCTGTTGCAATTTCTGTGTTTCATCGTCAATAAGAAGGTGCAAGGTATACAGTAAACCTGGAGTGAAGCATCGGAATCTTACACTGGACCCACAGGAGAGGTTCAAATCATGGAAAGTGAGAGTGTCAGTCCTTTTTTACTTCAGTCGGCATTGCGCCTATTGTATTAAATTCGGATGCAATTTCTCTGTTTCATCGTCAATAAGAAGGTCCAAGGGATACAGTAAATCTGAAGTGTAGCATCGGAATCTAAAACTGGACTCACAGGAGAGGTTCAAATCATAGAAAGTGAGAGGGTTAGTCCTCTTGTACTTAAGTCGGCATTGTGCCTTTTGTATTAAATTCGGATGCAAATTCTGTGTTTCATCGTCAATGAGAAGGTCCAAGGGATACAGTAAAGCTGAAGTGTAGCATCGGAATTTAAAATTGGACTCACAGGAGAGGTTCAACTCATAGATAGAGTGTCAGTCCTCTTGTACTTAAGTCGGCATTGCGCTTTTGTATTAAATTCGGATGCAATTTCTGTGTTTCATCGTCAATAAGAAGGTGCAAGGTATACAGTAAACCAGAAGTGAAGCATCGGAATCTAACACTCAACTCACAGGAGAGGTTTAAATCATAGAAAGTGAGAGTGTCAGTCCTCTTGTACTTAAGTCGGCATTGTGCCTTTTGTATCAGATTCGGATGCAATTTCTGTGTTTCATCGTCAATAAGAATGTCAAAGTGATACAGTAAACCTGAAGTGAAGCATCGGAATCTAACACTCAACTCACAGGAGAGGTTCAAATCATAGAAAGTGAGAGTGTCAGTCCTCTTGTACTTAAGTCGGCATTGTGCCTTTTCTATTAAATTCGGATGCAATTTCTGTGCTTCATCGTCAATAAGAAGGTCCAAGGGATATAGTAAACCTGAAGTGAAGCATCGGAATCTAAAACTGGACTCATAGGAGAGGTTCAAATCATAGAAAGTGAGAGTGTCAGTCCTCTTGTACTTAAGTCGGCATTGTGCCTTTTGAATTAAATTCGAATGCAATTTCAGTGTTTCATTGTCAATACGAAAGTCCAAAGGATACGGTAAACCTGAAGTGAAGCATCGGAATCTGAAACTGGACTCACAGGAGAGGTTCAAATCATAGAAAGTGAGAGTGTCAGTCTTCTTTTACATAAGACGGCATTGTGCCTTGTGTAATAAATTCGGATGCAAACTCTGTGTTTCACCGTCTATTAAGAAGGTCTAAGGGATACAGTAAACCTGAAGTGAAGCATCGGAATCTAAACCTGGACTCACAGGAGAGGTTCAATTCATAGAAGGTTAGAGTGTCAGTCCTGTTGTACTTAACTCGGCATTGTGCCGTTTGAATTTAATTCCAATGCAATTTCAGTGCTTCATCGTCAACAAGAAGGTCCAAGGTACACAGTAAACCTGAAGAGAAGCATCGGAATCTAAAACAGCACTCACAGGAGAGGTTCAATTCACAGAGAGTTAGAGTGTCAGTCCTCTTGTACTTAAGTCGGCATTGTGGCTTTTGAATTTAATTCCGATGCAATTCCTGTGTTTCATCGTCAATAAGAAGGTAGAAGGTATACAGTGAACCTGAAGTGAAGCATCGGAATCTTAAACCGGACTCACAGGAGAGGTTCAAATCATAGAAAATTAGAATGACAGTCCTCTTGTACTGACGTCGGCAGTGTGCCTTTTGTATTCCATTCGGATGCAAACTCGGTGATTCATTGTCAATAAGGAGGTCCAAGGGATTCTGTAAACCTGAAGTGAAGCATCGGAATCGAAAACTGGACTCACAGGAGAGGTTCAAATCATAGAAAGTGAGAGTGTCAGTCCTCTTGTACTTAAGTTGGCATTGTGCCTTTTGTATTAAATTCGGATGCAATTTCTGTGTTTCATCGTCAATAAGATGGTCCAAATGATACAGTAAACCTGAAGTGAAGCATCGGAATCTGAAACTGGACTCACAGGAGAGGTTCAAATCATAGAAAGTGGGAGTGTCAGTCTTCTTTTTCATAAGTCGGCATTGTGCCTTGTGTAATAAATTCGGATGCAAACTCTGTGTTTCACCGTCTATTAAGAAGGTCTAAGCGATACAGTAAACCTGAAGTGAAGCATCGGAATCTAAAACTGGACTCACAGGAGTGGTTCAATTCATAGAAGGTTAGAGTGTCAGTCCTGTTGTACTTAACTCGGCATTGTGCCGTTTGAATTTAATTCCAATGCAATTTCAGTGCTTCATCGTCAACAAGAAGGTCCAAGGTACACAGTAAACCTGAAGAGAAGCATCGGAATCTAAAACTGCACTCACAGGAGAGGTTCAAATCACAGAGAGTTAGAGTGTGAGTCCTCTTGTCCTTAAGTCGGCATTGTGGCATTTGAATTTAATTCCGATGCAATTCCTGTGTTTCATCGTCAATAAGAAGGTAGAAGGTATACAGTGAACCTGAAGTGAAGCATCGGAATCTTAAACCGGACTCACAGGAGAGGTTCAAATCATAGAAAATTAGAATGACAGTCCTCTTGTACTGAAGTCGGCAGTGTGCCTTTTGTATTCCATTCGGATGCATACTCGGTGATTCATCGTCAATAAGGAGGTCCAAGGGATTCTGTAAACCTGAAGTGAAGCATCGGAATCGAAAACTGGACCCACAGGAGAGGTTCAAATCATAGAAAGTGGGAGTGTCAGTCCTCTTGTACTTAAGTAGGCATGGGGCCTGTTCTCTTGAATTCAGATGCAATTTCTGTGTTTCATCGTCAATAAGAAGGTCCAAGGGATACAGTAAACCTGAAGTGAGGCATCGGAATCTAAAACTGGACTCACAGGAGAGGATCAAATCATAGAAAGATAGTGTCAGTACTCTTGTACTTAACTCAGCATTGTGCCTTTTGAATTTAATTCGGATGCAATTTCTGTGTTTCATCGTCAATAAGATGGTCCAAAGGATACGGTAAACCTGAAGTGTTGCATCGGAATCTTAAACTGGACTCACAGGAGAGGTTCAAATCATAGAAAGTGAGAGTGTCAGTCCTCTTGTACTTAAGTCGGCATTGTGCCTTTTGTATTACATTCGGATGCAAGTTCTGTGTTTCATCGTCAATAAGAAGGTCCATGGGATACAGGAAACCTGAAGTGAAGCATCGGAATCTAAAACTGGACTCACAGGAGAGGTTAAAATCATAGAAAGTTAAAATGTCAGTCCTATTGTACTCAAGTCGGCATTGTGCCAATTGTATTAATTTCTGATGCAATTTCTGTGTTTCATCGTCAATAAGAAGGTGCAAGGTATTCAGTAAACCTGGCGTGAAGCATCGTAATCTTAAACTGGACTCACAGGACAGGTTCAAATCATAGAAAGTGAGAGAGTCTGTCCTTTTTTACTTAAGTCGGCATTGCGCCTTTTGTGTTAAATTCGGATGCAATTTCTCTGTTTCATCGTCAATAAGAATGTCCAAGGGAAACAGTAAATCTGAAGTGAAGCATCGGAATCTAAAACTGGACTCACAGGAGAGGTTCAAATCATAGAAAGTGAGAGTGTCAGTCCTCTTGTACTTAAGTCGGCATTGTGCCTTTTGGTTTAAATTCGGATGCAAATTCTGTGTTTCATCATCTATAAGAAGGTCCAAGGGATACAGTAAACCTGAAGTGAAGCATCGGAATCTAAAACTGGACTCACAGGAGAGGTTCAAATCATCGAAAGTGAGAGTGTCAGTCGGCATTGTGCCATTTGAAATAAAACCGATGCAATTTCTGTGTTTCATCGTCAATAAGAACGTGCAAGGTATACAGTAAACCAGAAGTGAAGCATCGGAATCTAACACTCAACTCACAGGAGAGGTATAAATCATAGAAAGTAAGAGTGTCAGTCGTCTTGTACTTAAGTCGGCATTGTGCCTTTTGTATTAAATTTGGATGCAATTTCTGTGTTTCATCGTCAATACGAAAGTCCGAAGGATACGGTAAACCTGAAGTGAAGCATCGGAATCTTAAACTGGACTCACAGGAGAGGTTCAAATCATAGAAAGTGAGAGTGTCAGTCCTCTTTTACATAAGACGGCATTGTGCCTTGTGTAATAAATTCGGATGCAAACTCTGGGTCTCACCATCTATTAAGAAGGTCTAAGGGATACAGTAAACCTGAAGTGAAGCATCGGAATCTAAAAATGGACTCACAGGAGAAGTTCAATTCATAGAAGGTTAGAGTGTCAGTCCTGTTAAACTTAACTCGGCATTGTGCCTTTTGAATTTAATTCCGATGCAATTTCAGTGCTTCATCGTCAATAAGAAGGTCCAAGGTACACAGTAATCCCGAAGAGAAGCATCGGAATCAAAAACTGGACTCACAGGAGAGGTTCAAATCATAGAAAGGTAGAGGGTCAGTCCTCTTGTACTTAAGTCGGCATTGTGGCTATTGAATTTAATTCCGATGCAATTTCTGTGTTTCATCCTCAATAACAAGGTCCAAGGTATACAGTAAACCTGAAGTGAAGCATCGGAATCTTAAACCGGACTCACAGGAGAGGTTGAAATCTTAGAAAGTTAGAGTGTCAGTCCTCTTGTACTTAAGTCGGCATTGTGCTTTTGTATTAAATTCGGATGCAATTTCTGTGCTTCATCGTCAATAAGACGGTCCAAGGGATACAGTAAACCTGAAGTGAAGCATCGGAATCTTAAACTGGACTCACAGGAGAGGTTCAAATCATAGAAAGTGAGAGTGTCAGTCCTCTTGTACTTAAGTCGGCATTGTGCCTTTTGTGTTAAATTCGGATGCAATATCTGTGTTTCATCGTCAATACGAAAGTCCAAAGGATACAGTAAACCTTAAGTGAAGCATCGGAATCTAAAACTGGACTCACAGGAGAGGTTTAAATCATAGAAAGTGAGAGTGTCAGTCTTCTTTTACTTAAGTCGGCATTGTGCCTTGTGTTAAAAATTCGGAAGCAAACTCTGTGTTTCATCGTCAATAAGAAGGTCCAAGGTATACAGTACACCTGAAGTGAAGCATCGGAATCTAAAACTGGATTTACAGGAGAGGTTCAAATCATACAAGGTTAGAGTGTCAGTCCACTTGTACTTAACTCGGCATTGTGCCTATTCAATTTAATTCCGATGCAATTTCTGTGCTTCATCGTCAATAAGAAGGTTCAAGGTATACAGTAAACCTGAGGTGAAGCATCGGAATCTAAAACTGGACTCACAGGAGAGGTTCCAATCATAGAAAGTGAGAGTGTCAGTGCTCTTGTACTTAAGTCGCCATTGTGATTTTTGTATTAAATTCGGATGCAATTTCTGTGTTTCATCGTCAATAAGAAGGTCCAATAGATACAGTAAACCTGAAGTGAAGCCTCGGAATCTAAAACTGGACTCACAGGAGAGGTTAAAATCATAGAAAGTTAGAGTGTCAGTCCTCTTGTACTTAAGTCGGCATTGTGCCTTTTGTATTACATTCCGATGCAATTTCTGATTCATCGTCAATATGACAGTGCAAGGTATACAGTAAACCTTAAGTGAAGCATCGGATTCTAAAACTGGACTCGCAGGAGAGGTTTAAATCATAGAAAGTGAGAGTGTCAGTCTTCTTTTACTTAATTCGGCATTGTACCTTGTGTAATAAATTCGGATGCAAACTCTGTGTTTCATCGTCAACAAGAAGGTCCAAGGTAAACAGTAAACCTGAAGTGAAGCATCGGAATCTAAAACTGGACTCACAGGAGAGGTTCAAATCATAGAAAGTGAGAGTGTCAGTCCTCTTGTACTTAAGAGGCCATTGTGAATTTTGTATTATATTCGGATACAATTTCTGTTTCATCGTCAATATGAAGGTGCAAGGTATACAGTAATCCTGAAGTGAAGCATCGGAATCTAAAACTGGACTCACAGGAGAGGTTCAAATCATAGAAAGTGAGAGTGTCAGTCCTCTTGTAATTAAGTCGGCATTGAGACATTTGTATTATATTCGGATGCAATTTCTGTGTCTCAACGTCAACAAGAAGGTCCAAGGGATTCTGTAAACCTGAAGTGAAGAATCGGAATCTAAAACTGGACTCACAGGAGAGGTTCATATCATAGGAAGTTAAAATGTCAGTCCTATTATACTCATGTCGGCATTGTGCCATTGGTATTAATTTCTGTTGCAATTTCTGTGTTTCATCGTCAATAAGAAGGTGCAAGGTATACAGTAAACCTGGAGTGAAGCATCGGAATCTTACACTGGACTCACAGGAGAGGTTCAAATCATGGAAAGTGAGAGTGTCAGTCCTTTTTTACTTCAGTCGGCATTGCGCCTATTGTATTAAATTCGGATGCAATTTCTCTGTTTCATCGTCAATAAGAAGGTCCAAGGGATACAGTAAATCTGAAGTGTAGCATCGGAATCTAAAACTGGACTCACAGGAGAGGTTCAAATCATAGAAAGTGAGAGGGTTAGTCCTCTTGTACTTAAGTCGGCATTGTGCCTTTTGTATTAAATTCGGATGCAAATTCTGTGTTTCATCGTCAATGAGAAGGTCCAAGGGATACAGTAAAGCTGAAGTGTAGCATCGGAATTTAAAATTGGACTCACAGGAGAGGTTCAACTCATAGATAGAGTGTCAGTCCTCTTGTACTTAAGTCGGCATTGCGCTTTTGTATTAAATTCGGATGCAATTTCTGTGTTTCATCGTCAATAAGAAGGTGCAAGGTATACAGTAAACCAGAAGTGAAGCATCGGAATCTAACACTCAACTCACAGGAGAGGTTTAAATCATAGAAAGTGAGAGTGTCAGTCCTCTTGTACTTAAGTCGGCATTGTGCCTTTTGTATCAGATTCGGATGCAATTTCTGTGTTTCATCGTCAATAAGAATGTCAAAGTGATACAGTAAACCTGAAGTGAAGCATCGGAATCTAACACTCAACTCACAGGAGAGGTTCAAATCATAGAAAGTGAGAGTGTCAGTCCTCTTGTACTTAAGTCGGCATTGTGCCTTTTCTATTAAATTCGGATGCAATTTCTGTGCTTCATCGTCAATAAGAAGGTCCAAGGGATATAGTAAACCTGAAGTGAAGCATCGGAATCTAAAACTGGACTCATAGGAGAGGTTCAAATCATAGAAAGTGAGAGTGTCAGTCCTCTTGTACTTAAGCCGGCATTGTGCCTTTTGAATTAAATTCGAATGCAATTTCAGTGTTTCATTGTCAATACGAAAGTCCAAAGGATACGGTAAACCTGAAGTGAAGCATCGGAATCTGAAACTGGACTCACAGGAGAGGTTCAAATCATAGAAAGTGAGAGTGTCAGTCTTCTTTTACATAAGACGGCATTGTGCCTTGTGTAATAAATTCGGATGCAAACTCTGTGTTTCACCGTCTATTAAGAAGGTCTAAGGGATACAGTAAACCTGAAGTGAAGCATCGGAATCTAAACCTGGACTCACAGGAGAGGTTCAATTCATAGAAGGTTAGAGTGTCAGTCCTGTTGTACTTAACTCGGCATTGTGCCGTTTGAATTTAATTCCAATGCAATTTCAGTGCTTCATCGTCAACAAGAAGGTCCAAGGTACACAGTAAACCTGAAGAGAAGCATCGGAATCTAAAACAGCACTCACAGGAGAGGTTCAATTCACAGAGAGTTAGAGTGTCAGTCCTCTTGTACTTAAGTCGGCATTGTGGCTTTTGAATTTAATTCCGATGCAATTCCTGTGTTTCATCGTCAATAAGAAGGTAGAAGGTATACAGTGAACCTGAAGTGAAGCATCGGAATCTTAAACCGGACTCACAGGAGAGGTTCAAATCATAGAAAATTAGAATGACAGTCCTCTTGTACTGACGTCGGCAGTGTGCCTTTTGTATTCCATTCGGATGCAAACTCGGTGATTCATTGTCAATAAGGAGGTCCAAGGGATTCTGTAAACCTGAAGTGAAGCATCGGAATCGAAAACTGGACTCACAGGAGAGGATCAAATCATAGAATGTGAGAGTGTCAGTCCTCTTGTACTTAAGTTGGCATTGTGCTTTTGTATTAAATTCGGATGCAATTTCTGTGTTTCATCGTCAATAAGATGGTCCAAGGGATACAGTAAACCTGAAGTGAAGCATCGGAATCTAAAACTGGACTCACAGGAGAGGTTCAAATCATAGAAAGTGAAAGTGTGAGTCCTCTTGTACTTAAGTCGGCATTGTGCCTGTTCTATTGAATTCAGATGCAATTTCTGTGTTTCATCGTAAATACGAAAGTCCAAAGGATACAGTAAACCTTAAGTGAAGCATCGGAATCTAAAACTTAACTCACAGGAGAGGTTCAAATCATAGAAAGTGAGAGTGTCAGTCCTCTTGTACTGAAGTCGGCAGTGTGCCTTTTGTATTCAATTCGGATGCAATTTCTGTGTGTCATCGTCAATAAGAAGGTCCAAGGGATTCTGTAAACCTGAAGTGAAGCATCGGAATCGAAAACTGGACTCACAGGAGAAGTTCAAATCATAGAAAGTGAGAGTGTCAGTCCTCTTGTACTTAAGTCGGCATTGTGGCTATTGAATTTAATTCCGATGCAATTACTGTGTTTCATCGTCAATAAGAAGGTCCAAGGTATACAGTAAACCTGAAGTGAAGCATCGGAATCTTAAACTGGACTCACAGGAGAGGTTGAAATCTTAGAAAGTTAGAGCGTCAGTCCTCTTGTACTTAAGTAGGCATGGGGCCTGTTCTATTGAATTCAGATGCAATTTCTGTGTTTCATCGTCAATAAGAAGGTCCAAGGGATACTGTAAACCTGACGTGAAGCATCGGAATCTAAAACTGGACTCACAGGAGAGGATGAAATCATTGAAAGTTAGTGTCAGTACTCTTGTACTTAACTCAGCATTGTGCCTTTTGAATTTAATTCGGATGCAATTTCTGTGTTTCATCGTCAATAAGAAGGTCCAAGGTACACAGTAAACCTGAAGAGAAGCATCGGAATCTAAAACTGGACTCACAGGAGAGGTTCAAATCATAGAAAGTGAAAGTGTGAGTCCTCTTGTACTTAAGTCGTCATTGTGCCTGTTCTATTGAATTCAGATGCAATTTCTGTGTTTCATCGTCAATAAGAAGGACCAAGGGATACAGTAAACCTGAAGTGAAGCATCGGAATCTAAAACTGGTCTCACAGGAGAGGTTCAAATCATAGAAAGTGAGAGTGTCAGTCTTCTTGTACTTAAGTCTGCATTGTGCCTTTTGTATTAAATTTGGATGCAATTTCTGTGTTTCATCGTAAATACGAAAGTCCAAAGAATACAGTAAACCTTAAGTGAAGCATCGGAATCTAAAACTGGACTCACAGGAGAGGTTCAAATCATAGAAAGTGAAAGTGTGAGTCCTCTTGTACTTAAGTCGGCATTGTGCCTGTTCTATTGAATTCAGATGCAATTACTGTGTTTCATCGTCAATAAGAAGGTCCAAGGTATACAGTACACCTGAAGTGATGCATCGGAATCTAAAACTGGATTTACAGGAGAGGTTCAAATCATAGGTTAGAGTGTCAGTCCACTTGTACTTAACTCGGCATTGTGCCTTTTCAATTTCATTCCGATGCAATTTCTGTGCTTCATCGTCAATAAGAAGGTGCAAGGTATACAGTAAACCTCAAGTGAAGCACCGGAATCTATAACTGGACTCACAGGAGAGGTTCAAATCATAGAAAGTGAGAGTGTCAGTCCTGTTGTACTTAAGTCGCCATTGTGATTTTTGTATTAAATTTGGATGCAATTTCTGTGTTTCATCGTAAATACGAAAGTCCAAAGGATACGGTAAACCTGAAGTAAAGCATCGAAATCTTAAACTGGACTCACAGGAGAGGTTCAAATCATAGAAAGTGAGAGTGTCAGTCCTCTTGTACTTAAGTCGGCATTGTGCCTTTTGTATTAAATTCGGATGCAAATTCTGTGTTTCATCGTCAATAAGAAGGTCCATGAGATACAGGAAATCTGAAGTGAAGCATCGGAATCTAAAACTGGACTCTCAGGAGAGGTTCAAATCATCGAAGGTGAGAGTGTCAGTCCTCTTGTACTTAAGTCGGCATTGTGCCATTTGTTATAATGTCCGATGCAATTTCTGTGTTTCATCGTCAATAAGAACGTACAAGGTATACAGTAAACCAGAAGTGAAGCATCGGAATCTAACACTCAACTCACGGAGGGGTGTAAATCATAGAAAGTGAGAGTGTCAGTCGTCTTGTACTTAAGTCGGCATTGTGCCTTTTGCATTAAATTCGGATGCAATTTCTGTGTTTCATCGTCAATACGAAAGTCCAAAGGATACGGTAAACCTGAAGTGAAGCATCGGAATCTTAAACTGTACTCACAGGAGAGGTTCAAATCATAGAATGTGAGAGTGTCAGTCCTCTTGTACTTAAGTCGGCATTGTGCCTTTTGTATTAAATTCGGATGCATATTCTGTGTTTCATCGTCAATAAGAAGGTCCAAGGGATACAGTAAACCTGAAGTGAAGCATCGGAATCTTAAACTGGACTCACAGGAGAGGTACAAATCATAGAAAGTTAAAATGTCATTCCTATTATACTCAAGTCGGCATTGTGCCATTTGTATTAACTTCTGATGCAATGTCTGTGTTTCATCGTCAATAAGAAGGTCCAAGGGATACAGTAAACCTGAAGTGAAGCATCGGAATCTAAAACTGGACTCACAGGAGAGGTTCAATTCATAGAAGGTTAGAGTGTCAGTCCTGTTGAACTTAACTCGGCATTGTGCCTTTTGAATTTAATTCCGATGCAATTTCAGTGATTCATCGTCAATAAGAAGGTCCAAGGTACATAGTAATCCTGAAGAGAAACATCGGAATTAAAAACTGGACTCACAGGAGAGGTTCAAATCATAGAAAGTTAGAGTGTCAGTCCTCTTGTACTTAAGTCGGCATTGTGGCTATTGAATTTAATTCCGATGCAATTTCTGTGTTTCGTCGTCAATAAGAAGGTCCAAGGTATAAAGTAAACCTGAAGTGAAGCATCAGAATCTTAAACCGGACTCACAGTAGAGGTTGAAATCTTAGAAAGTTAGAGTGTCAGTCCTCTTGTACTTAACTCGGCATTGTGCCTGTTCTATTGAATTCAGATGCAATTTCTGTGTTTCATCGTCAATAAGAAGGTCCAAGGGATGCAGTAAACCTGAAGTGAAGCATCGGAACCTAAAACTGGACTCACAGGAGAGGTTCAAATCATAGAAAGTGAGAGTGTCAGTCCTCTTGTACTCAAGGCGGCATTGTGCATTTTGTATTAAATTCGTATGCAATTTCTGTGTTTCATCGTCGATACGAAAGTCCAAAGGATACAGTAAACCTTAAGTGAAGCATCGGAATCTAAAACTGGACTCACAGGGGAGGTTCAAATCATAGAAAGTGAGAGTGTCAGTCTTCTTTTACTTAAGTCGGCATAGTGCCTTTTCAATTTAATTCCGATGCAGTTTCTGTGCTTCATCGTCAATAAGAAGGTGCAAGGTATACAGTAAACCTGAAGTGAAGCATCGGAATCTAAAACTGGACTCACAGGAGAGGTTCAAATCATAGAAAGTGAGAGTGTCAGTCCTATTGTACTTAAGTCGCCATTGTGATTTTTGTATTAAATTCGGATGCAATTTCTGTGTTTCATCGTCAATAAGAAGGTCCAAGGGATACAGTAAACCTGAAGTGAAACATCGGAATCTAAAACTGGACTCACAGGAGAGGTTCAAATCATAGAAAGTGAGAGTGTCAGTCCTCTTGTACTTAAGAGGCCATTGTGATTTTTGTATTATATTCGGATACAATTTCTGTTTCGTCGTCAATTAGAAGGTGCAAGTTACACAGTAATCCTGAAGTGAAGCATCGGAATCTACAACTGGGCTTACAGGAGAGGTACAAATCATAGAAAGTGAGAGTGTCAGTCCTCTTGTAATTAAGTCGGCATTGAGCCATTTGTATTATATTCGGATGCAATTTCAGTGTCTCAACGTCAATAAGAAGGTCCAAGGGATACTGTAAACCTGAAGTGAAGAATCGGAATCTAAAACTGGACTCACAGGAGAGGTTCAAATCATAGAAAGTTAAAATGTCAGTCCTATGATACTCAAGTCGGCATTGTGCCATTTGTATTAATTTCTAATGCAATATCTGTGTTTCTTCGTCAATAAGAAGGTGCAAGGTATACAGTAAACCTGGAGTGAAGCATCGCAAACATAAACTGGACTCACAGGAGAGGTTCAAATCATAGAAAGTGAGAGTGTCAGTCCTTTTTTACTTCAGTCGGCATTGCGCCTATTGTATTAAATTGGGATGCAATTTCTCTGTTTCATCGTCAATAAGAAGGTCCAAGGCATACAGTAAATCTGAAGTGAAGCATCGGAATCTAAAACTGGACTCACAGGAGAGGTTCAAATCATAGAAAGTGAGAGTGTCAGTCCTCTTGTACTTAAGTCGGCATTGTGCCTTTTGTATCAAATTCGGATGCAAATTCTGTGTTTCATCGTCAATGAGAAGGTCCAAGGGATACAGTAAACCTGAAGTGTAGCATCGGAATCTAAAATTGGACTCACAGGAGAGGTTCAACTCATAGAAAGTGAGAGTGTCAGTCTTCCTTTACATAAGTCGGCATTCTGCCTAGTGTAATAAATTCGGATGCAAACTCTGTGTTTCACCGTCTATTAAGAAGGTCTAGGTGATACAGTAAACCTGAAGTGAAGCATCGGAATCTAAAACTGGACTCACAGGAGAGGTTCAATTAATAGAAGGTTAGAGTGTCAGTCCTGTTGTACTTAACTCGGCATTGTGCCTTTTGAATTTAATTCCGATGCAATTTCAGTGCTTCATCGTCAACAAGAAGGTCCAAGGTACACAGTAAACCTGAAGAGATGCATCGGAATCTAAAACTGGACTCACAGGAGAGGTTCAAATCATAGAAAGTTAGAGTGTCAGTCCTCTTGTATTTAAGTCGGCATTGTGGCTTTTGAATTTAATGCCGATGCAATTTCTGTGTTTCATCGTCAATAAGAAGGTCCAAGGTATACAGTAAACCGGAAGTGAAGCATCGGAATCTTAAAACGGACTCACAGGAGAGGTTCAATTCATAGAAAATTAGAATGTCAGTCCTCTTGTACTGAAGTCGGCAGTGTGCCTTTTGTATTCAATTCGGATGCAATTTCTGTGTTTCATCGTCAATAAGAAGGTCCAAGGGATACTGTAAACCTGAAGTGAAGCATCGGAATCGAAAACTGGACTCACAGGAGAAGTTCAAATCATAGAAAGTGAGAGTGTCAGTCCTCTTGTACTTAAGTCGGCATTGTGGCTATTGAATTTAATTCCGATGCAATTACTGTGTTTCATCGTCAATAAGAAGGTCCAAGGTATACAGTAAACCTGAAGTGAAGCATCGGAATCTTAAACTGGACTCACAGGAGAGGTTGAAATCTTAGAAAGTTAGAGCGTCAGTCCTCTTGTACTTAAGTAGGCATGGGGCCTGTTCTATTGAATTCAGATGCAATTTCTGTGTTTCATCGTCAATAAGAAGGTCCAAGGGATACTGTAAACCTGACGTGAAGCATCGGAATCTAAAACTGGACTCACAGGAGAGGATGAAATCATTGAAAGTTAGTGTCAGTACTCTTGTACTTAACTCAGCATTGTGCCTTTTGAATTTAATTCGGATGCAATTTCTGTGTTTCATCGTCAATAAGAAGGTCCAAGGTACACAGTAAACCTGAAGAGAAGCATCGGAATCTAAAACTGGACTCACAGGAGAGGTTCAAATCATAGAAAGTGAAAGTGTGAGTCCTCTTGTACTTAAGTCGTCATTGTGCCTGTTCTATTGAATTCAGATGCAATTTCTGTGTTTCATCGTCAATAAGAAGGACCAAGGGATACAGTAAACCTGAAGTGAAGCATCGGAATCTAAAACTGGTCTCACAGGAGAGGTTCAAATCATAGAAAGTGAGAGTGTCAGTCTTCTTGTACTTAAGTCTGCATTGTGCCTTTTGTATTAAATTTGGATGCAATTTCTGTGTTTCATCGTAAATACGAAAGTCCAAAGAATACAGTAAACCTTAAGTGAAGCATCGGAATCTAAAACTGGACTCACAGGAGAGGTTCAAATCATAGAAAGTGAAAGTGTGAGTCCTCTTGTACTTAAGTCGGCATTGTGCCTGTTCTATTGAATTCAGATGCAATTACTGTGTTTCATCGTCAATAAGAAGGTCCAAGGTATACAGTACACCTGAAGTGATGCATCGGAATCTAAAACTGGATTTACAGGAGAGGTTCAAATCATAGGTTAGAGTGTCAGTCCACTTGTACTTAACTCGGCATTGTGCCTTTTCAATTTCATTCCGATGCAATTTCTGTGCTTCATCGTCAATAAGAAGGTGCAAGGTATACAGTAAACCTCAAGTGAAGCACCGGAATCTATAACTGGACTCACAGGAGAGGTTCAAATCATAGAAAGTGAGAGTGTCAGTCCTCTTGTACTTAAGTCGCCATTGTGATTTTTGTATTAAATTTGGATGCAATTTCTGTGTTTCATCGTAAATACGAAAGTCCAAAGGATACGGTAAACCTGAAGTAAAGCATCGAAATCTTAAACTGGACTCACAGGAGAGGTTCAAATCATAGAAAGTGAGAGTGTCAGTCCTCTTGTACTTAAGTCGGCATTGTGCCTTTTGTATTAAATTCGGATGCAAATTCTGTGTTTCATCGTCAATAAGAAGGTCCATGAGATACAGGAAATCTGAAGTGAAGCATCTGAATCTAAAACTTGACTCTCAGGAGAGGTTCAAATCATCGAAGGTGAGAGTGTCAGTCCTCTTGTACTTAAGTCGGCATTGTGCCATTTGTTATAATGTCCGATGCAATTTCTGTGTTTCATCGTCAATAAGAACGTACAAGGTATACAGTAAACCAGAAGTGAAGCATCGGAATCTAACACTCAACTCACGGAGGGGTGTAAATCATAGAAAGTGAGAGTGTCAGTCGTCTTGTACTTAAGTCGGCATTGTGCCTTTTGCATTAAATTCGGATGCAATTTCTGTGTTTCATCGTCAATACGAAAGTCCAAAGGATACGGTAAACCTGAAGTGAAGCATCGGAATCTTAAACTGGACTCACAGGAGAGGTTCAAATCATAGAAAGTGAGAGTGTCAGTCCTCTTGTACTTAAGTCGGCATTGTGCCTTTTGTATTAAATTCGGATGCATATTCTGTGTTTCATCGTCAATAAGAAGGTCCAAGGGATACAGTAAACCTGAAGTGAAGCATCGGAATCTTAAACTGCACTCACAGGAGAGGTACAAATCATAGAAAGTTAAAATGTCATTCCTATTATACTCAAGTCGGCATTGTGCCATTTGTATTAACTTCTGATGCAATGTCTGTGTTTCATCGTCAATAAGAAGGTCCAAGGGATACAGTAAACCTGAAGTGAAGCATCGGAATCTAAAACTGGACTCACAGGAGAGGTTCAATTCATAGAAGGTTAGAGTGTCAGTCCTGTTGAACTTAACTCGGCATTGTGCCTTTTGAATTTAATTCCGATGCAATTTCAGTGATTCATCGTCAATAAGAAGGTCCAAGGTACATAGTAATCCTGAAGAGAAACATCGGAATTAAAAACTGGACTCACAGGAGAGGTTCAAATCATAGAAAGTTAGAGTGTCAGTCCTCTTGTACTTAAGTCGGCATTGTGGCTATTGAATTTAATTCCGATGCAATTTCTGTGTTTCGTCGTCAATAAGAAGGTCCAAGGTATAAAGTAAACCTGAAGTGAAGCATCAGAATCTTAAACCGGACTCACAGTAGAGGTTGAAATCTTAGAAAGTTAGAGTGTCAGTCCTCTTGTACTTAACTCGGCATTGTGCCTGTTCTATTGAATTCAGATGCAATTTCTGTGTTTCATCGTCAATAAGAAGGTCCAAGGGATGCAGTAAACCTGAAGTGAAGCATCGGAACCTAAAACTGGACTCACAGGAGAGGTTCAAATCATAGAAAGTGAGAGTGTCAGTCCTCTTGTACTCAAGGCGGCATTGTGCATTTTGTATTAAATTCGTATGCAATTTCTGTGTTTCATCGTCGATACGAAAGTCCAAAGGATACAGTAAACCTTAAGTGAAGCATCGGAATCTAAAACTGGACTCACAGGGGAGGTTCAAATCATAGAAAGTGAGAGTGTCAGTCTTCTTTTACTTAAGTCGGCATAGTGCCTTTTCAATTTAATTCCGATGCAGTTTCTGTGCTTCATCGTCAATAAGAAGGTGCAAGGTATACAGTAAACCTGAAGTGAAGCATCGGAATCTAAAACTGGACTCACAGGAGAGGTTCAAATCATAGAAAGTGAGAGTGTCAGTCCTATTGTACTTAAGTCGCCATTGTGATTTTTGTATTAAATTCGGATGCAATTTCTGTGTTTCATCGTCAATAAGAAGGTCCAAGGGATACAGTAAACCTGAAGTGAAACATCGGAATCTAAAACTGGACTCACAGGAGAGGTTCAAATCATAGAAAGTGAGAGTGTCAGTCCTCTTGTACTTAAGAGGCCATTGTGATTTTTGTATTATATTCGGATACAATTTCTGTTTCGTCGTCAATTAGAAGGTGCAAGTTACACAGTAATCCTGAAGTGAAGCATCGGAATCTACAACTGGGCTTACAGGAGAGGTACAAATCATAGAAAGTGAGAGTGTCAGTCCTCTTGTAATTAAGTCGGCATTGAGCCATTTGTATTATATTCGGATGCAATTTCAGTGTCTCAACGTCAATAAGAAGGTCCAAGGGATACTGTAAACCTGAAGTGAAGAATCGGAATCTAAAACTGGACTCACAGGAGAGGTTCAAATCATAGAAAGTTAAAATGTCAGTCCTATGATACTCAAGTCGGCATTGTGCCATTTGTATTAATTTCTAATGCAATATCTGTGTTTCTTCGTCAATAAGAAGGTGCAAGGTATACAGTAAACCTGGAGTGAAGCATCGCAAACATAAACTGGACTCACAGGAGAGGTTCAAATCATAGAAAGTGAGAGTGTCAGTCCTTTTTTACTTCAGTCGGCATTGCGCCTATTGTATTAAATTGGGATGCAATTTCTCTGTTTCATCGTCAATAAGAAGGTCCAAGGCATACAGTAAATCTGAAGTGAAGCATCGGAATCTAAAACTGGACTCACAGGAGAGGTTCAAATCATAGAAAGTGAGAGTGTCAGTCCTCTTGTACTTAAGTCGGCATTGTGCCTTTTGTATCAAATTCGGATGCAAATTCTGTGTTTCATCGTCAATGAGAAGGTCCAAGGGATACAGTAAACCTGAAGTGTAGCATCGGAATCTAAAATTGGACTCACAGGAGAGGTTCAACTCATAGAAAGTGAGAGTGTCAGTCTTCCTTTACATAAGTCGGCATTCTGCCTAGTGTAATAAATTCGGATGCAAACTCTGTGTTTCACCGTCTATTAAGAAGGTCTAGGTGATACAGTAAACCTGAAGTGAAGCATCGGAATCTAAAACTGGACTCACAGGAGAGGTTCAATTAATAGAAGGTTAGAGTGTCAGTCCTGTTGTACTTAACTTGGCATTGTGCCTTTTGAATTTAATTCCGATGCAATTTCAGTGCTTCATCGTCAACAAGAAGGTCCAAGGTACACAGTAAACCTGAAGAGATGCATCGGAATCTAAAACTGGACTCACAGGAGAGGTTCAAATCATAGAAAGTTAGAGTGTCAGTCCTCTTGTATTTAAGTCGGCATTGTGGCTTTTGAATTTAATGCCGATGCAATTTCTGTGTTTCATCGTCAATAAGAAGGTCCAAGGTATACAGTAAACCGGAAGTGAAGCATCGGAATCTTAAAACGGACTCACAGGAGAGGTTCAATTCATAGAAAATTAGAATGTCAGTCCTCTTGTACTGAAGTCGGCAGTGTGCCTTTTGTATTCAATTCGGATGCAATTTCTGTGTTTCATCGTCAATAAGAAGGTCCAAGGGATTCTGTAAACCTGAAGTGAAGCATCGGAATCGAAAACTGGACTTACAGGAGAGGTTCAAATCATAGAAAGTGAGAATGTCAGTCCTCTTGTACTTAAGTCGGCATTGTGTTTTGTATTAAATTCGGATGCAATTTCTGTGTTTCATCGTCAATAAGACGGTCCAAGGGATACAGTAAACCTGAAGTGAAGCATCGGAATCTTAAACTGGACTCACAGGAGAGGTTCAAATCACAGAAAGTGAGAGTGTCAGTCCTCTTGTAATTAAGTCGGCATTGTGCCTTTTCTATTAAATTCGGATGCAAATTCTGTGTTTCATCGTCAATAAGAAGGTCCATGGGATACAGGAAACCTGAAGTGAAGCATCAGAATCTAAAACTGGACTCACAGGAGAGGTTCAAATCATAGAAAGTTAGAGTGTCAGTCCTCTTGTACTTAAGTCGGCATTGTGGCTATTGAATTTGATTCCGATGCAATTTCTGTGTTTCATCGTCAATAAGAAGGTCCAAGGTATACAGTAAACCTGAAGTGAAGCATCGGAATCTTAAACCGGACTCACAGGAGAGGTTGAAATCTTAGAAAGTTAGAGTGTCAGTCCTCTTGTACTTAAGTCGGCATTGTGCCTGTTCTATTGAATTCAGATGCAATTTCTGTGTTTCATCGTCAGTAAGAAGGTCCAAGGGATGCAGTAAACCTGAAGTGAAGCATCGGAACCTAAAACTGGACTCACAGGAGAGGTTCTAATCATAGAAAGTGAGAGTGTCAGTCCTCTAGTACTCAAGTTGGCATTGTGCCTTTTGTATTAAATTCGGATGCAATTTCTGTGTTTCATCGTCAATACGAATGTCCAAAGGATACAGTAAACCTTAAGTGAAGCATCGGAATCTAAAACTGGACTCACAGGAGAGGTTCAAATCATAGAAAGTGAGAGTGTCAGTCTTCTTTTACTTAAGTCGGCATAGTGCCTTTTCAATTTAATTCCGATGCAATTTCTGTGCTTCATCGTCAATAAGAAGGTGCAAGGTATACAGTAAACCTGAAGTGAAGCATCGGAATCTAAAACTGGACTCACAGGAGAGGTTCAAATCATAGAAAGTGAGAGTGTCAGTCCTATTGTACTTAAGTCGCCATTGTGATTTTTGTATTAAATTCGGATGCAATTTCTGTGTTTCATCGTCAATAAGAAGGTGCAAGTTATACAGTAATCCTGAAGTGAAGCATCGGAATCTAAAACTGGACTTACAGGAGAGGTACAAGTCATAGAAAGTGAGAGTGTCATTCCTCTTGTAATTAAGTCGGCATTGAGCCATTTGTATTATATTCGGATGCAATTTCTGTGTCTCAACGTAAATAAGAAGGTCCAAGGGATACTGTAAACCTGAAGTGAAGAATCGGAATCTAAAACTGGACTCACAGGAGTGGTTCAAATCATAGAAAGTTAGAGTGTCAGTCCTCTTGTACCTAAGTCGGCATTGTGGCTTTTGAATTTAATTCCGATGCAATTTCTGTGTTTCATCGTCAATAAGAATGTCCAAGGTATACAGTAAACCTGAAGTGAAGCATCGGAATCTTAAACCGGACTCACAGGAGAGGTTCAAATCATAGAAAATTAGAATGTCAGTCCTCCAGTTTTTAAGTCGGCAGTGTGCCTTTTGTATTCAAGTCGGATGCAATTTCTGTGTTTCATCGTCAATAAGAAGGTCCAAGGAATTCTGTAAACCTGAAGTGAAGCATCGGAATCGAAAACTGGACTCACAGGAGAGGTTCAAATCATGGAAAGTGAGAGTGTCAGTCCTCTTGTACTGAAGTCGGCAGTGTGCCTTTTGTATTCAATTCGGATGCAATTTCTGTGTGTCATCGTCAATAAGAAGGTCCAAGGGATTCTGTAAACCTGAAGTGAAGCATCGGAATCGAAAACTGGACTCACAGGAGAAGTTCAAATCATAGAAGGTGAGAGTGTCAGTCCTCTTGTACTTAAGTCGGCATTGTGGCTATTGAATTTAATTCCGATGCAATTACTGTGTTTCATCGTCAATAAGAAGGTCCAAGGTATACAGTAAACCTGAAGTGAAGCATCGGAATCTTAAACTGGACTCACAGGAGAGGTTGAAATCTTAGAAAGTTAGAGTGTCAGTCCTCTTGTACTTAAGTAGGCATGGGGCCTGTTCTATTGAATTCAGATGCAATTTCTGTGTTTCATCGTCAATAAGAAGGTCCAAGGGATACTGTAAACCTGACGTGAAGCATCGGAATCTAAAACTGGACTCACAGGAGAGGATGAAATCATTGAAAGTTAGTGTCAGTACTCTTGTACTTAACTCAGCATTGTGCCTTTTGAATTTAATTCGGATGCAATTTCTGTGTTTCATCGTCAATAAGAAGGTCCAAGGTACACAGTAAACCTGAAGAGAAGCATCGGAATCTAAAACTGGACTCACAGGAGAGGTTCAAATCATAGAAAGTGAAAGTGTGAGTCCTCTTGTACTTAAGTCGTCATTGTGCCTGTTCTATTGAATTCAGATGCAATTTCTGTGTTTCATCGTCAATAAGAAGGTCCAAGGGATACAGTAAACCTGAAGTGAAGCATCGGAATCTAAAACTGGTCTCACAGGAGAGGTTCAAATCATAGAAAGTGAGAGTGTCAGTCTTCTTGTACTTAAGTCTGCATTGTGCCTTTTGTATTAAATTTGGATGCAATTTCTGTGTTTCATCGTAAATACGAAAGTCCAAAGGATACAGTAAACCTTAAGTGAAGCATCGGAATCTAAAACTGGACTCACAGGAGAGGTTCAAATCATAGAAAGTGAAAGTGTGAGTCCTCTTGTACTTAAGTCGGCATTGTGCCTGTTCTATTGAATTCAGATGCAATTACTGTGTTTCATCGTCAATAAGAAGGTCCAAGGTATACAGTACACCTGAAGTGATGCATCGGAATCTAAAACTGGATTTACAGGAGAGGTTCAAATCATAGGTTAGAGTGTCAGTCCACTTGTACTTAACTCGGCATTGTGCCTTTTCAATTTCATTCCGATGCAATTTCTGTGCTTCATCGTCAATAAGAAGGTGCAAGGTATACAGTAAACCTCAAGTGAAGCACCGGAATCTATAACTGGACTCACAGGAGAGGTTCAAATCATAGAAAGTGAGAGTGTCAGTCCTGTTGTACTTAAGTCGCCATTGTGATTTTTGTATTAAATTTGGATGCAATTTCTGTGTTTCATCGTAAATACGAAAGTCCAAAGGATACGGTAAACCTGAAGTAAAGCATCGAAATCTTAAACTGGACTCACAGGAGAGGTTCAAATCATAGAAAGTGAGAGTGTCAGTCCTCTTGTACTTAAGTCGGCATTGTGCCTTTTGTATTAAATTCGGATGCAAATTCTGTGTTTCATCGTCAATAAGAAGGTCCATGAGATACAGGAAATCTGAAGTGAAGCATCGGAATCTAAAACTGGACTCTCAGGAGAGGTTCAAATCATCGAAGGTGAGAGTGTCAGTCCTCTTGTACTTAAGTCGGCATTGTGCCATTTGTTATAATGTCCGATGCAATTTCTGTGTTTCATCGTCAATAAGAACGTACAAGGTATACAGTAAACCAGAAGTGAAGCATCGGAATCTAACACTCAACTCACGGAGGGGTGTAAATCATAGAAAGTGAGAGTGTCAGTCGTCTTGTACTTAAGTCGGCATTGTGCCTTTTGCATTAAATTCGGATGCAATTTCTGTGTTTCATCGTCAATACGAAAGTCCAAAGGATACGGTAAACCTGAAGTGAAGCATCGGAATCTTAAACTGTACTCACAGGAGAGGTTCAAATCATAGAAAGTGAGAGTGTCAGTCCTCTTGTACTTAAGTCGGCATTGTGCCTTTTGTATTAAATTCGGATGCATATTCTGTGTTTCATCGTCAATAAGAAGGTCCAAGGGATACAGTAAACCTGAAGTGAAGCATCGGAATCTTAAACTGGACTCACAGGAGAGGTACAAATCATAGAAAGTTAAAATGTCATTCCTATTATACTCAAGTCGGCATTGTGCCATTTGTATTAACTTCTGATGCAATGTCTGTGTTTCATCGTCAATAAGAAGGTCCAAGGGATACAGTAAACCTGAAGTGAAGCATCGGAATCTAAAACTGGACTCACAGGAGAGGTTCAATTCATAGAAGGTTAGAGTGTCAGTCCTGTTGAACTTAACTCGGCATTGTGCCTTTTGAATTTAATTCCGATGCAATTTCAGTGATTCATCGTCAATAAGAAGGTCCAAGGTACATAGTAATCCTGAAGAGAAACATCGGAATTAAAAACTGGACTCACAGGAGAGGTTCAAATCATAGAAAGTTAGAGTGTCAGTCCTCTTGTACTTAAGTCGGCATTGTGGCTATTGAATTTAATTCCGATGCAATTTCTGTGTTTCGTCGTCAATAAGAAGGTCCAAGGTATAAAGTAAACCTGAAGTGAAGCATCAGAATCTTAAACCGGACTCACAGTAGAGGTTGAAATCTTAGAAAGTTAGAGTGTCAGTCCTCTTGTACTTAACTCGGCATTGTGCCTGTTCTATTGAATTCAGATGCAATTTCTGTGTTTCATCGTCAATAAGAAGGTCCAAGGGATGCAGTAAACCTGAAGTGAAGCATCGGAACCTAAAACTGGACTCACAGGAGAGGTTCAAATCATAGAAAGTGAGAGTGTCAGTCCTCTTGTACTCAAGGCGGCATTGTGCATTTTGTATTAAATTCGTATGCAATTTCTGTGTTTCATCGTCGATACGAAAGTCCAAAGAATACAGTAAACCTTAAGTGAAGCATCGGAATCTAAAACTGGACTCACAGGGGAGGTTCAAATCATAGAAAGTGAGAGTGTCAGTCTTCTTTTACTTAAGTCGGCATAGTGCCTTTTCAATTTAATTCCGATGCAGTTTCTGTGCTTCATCGTCAATAAGAAGGTGCAAGGTATACAGTAAACCTGAAGTGAAGCATCGGAATCTAAAACTGGACTCACAGGAGAGGTTCAAATCATAGAAAGTGAGAGTGTCAATCCTATTGTACTTAAGTCGCCATTGTGATTTTTGTATTAAATTCGGATGCAATTTCTGTGTTTCATCGTCAATAAGAAGGTCCAAGGGATACAGTAAACCTGAAGTGAAACATCGGAATCTAAAACTGGACTCACAGGAGAGGTTCAAATCATAGAAAGTGAGAGTGTCAGTCCTCTTGTACTTAAGAGGCCATTGTGATTTTTGTATTATATTCGGATACAATTTCTGTTTCGTCGTCAATTAGAAGGTGCAAGTTACACAGTAATCCTGAAGTGAAGCATCGGAATCTACAACTGGGCTTACAGGAGAGGTACAAATCATAGAAAGTGAGAGTGTCAGTCCTCTTGTAATTAAGTCGGCATTGAGCCATTTGTATTATATTCGGATGCAATTTCAGTGTCTCAACGTCAATAAGAAGGTCCAAGGGATACTGTAAACCTGAAGTGAAGAATCGGAATCTAAAACTGGACTCACAGGAGAGGTTCAAATCATAGAAAGTTAAAATGTCAGTCCTATGATACTCAAGTCGGCATTGTGCCATTTGTATTAATTTCTAATGCAATATCTGTGTTTCTTCGTCAATAAGAAGGTGCAAGGTATACAGTAAACCTGGAGTGAAGCATCGCAAACATAAACTGGACTCACAGGAGAGGTTCAAATCATAGAAAGTGAGAGTGTCAGTCCTTTTTTACTTCAGTCGGCATTGCGCCTATTGTATTAAATTGGGATGCAATTTCTCTGTTTCATCGTCAATAAGAAGGTCCAAGGCATACAGTAAATCTGAAGTGAAGCATCGGAATCTAAAACTGGACTCACAGGAGAGGTTCAAATCATAGAAAGTGAGAGTGTCAGTCCTCTTGTACTTAAGTCGGCATTGTGCCTTTTGTATCAAATTCGGATGCAAATTCTGTGTTTCATCGTCAATGAGAAGGTCCAAGGGATACAGTAAACCTGAAGTGTAGCATCGGAATCTAAAATTGGACTCACAGGAGAGGTTCAACTCATAGAAAGTGAGAGTGTCAGTCTTCCTTTACATAAGTCGGCATTCTGCCTAGTGTAATAAATTCGGATGCAAACTCTGTGTTTCACCGTCTATTAAGAAGGTCTAGGGGATACAGTAAACCTGAAGTGAAGCATCGGAATCTAAAACTGGACTCACAGGAGAGGTTCAATTAATAGAAGGTTAGAGTGTCAGTCCTGTTGTACTTAACTCGGCATTGTGCCTTTTGAATTTAATTCCGATGCAATTTCAGTGCTTCATCGTCAACAAGAAGGTCCAAGGTACACAGTAAACCTGAAGAGATGCATCGGAATCTAAAACTGGACTCACAGGAGAGGTTCAAATCATAGAAAGTTAGAGTGTCAGTCCTCTTGTATTTAAGTCGGCATTGTGGCTTTTGAATTTAATGCCGATGCAATTTCTGTGTTTCATCGTCAATAAGAAGGTCCAAGGTATACAGTAAACCGGAAGTGAAGCATCGGAATCTTAAAACGGACTCACAGGAGAGGTTCAATTCATAGAAAATTAGAATGTCAGTCCTCTTGTACTGAAGTCGGCAGTGTGCCTTTTGTATTCAATTCGGATGCAATTTCTGTGTTTCATCGTCAATAAGAAGGTCCAAGGGATTCTGTAAACCTGAAGTGAAGCATCGGAATCGAAAACTGGACTTACAGGAGAGGTTCAAATCATAGAAAGTGAGAATGTCAGTCCTCTTGTACTTAAGTCGGCATTGTGTTTTGTATTAAATTCGGATGCAATTTCTGTGTTTCATCGTCAATAAGACGGTCCAAGGGATACAGTAAACCTGAAGTGAAGCATCGGAATCTTAAACTGGACTCACAGGAGAGGTTCAAATCACAGAAAGTGAGAGTGTCAGTCCTCTTGTAATTAAGTCGGCATTGTGCCTTTTCTATTAAATTCGGATGCAAATTCTGTGTTTCAT
The DNA here is from genome assembly GCF_021461385.2 of Schistocerca piceifrons. Lineage (NCBI taxonomy): Eukaryota > Metazoa > Arthropoda > Insecta > Orthoptera > Acrididae > Schistocerca > Schistocerca piceifrons. The sequence continues at coordinate 1,110,254,371 of NC_060139.1, forward strand.
CGTCAATAAGAAGGTCCATGGGATACAGGAAACCTGAAGTGAAGCATCAGAATCTAAAACTGGACTCACAGGAGAGGTTCAAATCATAGAAAGTTAGAGTGTCAGTCCTCTTGTACTTAAGTCGGCATTGTGGCTATTGAATTTGATTCCGATGCAATTTCTGTGTTTCATCGTCAATAAGAAGGTCCAAGGTATACAGAAAACCTGAAGTGAAGCATCGGAATCTTAAACCGGACTCACAGGAGAGGTTGAAATCTTAGAAAGTTAGAGTGTCAGTCCTCTTGTACTTAAGTCGGCATTGTGCCTGTTCTATTGAATTCAGATGCAATTTCTGTGTTTCATCGTCAGTAAGAAGGTCCAAGGGATGCAGTAATCCTGAAGTGAAGCATCGGAACCTAAAACTGGACTCACAGGAGAGGTTCTAATCATAGAAAGTGAGAGTGTCAGTCCTCTAGTACTCAAGTTGGCATTGTGCCTTTTGTATTAAATTCGGATGCAATTTCTGTGTTTCATCGTCAATACGAATGTCCAAAGGATACAGTAAACCTTAAGTGAAGCATCGGAATCTAAAACTGGACTCACAGGAGAGGTTCAAATCATAGAAAGTGAGAGTGTCAGTCTTCTTTTACTTAAGTCGGCATAGTGCCTTTTCAATTTAATTCCGATGCAATTTCTGTGCTTCATCGTCAATAAGAAGGTGCAAGGTATACAGTAAACCTGAAGTGAAGCATCGGAATCTAAAACTGGACTCACAGGAGAGGTTCAAATCATAGAAAGTGAGAGTGTCAGTCCTATTGTACTTAAGTCGCCATTGTGATTTTTGTATTAAATTCGGATGCAATTTCTGTGTTTCATCGTCAATAAGAAGGTCCAAGGGATACAGTAAACCTGAAGTGAAGCATCGGAATCTAAAACTGGACTCACAGGAGAGGTTCAAATCATAGAATGTGAGAGTGTCAGTCTTCTTTTACTTAAGTCCTCATTGTGCCTTGTGTAATAAATTCGGATGCAAACTCTGTGTTTCATCGTCAATAAGAAGGTCCAAAGTAAACAGTAAACCTGAAGTGAACCATCGGAATCTAAAACTGGACTCACAGGAGAGGTTCAAATCATAGAAAGTGAGAGTGTCAGTCCTCTTGTACTTAAGAGGCCATTGTGATTTTTGTATTATATTCGGATACTATTTCTGTTTCATCGTCAATAAGAAGGTGCAAGTTATACAGTAATCCTGAAGTGAAGCATCGGAATCTAAAACTGGACTTACAGGAGAGGTACAAGTCATAGAAAGTGAGAGTGTCATTCCTCTTGTAATTAAGTCGGCATTGAGCCATTTGTATTATATTCGGATGCAATTTCTGTGTCTCAACGTAAATAAGAAGGTCCAAGGGATACTGTAAACCTGAAGTGAAGAATCGGAATCTAAAACTGGACTCACAGGAGTGGTTCAAATCATAGAAAGTTAGAGTGTCAGTCCTCTTGTACCTAAGTCGGCATTGTGGCTTTTGAATTTAATTCCGATGCAATTTCTGTGTTTCATCGTCAATAAGAATGTCCAAGGTATACAGTAAACCTGAAGTGAAGCATCGGAATCTTAAACCGGACTCACAGGAGAGGTTCAAATCATAGAAAATTAGAATGTCAGTCCTCCAGTTTTTAAGTCGGCAGTGTGCCTTTTGTATTCAAGTCGGATGCAATTTCTGTGTTTCATCGTCAATAAGAAGGTCCAAGGGATTCTGTAAACCTGAAGTGAAGCATCGGAATCGAAAACTGGACTCACAGGAGAGGTTCAAATCATAGAAAGTGAGAGTGTCAGTCCTCTTGTACTTAAGTCGGCATTGTGCCTTTTGTATTAAATTCGGATGCAAATTCATTGTTTCATCGTCAATAAGAAGGTCATGGGATACAGGAAACCTGAAGTGAAGCATCGGAATCTAAAACTGGACTCACAGGAGAGATTCAAATCATAGAAAGTTAGAGTGTCAGTCCTCTTGTACTTAAGTCGGCATTGTGGCTATTGAATTTAATTCCGATGCAATTTCTGTGTTTCATCGTCAATAAGAAGGTCCAAGGTGTACAATAAACCTGAAGTGAAGCATCGGAATCTTAAACCGGATTCACAGGAGAGGTTGAAATCTTACAAAGTTAGAGTGTCAGTCCTCGTGTACTTAAGTCGGCATTGTGCCTGTTCTATTGAATTCAGATGCAATTTCTGTGTTTCATCGTCAATAAGAAGGTCATGGGATACAGGAAACCTGAAGTGAAGCATCGGAATCTAAAACTGGACTCACAGGAGAGATTCAAATCATAGAAAGTTAGAGTGTCAGTCTTCTTTTACTTAAGTCGGCATAGTGCCTTTTCAATATAATTCCGATGCAATTTCTGTGCTTCATCGTCAGTAAGAAGGTGCAAGCTATACAGTAAACCTGAAGTGAAGCATCGGAATCTAAAACTGGACTCACAGGAGAGGTTCAAATCATAGAAAGTGAGAGTGTCAGTCCCATTGTACTTAAGTCGCCATTGTGATATTTGTATTAAATTCGGATGCAATTTCTGTGTTTCATCGTCAATAAGAAGGTCCAAGGGATACAGTAAACCTGAAGTGAAGCATCGGAATCTAAAACTGGACTCACAGGAGAGGTTCAAATCATAGAAAGTGTGAGTGTCAGTCTTCTTTTACTTAAGTCGGCATTGTGCCTTGTGTAATAAATTCGGATGCAAACTCTGTGTTTCATCGTCAATTAGAAGGTCCAAGGTAAACAGTAAACCTGAAGTGAAGCATCGGAATCTAAAACTGGACTCACGGGAGGGGTTCAAATCATAGAAAGTGAGAGTGTCAGTCCTCTTGTACTTAAGAGGCCATTGTGATTTTTGTATTAAATTCGGATGCAATTTCTGTGTTTCATCGTCAATACGAAAGTCCAAAGAATACAGTAAACCTGAAGTGAAGCATCGGAATCTAAAACTGGACTCACAGGAGGGGTTCAAAATATAGAAAGTTAAAATTTTAGTCCTATTATACTCAAGTCGGCATTGTGCCATTTGTATTAATTTCTGATGCAATTTCTGTGTTTCATCGTCAATAAGAAGGTGCAAGGTATACAGTAAACCTGGAGTGAAGCATCGCAATCTTAAACTGGACTCACAGGAGAGGTTCAAATCATAGAAAGTGAGAGTGTCAGTCCTTTTTTACTTCAGTCGGCATTGCGCCTATTGTATTAAATTCGGATGCAATTTCTCTGTATCATCGTCAATAAGAAGGTCCAAGGCATACAGTAAATCTGAAGTGAAACATCGGAATCTAAAACTGGACTCACAGGTGTGGTTCAAATCATAGAAAGTGAGAGTGTCAGTCCTCTTGTACTTAAGTCAGCATTGTGCCTTTTGTATTAAATTCGGATGCAAATTCTGTGTTTCATCGTCAATGAGAAGGTCCAAGGTATACAGTAAACCTGAAGTGTAGCATCGGAATCTAAAATTGGACTCACAGGAGAGGTTCAACTCATAGAAAGTGAGAGTGTCAGTCTTCCTTTACATAAGTCGGCATTCTGCCTAGTGTAATAAATTCGGATGCAAACTCTGTGTTTCACCGTCTATTAAGAAGGTCTAAGGGATACAGTAAACCTGAAGTGAAGCATCGGAATCTAAAACTGGACTCACAGGAGAGGTTCAATTCATAGGAGGTTAGAGTGTCAGTCCTGTTGTACTTAACACGGCATTGTGCATTTTGAATTTAATTCCGATGCAATTTCAGTGCTTCATTGTCAACAAGAAGGTCCAAGGTACACAGTAAACCTGAAGAGAAGCATCGGAATCTAAAACTGGACTCACAGGAGAGGTTCAAATCATAGAAAGTTAGAGTGTCAGTCCTCTTGTACTTAAGTCGGCATTGTGGCTTTTGAATTTATTTCCGATGCAATTTCAGAGTTTCATCGTCAATAAGAAGGTGCAAGGTATACAGTAAACCTGAAGTGAAGCATCGGAATCTTAAACCGGACTCACAGGAGAGGTTCAAATCATAGAAAATTAGAATGTCAGTCCTCTTGTACAGAAGTCGGCAGTGTGCCTTTTGTATTCAATTCGGATGCAATTTCTGTGTTTCATCGTCAATAAGAAGGTCCAAGGGATACAGTAAACCTGAAGTGAAGCATCGGAATCGAAAACTGGACTCACAGGAGAGGTTCAAATCATAGAAAGTGAGAGTGTCAGTCCTCTTGTACTTAAGTCGGCATTGTGCCTTTTGTATTAAATTCCGATGCAATTTCTGTGTTTCATCGTCAATAAGAACGTGCAAGGTATACAGTAAACCAGAAGTGAAGCATCGGAATCTAACACTCAACTCACAGGAGAGGTATAAATCATAGAAAGTGAGAGTGTCGGTCGTCTTGTACTTAAGTCGGCATTGTGCCTTTTGTATTAAATTCGGATGCAATTTCTGTGTTTCACCGTCAATACGAAAGTCCAAAGGATACGCTAAACCTGAAGTGAAGCATCGGAATCTTAATCTGGACTCACAGGAGAGGTTCAAATCATAGAAAGTGAGAGTGTCAGTCCTCTTGTACTTAAGTCGGCATTCTGCCTTTTGTATTAGATTCGGATGCAAATTCTGTGTTTCATCGTCAATAAGAAGGTCCAAGGGATACAGTAAACCTGAAGTGAAGCATCGGAATCTAAAACTGGACTCACAGGAGAGCTTCAAGTCATCGAAAGTGAGAGTGTCAGTCCTCTTGTACTTAAGTCGGCATTGTGCCATTTGTAATAAATTCCGATGCAATTTCTGTTTCATCGTCAATAAGAAGGTGCAACGAATGCAGTAAACCAAAGGTGAAGCATTGGAATCTAACACTCAACTCACAGGAGAGGTTTAAATCAAAGAAAGTGATGTTGTCAGTCCTCTTGTACTTAAGTCGGCATTGTGCCTTTTGTATTAAATTCGGATGCAATTTCTGTGTTTCATCGTCAATAAGAAGGTCCAAGTGATACAGTAAACCTGAAGTGAAGCATCGGAATCTAACACTCAACTCACAGGAGAGGTTCAAATCATAGAAAGTGAGAGGGTCAGTCTTCTTTTACATAAGACGGCATTGTGCCTTGTGTAATAAATTCGGATGCAAACTCTGGGTTTCACCGTCTATTAAGAAGGTCCAAGGGATACAGTAAACCTGAAGTGAAGCATCGGAATCTAAAACTGGACTCACAGGAGAGGTTCAATTCATAGAAGGTTTGAGTGTCAGTCCTGTTGAACTTAACTCGGCATTGTGCCTTTTGAATTTAATTCCGATGCAATTTCAGTGCTTCATCGTCAATAAGAAGGTCCAAGGTACACAGTAATCCTGAAGAGAAGCATCGGAATCAAAAACTGGACTCACAGGAGAGGTTCAAATCATAGAAAGTTCGAGTATCAATCCTCTTGTACTTAAGTCGCATTGTGCCTGTTCTAATGAATTCAGATGCAATTTCTGTGTTTCATTGTCAATAAGAAGGTCCACGGGATGCAGTAAACGTGAAGTGAAGCATCGGAACCTAAAACTGGACTCACAGGAGAGGTTCAAATCATAGAAAGTGAGAGTGTCAGTCCTCTTGTACTTAAGAGGCCATTGTGATTTTTGTATTATATTCGGATACAATTTCGGTTTCATCGTCAATAAGAAGGTGCAAGTAATACAGTAATCCTGAAGTGAAGCATCGGAATCTAAAAATGGGCTTACAGAAGTACAAATCATAGAAAGTGAGAGTGTCAGTCCTCTTGTAATTAAGTCGGCATTGAGCCATTTGTATTATATTCGGATGCAATTTCTGTGTCTCAACGTCATTAAGAAAGTCCAAGGGATACTGTAAACCTGAAGTGAAGAATCGGAATCTAAAACTGGACTCACAGGAGAGGTTCAAATCATAGAAAGTTAAAATGTCAGTCCTACTATACTCAAGTCGGCATTGTGCCATTTGTATTAATTTCTGATGCAATTTCTGTGTTTCATCGTCAATAAGAAGGTGCAAGGTATACAGTAAACCTGGAGTGAAGCATCGCAATCTTAAACTGGACTCACAGGAGAGGTTCAAATCATAGAAAGTGAGAGTGTCAGTCCATTTTTACTTCAGTCCGCATTGCGCCTATTGTATTAAATTCGGATGCAATTTCTCTGTTTCATCGTCAATAAGAAGGTCCAAGGCATACAGAAAATCTGAAGTGAAGCATCGGAATCTAAAACTGGACTCACAGGAGAGGTTCAAATCATAGAAGGTTAGATTGTCAGTCCTATTGTACTTAAGTCGGCATTGTGCTTTTGTATTAAATTCGGATGCAAATTCTGTGTTTCATCGTCAATAAGAAGGTCCAAGGCATACAGTAAACCTGGAGTGAAGCATCGCAATCTTAAACTGGACTCACAGGAGAGGTTCAAATCATAGAAAGTGAGAGTGTCAGTCCTCTTGTACTTTAGTCGGCATTGTGGCTATTGAATTTAATTCCGATGCAATAACTGTGTTTCATCGTCATTAAGAAGGTCCAAGGTATACAGTAAACCTGAAGTGAAGCATCGGAACCTTAAACTGGACTCACAGGAGAGGTTGAAATCTTAGAAAGTTAGAGTGTCAGTCCTCTTGTACTTAAGTCGGCATTGTGCTTTTGTATTAAATTCGGATGCAATTTCTGTGTTTCATCGTCAATAAGACGGTCCGAGGGATACAGTAAACCTGAAGTGAAGCATCGGAATCTTAAACTCGACTCACAGGAGAGGTTCAAATCATAGAAAGTGAGAGTGTCAGTCCTCTTGTACTTAAGTCGGCATTGTGCCTGTTCTACTGAATTCAGATGCAATTTCTGTGTTTCATCGTCAATAAGAAGGTCCAAGGTATACAGTACACGTGAAGTGAAGCATCGGAATCTAAAACTGGACTCACAGGAGAGGTTCAAATCATAGAAAGTGAGAGTGTCAGTCTTCTTTTACTTAAGTCGGCATTGTGCCTTGTGTAATAAATTCGGATGCAAACTCTGTGTTTCATCGTCAATAAGAAGGTCCAAGGTATACAGTACACCTGAAGTGAAGCATCGGAATCTAAAACTGGATTTACAGGAGAGGTTCAAATCATACAAGGTTAGAGTGTCAGTCCACTTGTACTTAACTCGGCATTGTGCCTTTTCAATTTAATTCCGATGCAATTTCTGTGATTCATCGTCAATAAGAAGATGCAAGGTATACAGTAAACCGGAAGTGAAGCATCGGAATCTAAAACTGGACTCACAGGAGAGGTTCAAATCTTAGAAAGTGAGAGTGTCAGTCCTCTTGTACTTAAGTCGCCATTGTGATCTTTGTATTAAATTCGGATGCAATATCTGTGTTTCATCGTCAATAAGAAGGTCCAAGGGATACAGCAAACCTGAAGTGAAGCATCGGAATCTAAAACTGGACTCACATGAGAGGTTCAAATCATAGAAAGTGAGAGTGTCAGTCCTCTTGTACTTAAGAGGCCATTGTGATTTTTGTATTATATTCGGATACAAATTCTGTTTCATCGTCAATAAGAAGGTGCAAGGTATACAGTAATCCTGAAGTGAAGCATCGGAATCTAAAACTGGACTCACAGGAGAGGTACAAATCATAGAAAGTGAGAGTGTCAGTCCTCTTGTAATTAAGTCGGCATTGAGCCATTTGTATTATATTCGGATGCAATTTCCTTGTCTCAACGTCAATAAGAAGTTCCAAGGGATACTGTAAACCTGAAGTGATGAATCAGAATCTAAAACTGGACTCACAGGAGAGGTTCAAATCATAGAAAGTAAAAATGTTAGTCCTATTATACTCAAGTCGGCATTGTGCCATTTGTATTAATTTCTGATGCAATTTCTGTGTTTCATCGTCAATAAGAAGGTGCAAGGTATACAGTAAACCAGAAATGAAGCATCGGAATCTAACACTCAACTCACAGGAGAGGTTTAAATCATAGAAAGTAAGAGTGTCAGTCCTCTTGTACTTAAGTCGGCATTGTGCCTTTTGTATCAAATTCGGATGCAATTTCTGTGCTTCAACGTCAATAAGAAGGTCCAAGGGATATAGTAAACCTGAAGTGAAGCATCGGAATCTAAAACTGGACTCATACCAGAGGTTCAAATCATAGAAAGTGGGAGTGTCAGTCCTCTTGTACTTAAGTCGGCATTGTGCCTTTTGTATTGAATTCGGATGCAATTACTGTGTTTCATCGTCAATACGAAAGTCCAAAGGATACGGTAAACCTGAAGTGAAGCATCGGAATCTTAAACTGGACTCTCAGGAGAGGTTCAAATCATAGAAAATGAGAGTGTCAGTCTTCTTTTACATAAGTCGGCATTGTGCCTTGTGGAATAAATTCGGATGCAAACTCTGTGTTTCACCGTCTATTAAGAAGGTCTAAGGGATACAGTAAACCTGAAGTGAAGCATCGGAATCTAAAAGTGGACTCTCAGGAGAGGTTCAATTCATAGAAGGTTAGAGTGTCAGTCCTGTTGTACTTATCTCGGCATTGTGCCTATTGAATTTAATTCCGATGCAATTTCAGTGCTTCATCGTCAACAAGAAGGTCCAAGGTACACAGTAAACCTGACGAGAAGCATCGGAATCTAAAACTGGACTCACAGGAGAGGTTCAAATCATAGAAAGTTAGAGTGTCAGTCCTCTTGTACTCAAGTCGGCATTGTGGCTTTTGAATTTAATTCCGATGCAATTTCTGTGTTTCATCGTCAATAAGAAGGTCCGAGGTATACAGCAAACCTGAAGTGAAGCATCGGAATCTTAAACCGGACTCACAAGAGAGGTTGAAATCTTAGAAAGTTAGAGTGTCAGTCCTCTTGTACTTAAGTCGGCATTGTGCTTTTGTATTAAATTCGGATGCAATTTCTGTGTCTCAACGTCAATAAGAAGGTCCAAGGGATACTGTAAACCTGAAGAGATGAATCAGAATCTAAAACTGGACTCACAGGAGAGGTTCAAATCATAGAAAGTAAAAATGTTAGTCCTATTATACTCAAGTCGGCATTGTGCCATTTGTATTAATTTCTGATGCAATTTCTGTGTTTCATCGTCAATAAGAAGGTGCAAGGTATACAGTAAACCAGAAATGAAGCATCGGAATCTAACACTCAACTCACAGGAGAGGTTTAAATCATAGAAAGTAAGAGTGTCAGTCCTCTTGTACTTAAGTCGGCATTGTGCCTTTTGTATCAAATTCGGATTCAATTTCTGTGTTTCATCGTCTATAAGAAGGTCAAAGTGATACAGTAAACCTGAAGTGAAGCATCGGAATCTAACACTCAACTCACAGGAGTGGTTCAAATCATAAAAAGTGAGAGTGTCAGTCCTCTTGTACTTGAGTCGGCATTGTGCCTTTTCTATTAAATTCGGATGCAATTTCTGTGCTTCAACGTCAATAAGAAGGTCCAAGGGATATAGTAAACCTGAAGTGAAGCATCGGAATCTAAAACTGGACTCATAGGAGAGGTTCAAATCATAGAAAGTGGGAGTGTCAGTCCTCTTGTACTTAAGTCGGCATTGTGCCTTTTGTATTGAATTCGGATGCAATTACTGTGTTTCATCGTCAATACGAAAGTCCAAAGGATACGGTGAACCTGAAGTGAAGCATCGGAATCTTAAACTGGACTCACAGGAGAGGTTCAAATCATAGAAAGTGAGAGTGTCAGTCTTCTTTTACATAAGTCGCCATTGTGCCTTGTGGAATAAATTCGGATGCAAACTCTGTGTTTCACCGTCTATTAAGAAGGTCTAAGGGATACAGTAAACCTGAAGTGAAGCATCGGAATCTAAAACTGGACTGTCAGGAGAGGTTCCATTCATAGAAGGTTAGAGTGTCAGTCCTGTTGTACTTATCTCGGCATTGTGCCTTTTGAATTTAATTCCGATGCAATTTCAGTGCTTCATCGTCAACAAGAAGGTCCAAGGTGCACAGTAAACCTGACGAGAAGCATCGGAATCTAAAACTGGACTCAGAGGAGAGGTTCAAATCATAGAGAGTTAGGGTGTCAGTCCTCTTGTACTCAAGTCGGCATTGTGGCTTTTGAATTTAATTCCGATGCAATTTCTGTGTTTCATCGTCAATAAGAAGGTCCAAGGTATACAGCAAACCTGAAGTGAAGCATCGGAATCTTAAACCGGACTCACAAGAGAGTTAGAAATCTTAGAAAGTTAGAGTGTCAGTCCTCTTGTACTTAAGTTGGCATTGTGCTTTTGTATTAAATTCGGATGCAATTTCTGTGTTTCATCGTCAATACGAAAGTCCAAAGGATACAGTAAACCTTAAGTGAAGCATCGGAATCTAAAACTGGACTCACAGGATAGGTTCAAATCATAGAAACTGAGAGTGTCAGTCTTCTTTTACTTAAGTCGGCATTGTGCCTTGTGTAATAAATTCGGATGCAAACTCTGTGTTTCATCGTCAATAAGAAGGTCCAAGGTAAACAGTAAACCTGAAGTGAAGCATCGGAATCTAAAACTGGACTCACAGGAGAGGTTCAAATCATAGAAAGTGAGAGTGTCAGTCCTCTTGTACTTAAGGGGCCATTGTGATTTTTGTATTATATTCGGATACAATTTCTGTTTCATCGTCAATAAGAAGGTGCAAGGTATACAGTAATCCTGAAGTGAAGCATCGGAATCTAAAACTGGACTCACAGGAGAGGTACAAATCATAGAAAGTGAGAGTGTCAGTCCTCTTGTAATTAAGTCGGCATTGAGCCATTTGTATTATATTCGGATGCAATTTCTGTGTCTCAACGTCAATAAGAAAGTCCAAGGGATACTGTAAACCTGAAGTGAAGAATCGGAATCTAAAACTGGACTCACAGGAGAGGTTCAAATCATTGAAAGTTAAAATGTCAGTCCTATTATACTCAAGTCGGCATTGTGCCATTTGTATTAATTTCTGATGCAATTTTTGTGTTTCATCGTCAATAAGAAGGAGCAAGGTATACAGTAAACCTGGAGTGAAGCATCGGAATCTTAAACTGGACTCACAGGAGAGGTTCAAATCATAGAAAGTGAGAGTGTCAGTCCTTTTTTACTTCAGTCAGCATTGCACCTATTGTATTAAATTCGGATGCAATTTCTCTGTTTCATCGTCAATAAGAAGGTCCAAGGGATACAGTAAATCTGAAGTGAAGCATCGGAATCTAAAACTGGACTCACAGGAGAGATTCAAATCATAGAAAGTGAGAGTGTCAGTCCTCTTGTACTTAAGTCGGCATTGTGCCTTTTGTATTAAATTCGGAAGCAAATTCTGTGTTTCATCGTCAATGAGAGGGTCCAAGGGATACAGTAAACCTGAAGTGTAGCATCGGAATCTAAAATTGGACTCACAGGAGAGGTTCAACTCATAGATAGAGTGTCAGTCCACTTATACTTAAGTCGGCATTGCGCTTTTGTATTAAATTCGGATGCAATTTCTGTGTTTCATCGTCAATAAGAAGGTGCAAGGTATACAGTAAACCAGAAGTGTAGCATCGGAATCTAACACTCAACTCACAGGAGAGGTTTAAATCTTAGAAAGTGAGAGTGTCAGTCTTCTTTTACTTAAGTCGGCATTGTGCCTTGTGTAATAAATTCGGATGCAAACTCTGTGTTTCATCGTCAATAAGAAGGTCCAAGGTAAACAGTAAACCTGAAGTGAAGCTTCGGAATCTAAAACTGGACTCACAGGAGAGGTTCAAATCATAGAAAGTGAGAGTGTCAGTCCTCTTGTACTTAAGAGGCCATTGTGATTTTTGTATTATATTCGGATACAATTTCTGTTTCATCGTCAATAAGAAGGTGCAAGGTATACAGTAATCCTGAAGTGAAGCATCGGAATCTAAAACTGGACTCACAGGAGAGGTACAAATCATAGAAAGCGAGAGTGTCAGTCCTCTTGTAATTAAGTCGGCATTGAGCCATTTGTATTATATTCGGATGCAATTTCTGTGTTTCAACGTCAATAAGAAAGTCCAAGGGATACTGTAAACCTGAAGTGATGAATCAGAATCTAAAACTGGACTCACAGGAGAGGTTCAAATCATAGAAAGTAAAAATGTTAGTCCTATTATACTCAAGTCGGCATTGTGCCATTCGTATTAATTTCTGATGCAATTTCTGTGTTTCATCGTCAATAAGAAGGTGCAAGGTATACAGTAAACCAGAAGTGAAGCATCGGAGTCTAACACTCAACTCACAGGAGAGGTTTAAATCATAGAAAGTGAGAGTGTCAGTCCTCTTGTACTTAAGTCGGCATAGTGCCTTTTGTATCAAATTCGGATGCAATTTCTGTGTTTCATCGTCAATAAGAAGGTCAAAGTGATACAGTAAACCTGAAGTGAAGCATCGGAATCTAACACTCAACTCACAGGAGTGGTTCAAATCATAAAAAGTGAGAGTGTCAGTCCTCTTGTACTTGAGTCGGCATTTTGCCTTTTCTATTAAATTCAGATGCAATTTCTGTGCTTCATCGTCAATAAGAAGGTCCAAAGGATACGGTAAACCTGAAGTGAAGCATCGGAATCTTAAACTGGACTCACAGGAGAGGTTCAAATCATAGAAAGTGAGAGTGTCAGTCTTCTTTTACATAAGTCGGCATTGTGATTTGTGGAATAAATTCGGATGCAAACTCTGTGTTTCACCGTCTATTAAGAAGGTCTAAGGGATACAGTAAACCTGAAGTGAAGCATCGGAATCTAAAACTGGACTCACAGGAGAGGTTCAATTCATAGAAGGTTAGAGTGTCAGTCCTGTTGTACTTAACTCGGCATTGTGCCTTTTGAATTTAATTCCGATGCAATTTCAGTGATTCATCGTCAACAAGAAGGTCCAAGGTACACAGTAAACCTGACGAGAAGCATCGGAATCTAAAACTGGACTCACAGGAGAGGTTCAAATCATAGAAAGTTAGAGTGTCAGTCCTCTTGTACTTAAGTCGGCATTGTGGCTTTTGAATTTAATTCCGATGCAATTTCTGTGTTTCATCGTCAATAAGAAGGTCCAAGGTATACAGTAAACCTGAAGTGAAGCATCGGAATCTTAAACCGGACTCACAAGAGAGGTTGAAATCTTAGAAAGTTAGAGTGTCAGTCCTCTTGTACTTAAGTCGGCATTGTGCTTTTGTATTAAATTCGGATGCAATTTCTGTGTTTCATCGTCAATACGAAAGTCCAAAGGATACAGTAAACCTTAAGTGAAGCATCGGAATCTAAAACTGGACTCACAGGAGAGGTTCAAATCATAGAAAGAGAGAGTGTCAGTCTTCTTTTACTTAAGTCGGCATTGTGCCTTGTGTAATAAATTCGGATGCACACTCTGTGTTTCATCGTCAATAAGAAGGTCCAAGGTATACAGTACACCTGAAGTGAAGCATCGGTATCTAAAACTGCATTTACAGCAGAGGTTCAAATCATACAAGGTTAGAGTGTCAGTCCACTTGTACTTAACTCGGCATTGTGCCTTTTCAATTTAATTCCGATGCAATTTCTGTGCTTCATCGTCAATAAGAAGGTCCAAGGGATACAGTAAACCTGAAGTGAAGCATCGGAATCTAAAACTGGACTCACAGGAGAGGTTCAGATCATAGAAAGTTAGTGTGTCAGTCCGCTTGTACTTAAGTCGGCATTGTGCCTTTTGTGTTACATTCCGAAGCAATTTCTCTGTTTCATCGTCAATAAGACGGTGCAAGGTATACACTAAACCTTAAGTGAAGCATCGGATTCTAAAATTGGACTCGCAGGAGAGGTTCAAATCATAGAAAGTGAGAGTGTCAGTCTTCTTTTACTTAAGTCGGCATTGTGATTTTTGTATTATATTCGGATACAATTTCTGTTTCATCGTCAATAAGAAGGTGCAAGGTATACAGTAATCCTGAAGTGAAGCATCGGAATCTAAAACTGGACCCACAGGAGAGGTACAAATCATAGAAAGTGAGAGTGTCAATCCTCTTGTAATTAAGTCGGCATTGAGCCATTTGTATTATATTCGGATGCAACGTCTCAACGTCAATAAGAAGGTCCAAGGGATACTGAAAACCTGAAGTGAAGAATCGGAATCTAAAACTGGACTCACAGGGGAGGTTCAAGTCATAGAAAGTTAAAATGTCAGTCCTATTATACTCAAGTCGGCATTGTGCCATTTGTATTAATTTCTGATGCAATTTCTGTGTTTCATCGTCAATAAGAAGGTGCAAGGTATACAGTAAACCAGAAGTGAAGCATCGGAATCTAACACTCAACTCACAGGAGAGGTTTAAATCATAGAAAGTGAGAGTGTCAGTCCTCTTGTACTTAAGTCGGCATTGTGCCTTTTGTATCAAATTCGGATGCAATATCTGTGTTTCATCGTCAATAAGAAGGTCAAAGTGATACAGTAAACCTGAAGTGAAGCATCCGAATCTAACACTCAACTCACAGGAGAGGTTCAAATCATAAAAAGTGAGAGTGTCAGTCCTCTTGTACTTAAGTCGGCATTGTGCCTTTTCTATTAAATTCGGATGCAATTTCTGTGCTTCATCGTCAATAAGAAGGTCCAAGGGATATAGTAAACCTGAAGTGAAGCATCGGAATGTAAAACTTGACTCATAGGAGTGGTTCAAATCATAGAAAGTGGGAGTGTCAGTCCTCTTGTACTTAAGTCGGCATAGTGCCTTTTGTATTAAATTCGGATGCAATTACTGTGTTTCATCGTCAATACGAAAGTCCAAATGATACGGTAAACCTGAAGTGAAGCATCGGAATCTTAAACTGGACTCACAGGAGAGGTTCAAATCATAGAAAGTGAGAGTGTCAGTCTTCTTTTACATAAGTCGGCATTGTGCCTTGTGGAATAAATTCGGATGCAAACTCTGTTTTTCACCGTCTATTAAGAAGGTCTAAGGGATACAGTAAACCTGAAGTGAAGCATCGGAATCTAAAACTGGACTCACAGGAGAGGTTCAATTCATAGAATGTTAGAGTGTCAGTCCTGTTGTACTTAACTCGGCATTGTGCCTTTTGAATTTAATTCCGATGCCATTTCAGTGCTTCATCGTCAACAAGAAGGTCCAAGGTACACAGTAAACCTGACGAGAAGCATCGGAATCTAAAACTGGACTCACAGGAGAGGTTCAAATCATAGAAAGTTAGAGTGTCAGTCCTCTTGTACTTAAGTCGGCATTGTGGCTTTTGAATTTAATTCCGATGCAATTTCTGTGTTTCATCGTCAATAAGAAGGTCCAAGGTATACAGTAAACCTGAAGTGAAGCATCGGAATCTTAAACCGGACTCACAGGAGAGTTTGAAATCTTAGAAAGTTAGAGTGTCAGTCCTCTTGTACTTAAGTCAGCATTGTGCCTTTTGTATTACATTCCGATGCAATTTCTCTGTTTCATCGTCAATAAGACGGTGCAAGGTATACAGTAAACCTTAAGTGAAGCATCCGATTCTAAAACTGGACTCGCAGGAGAGGTTCAAATCATAGAAAGTGAGAGTGTCAGTCTTCTTTTACTTAAGTCGGCATTGTGCCTTGTGTAATAAATTCGGATGCAAACTCTGTGTTTCATCGTCAATAAGAAGGTCCAAGGTAAACAGTAAACCTGAAGTGAAGCATCGGAATCTAAAACTGGACTCACAGGAGAGGTTCAAATCATAGAAAGTGAAAGTGTCAGTCCTCTTGTACTTAAGAGGCCATTGTTATTTTTGTATTAAATTCGGATACAATTTCTGTTTCATCGTCAATAAGAAGGTGCAAGGTATACAGTAATCCTGAAGTCAAGCATCGGAATCTAAAACTGGACTCACAGGAGAGGTACAAATCATAGAAAGTGAGAGTGTCAGTCTTCTTTTACTTAAGACGGCATTGTGCCTTGTGTAATAAATTCGGATGCAAACTCTGTGTTTCATCGTCAATAAGAAGGTCCAAGGTATACAGTACACCTGAAGTGAAGCATTGGAATCTAAAACTGGATTTACAGCAGAGGTTCAAATCATACAAGGTTAGAGTGTCAGTCCACTTGTACTTAACTCGGCATTGTGCCTTTTCAATTTAATTCCGATGCAATTTCTGTGCTTCATCGTCAATAAGAAGGTGCAAGGTATACAGTAAACCTGAAGTGAAGCATCGGAATCTAAAACTGGACTCACAGGAGAGGTTCAAATCATAGAAAGTGAGAGTGTCAGTCCTCTTGTACTTAAGTCGCCATTGTGATTTTTGTATTAAATTCGGATGCAATTTCTGTGTTTCATCGTCATTAAGAAGGTCCAAGGGATACAGTAAACCTGAAGTGAAGCATCGGAATCTAAATTTGGACTCACAGGAGAGGTTCAAATCATAGAAAGTTAGAGTGTCAGTCCTCTTGTACTTAAGTCGGCATTGTGCCTGTTGTATTACATTCCGATGCAATGTCTCTGTTTCATCGTCAATAAGACGGTGCAAGGTATACAGTAAACCTTAAGTGAAGCATCGGATTCTAAAACTGGACTCGCAGGAGAGGTTCAAATCATGCAAAGTGAGAGTGTCAGTCTTCTTTTACTGAAGTCGGCATTGTGCCTTGTGTAATAAATTCGGATGCAAACTCTGTGTTTCATCGTCAATAAGAAGGTCCAAGGTAAACAGTAAACCTGAAGTGAAGCATCGGAATCGAAAACTGGACTCACAGGAGAGGTTCAAATCATAGAAAGTGAGAGTGTCAGTCCTCTTGTACTTAAGTCGGCATAGTGCCTTTTCTATTAAATTCGGATGCAATTTCTGTGCTTCATCGTCAATAAGAAGGTCCAAGGGATATAGTAAACCTGATGTGAAGCATCGGAATCTAAAACTGGACTCATAGGAGAGGTTCAAATCATAGAAAGTGGGAGTGTCAGTCCTCTTGTACTTAAGTCGGCATTGTGCCTTTTGTATTAAATTCGGATTCAATTACTGTGTTTCATCGTCAATACGAAAGTCCAAAGGATACGGTAAACCTGAAGTGAAGCATCGGAATCTTAAACTGGACTCACAGGAGAGGTTCAAATCATAGAAAGTGAGAGTGTCAGTCTTCTTTTACATAAGTCGGCATTGTGATTTGTGGAATAAATTCGGATGCAAACTCTGTGTTTCACCGTCTATTAAGAAGGTCTAAGGGATACAGTAAACCTGAAGTGAAGCATCGGAATCTAAAACTGGACTCACAGGAGAGGTTCAATTCATAGAAGGTTAGAGTGTCAGTCCTGTTGTACTTAACTCGGCATTGTGCCTTTTGAATTTAATTCCGATGCAATTTCAGTGATTCATCGTCAACAAGAAGGTCCAAGGTACACAGTAAACCTGACGAGAAGCATCGGAATCTAAAACTGGACTCACAGGAGAGGTTCAAATCATAGAAAGAGAGAGTGTCAGTCTTCTTTTACTTAAGTCGGCATTGTGCCTTGTGTAATAAATTCGGATGCACACTCTGTGTTTCATCGTCAATAAGAAGGTCCAAGGTATACAGTACACCTGAAGTGAAGCATCGGAATCTAAAACTGCATTTACAGCAGAGGTTCAAATCATACAAGGTTAGAGTGTCAGACCACTTGTACTTAACTCGGCATTGTGCCGTTTCAATTTAATTCCGATGCAATTTCTGTGCTTCATCGTCAATAAGAAGGTCCAAGGGATACAGTAAACCTGAAGTGAAGCATCGGAATCTAAAACTGGACTCACAGGAGAGGTTCAGATCATAGAAAGTTAGTGTGTCAGTCCTCTTGTACTTAAGTCGGCATTGTGCCTTTTGTGTTACATTCCGATGCAATTTCTCTGTTTCATCGTCAATAAGACGGTGCAAGGTATACACTAAACCTTAAGTGAAGCATCGGATTCTAAAATTGGACTCGCAGGAGAGGTTCAAATCATAGAAAGTGAGAGTGTCAGTCTTCTTTTACTTAAGTCGGCATTGTGCCTTGTGTAATAAATTCGGATGCAAACTCTTTGTTTCATCTTCAATAACAAGGTCCAAGCTAAACAGTAAACCGGAAGTGAAGCATCGGAATCTAAAACTGGACTCACAGGAGAGGTTCAAATCATAGAAAGTGAGAGTGTCAGTCCTCTTGTACTTAAGAGGCCATTGTGATTTTTGTATTATATTCGGATACAATTTCTGTTTCATCGTCAATAAGAAGGTGCAAGGTATACAGTAATCCTGATGTGAAGCATCGGAATCTAAAACTGGACTCACAGGAGAGGTACAAATCATAGAAAGTGAGAGTGTCAATCCTCTTGTAATTAAGTCGGCATTGAGCCATTTGTATTATATTCGGATGCAACGTCTCAACGTCAATAAGAAGGTCCAAGGGATACTGAAAACCTGAAGTGAAGAATCGGAATCTAAAACTGGACTCACAGGAGAGGTTCAAGTCATAGAAAGTTAATATGTCAGTCCTATTATACTCAAGTCGGCATTGTGCCATTTGTATTAATTTCTGATGCAATTTCTGTGTTTCATCGTCAATAAGAAGGTGCAAGGTATACAGTAAACCAGAAGTGAAGCATCGGAATCTAACACTCAACTAACAGGAGAGGTTTAAATCATAGAAAGTGAGAGTGTCAGTCCTCTTGTACTTAAGACGGCATTGTGCCTTTTGTATCAAATTCGGATGCAATATCTGTGTTTCATCGTCAATAAGAAGGTCAAAGTGATACAGTAAACCTGAAGTGAAGCATCCGAATCTAACACTCAACTCACAGGAGAGGTTCAAATCATAAAAAGTGAGAGTGTCAGTCCTCTTGTACTTAAGTCGGCATTGTGCCTTTTCTATTAAATTCGGATGCAATTTCTGTGCTTCATCGTCAATAAGAAGGTCCAAGGGATATAGTAAACCTGAAGTGAAGCATCGGAATCTAAAACTGGACTCATAGGAGAGGTTCAAATCATAGAAAGTGGGAGTGTCAGTCCTCTTGTACTTAAGTCGGCATAGTGCCTTTTGTATTAAATTCGGATGCAATTACTGTGTTTCATCGTCAATACGAAAGTCCAAATGATACGGTAAACCTGAAGTGAAGCATCGGAATCTTAAACTGGACTCACAGGAGAGGTTCAAATCATAGAAAGTGAGAGTGTCAGTCTTCTTTTACATAAGTCGGCATTGTGCCTTGTGGAATAAATTCGGATGCAAACTCTGTGTTTCACCGTCTATTAAGGAGGTCTAAGGGATACAGTAAACCTGAAGTGAAGCATCGGAATCTAAAACTGGACTCACAGGAGAGGTTCAATTCATAGAAGGTTAGAGTGTCAGTCCTGTTGTACTTAACTCGGCATTGTGCCTTTTGAATTTAATTCCGATGCAATTTCAGTGCTTCATCGTCAACAAGAAGGTCCAAGGTACACAGTAAACCTGACGAGAAGCATCGGAATCTAAAACTGGACTCACAGGAGAGGTTCAAATCATAGAAAGTTAGAGTGTCAGTCCTCTTGTACTTAAGTCGGCATTGTGGCTTTTGAATTTAATTCCGATGCAATTTCTGTGTTTCATCGTCAATAAGAAGGTCCAAGGTATACAGTAAACCTGAAGTGAAGCATCGGAATCTTAAACCGGACTCACAGGAGAGTTTGAAATCTTAGAAAGTTAGAGTGTCAGTCCTCTTGTACTTAAGTCAGCATTGTGCCTTTAGTATTACATTCCGATGCAATTTCTCTGTTTCATCGTCAATAAGACGGTGCAAGGTATACAGTAAACCTTAAGTGAAGCATCCGATTCTAAAACTGGACTCGCAGGAGAGGTTCAAATCATAGAAAGTGAGAGTGTCAGTCTTCTTTTACTTAAGTCGGCATTGTGCCTTGTGTAATAAATTCGGATGCAAACTCTGTGTTTCATCGTCAATAAGAAGGTCCAAGGTAAACAGTAAACCTGAAGTGAAGCATCGGAATCTAAAACTGGACTCACAGGAGAGGTTCAAATCATAGAAAGTGAAAGTGTCAGTCCTCTTGTACTTAAGAGGCCATTGTGATTTTTGTATTAAATTCGGATACAATTTCTGTTTCATCGTCAATAAGAAGGTGCAAGGTATACAGTAATCCTGAAGTCAAGCATCAGAATCTAAAACTTGACTCACAGGAGAGGTACAAATCATAGAAAGTGAGAGTGTCAGTCTTCTTTTACTTAAGTCGGCATTGTGCCTTGTGTAATAAATTCGGATGCAAACTCTGTGTTTCATCGTCAATAAGAAGGTCCAAGGTATTCAGTACACCTGAAGTGAAGCATCGGAATCTAAAACTGGATTTACAGCAGAGGTTCAAATCATACAAGGTTAGAGTGTCAGGCCACTTGTACTTAACTCGGCATTGTGCCTTTTCAATTTAATTCCGATGCAATTTCTGTGCTTCATCGTCAATAAGAGGGTGCAAGGTATACAGTAAACCTGAAGTGAAGCATCGGAATCTAAAACTGGACTCACAGGAGAGGTTCAAATCATAGAAAGTGAGAGTGTCAGTCCTCTTGTACTTAAGTCGCCATTGTGATTTTTGTATTAAATTCGGATGCAATTTCTGTGTTTCATCGTCATTAAGAAGGTCCAAGGGATACAGTAAACCTGAAGTGAAGCATCGGAATCTAAAATTGGACTCACAGGAGAGGTTCAAATCATAGAAAGTTAGAGTGTCAGTCCTCTTGTACTTAAGTCGGCATTGTGCCTTTTGTATTACATTCCGATGCAATGTCTCTGTTTCATCGTCAATAAGACGGTGCAAGGTATACAGTAAACCTTAAGTGAAGCATCGGATTCTAAAACTGGACTCGCAGGAGAGGTTCAAATCATGCAAAGTGAGAGTGTCAGTCTTCTTTTACTGAAGTCGGCATTGTGCCTTGTGTAATAAATTCGGATGCAAACTCTGTGTTTCATCGTCAATAAGAAGGTCCAAGGTAAACAGTAAACCCGAAGTGAAGCATCGGAATCTAAAACTGGACTCACAGGAGAGGTTCAAATCATAGAAAGTGAGAGTGTCAGTCCTCTTGTACTTAAGAGGCCATTGTGATTTTTGTATTATATTCGGATACAATTTCTGTTTCATCGTCAATAAGAAGGTGCTAGGTATACAGTAATCCTGAAGTGAAGCATGGGAATCTAAAACTGGACTCACAGAAGAGGTACATATCATAGATAGTGAGAGTGTCAGTCCTCTTGTAATAAGTCGGCATTGAGCCATTTGTATTATATTCGGATGCAATTTCTGTGTCTGAACGTCAATAAGAAGGTCCAAGGGATACTGTAAACCTGTAGTGAAGAATCGGAATCTAAAAATGGACTCACAGGAGAGTTTCAAATCATAGAAAGTTAAAATGTCAGTCCTATTATACTCAAGTCGGCATTGTGCCATTTGTATCAATTTCTGATGCAATTTTTGTGTTTCATCGTCAATAAGAAGGTGCAAGGTATACAGTAAACCTGGAGTGAAGCATCGGAATCTTAAACTGGACTCACAGGAGAGGTTCAAATCATAGAAAGTGAGAGTGTCAGTCCTTTTTTACTTCAGTCGGCATTGCGCCTATTGTATTAAATTCGGATGCAATTTCTCTGTTTCATCGTCAATAAGAAGGTCCAAGGGATACAGTAAATCTGAAGTGAAGCATCGGAATCTAAAACTGGACTCACAGGAGAGGTTCAAATCATAGAAAGTGAGAGTGTCAGTCCTCTTGTACTTAAGTCGACATTGTGCCTTTTGTATTAAATTCGGATGCAATTTCTGTGTTTCATCGTCAATAAGAAGGTGCAAGGTATACAGTAATCCAGAAGTGTAGCATCGGAATCTAACACTCAACTCACAGGAGAGGTTTAAATCACAGAAAGTGAGAGTGTCAGTCCTCTTGTACTTAAGTCGGCATTGTGCCTTTTGTATCAAATTCGGATGCAATTTCTGTGTTTCATCGTCAATAAGAAGGTCAAAGTGATACAGTAAACCTGAAGTGAAGCATCGGAATCTAACACTCAACTCACAGGAGAGGTTCAAATCATAAAAAGTGAGAGAGTCAGTCCTCTTGTACTTAAGTCGGCATTGTGCCTTTTGTATTAAATTTGGATGCAATTTCTGTGCTTCATCGTCAATAAGAAGGTCCAAGGTATATAGTAAACCTGAAGTGAAGCATCGGAATCTAAAACTAGACTCATAGGAGAGTTTCAAATCATAGAAAGTGGGAGTGTCAGTCCTCTTGTACTTAAGTCGGCATTGTGCCTATTGTATTAAATTCGGATGCAATTTCTGTGTTTTATCGTCAATACGAAAGTCCAAAGTATACGGTAAACCTGAAGTGAAACATCGGAATCTTAAACTGGACACACAGGAGAGGTTCAAGTCAAAGAAAGTGAGAGTGTCAGTCTTCTTTTACATAAGTCGGCATTGTGCCTTGTGTAATAAATTCGGATGCAAACTCTGTGTTTCATCGTCAATAAGAAGGTCCAAGGTATACAGTACACCTGAAGTGAAGCATCGGAATCTAAAACTGGATTTACAGCAGAGGTTCAAATCATACAAGGTTAGAGTGTCAGTCCACTTGTACGTAACTCGGCATTGTGCCTATTCAATTTCATTCCGATGCAATTCCTGTGCTTCATCGTCAATAAGAAGGTGCAAGGTATACAGTAAACCTGAAGTGAAGCATCGGAATCTGAAACTGGACTCACAGGAGGGGTTCAAATCATAGAAAGTTAGAGTGTCAGTCCTCTTGTACTTAAGTCGGCATTGTGCCTTTTGTATTACATTCCGATGCAATTTCTCTGTTTCATCGTCAATAAGACGGTGCAAGGTATACAGTAAACCTTAAGTGAAGCATCGGATTCTAAAACTGGACTCGCAGGAGAGGTTCAAATCATACAAAGTGAGAGTGTCAGTCTTCTTTTACTTAAGTCGGCATTGTGCCTTGTGTAATAAATTCGGATGCAAAGTCTGTGTTACATCGTCAATAAGAAGGTCCAAGGTAAACAGTGAACCTAAAGTGAAGCATCGGAATCTAAAACTGGACTCACAGGAGAGGTTCAAGTCATAGAAAGTGAGAGTGTCAGTCCTCTTGTACTTAAGATGCCATTGTGATTTTTGTATTATATTCGGATACAATTTCTGTTTCATCGTC
Source organism: Schistocerca piceifrons (assembly GCF_021461385.2). Classification (NCBI taxonomy): domain Eukaryota; kingdom Metazoa; phylum Arthropoda; class Insecta; order Orthoptera; family Acrididae; genus Schistocerca; species Schistocerca piceifrons. The sequence continues at coordinate 1,110,277,415 of NC_060139.1, forward strand.
AATAAGAAGGTGCAAGGTATACAGTAATCCTGAAGTGAAGCATCGGAATCTAAAACTGGACTCAGAGGAGAGGTACAAATCATAGAAAGTGAGAGTGTCAGTCCTCTTGTAATTAAGTCGGCATTGAGCCATTTGTATTATATTCGGATGCAATTTCTGTGTCTCAACGTCAATAAGAAGGTCCAAGGGATACGGTAAACCTGAAGTGAAGAATCGGAATCTAAAACTGGATTCACAGGAGAGGTTCAAATCATAGAAAGTTAAAATGTCAGTCCTATTATACTCAAGTCGGCATTGTGCCATTTGTATTAATTTCTGATGCAATTTCTGTGTTTCATCGTCAATAAGAAGGTGCAAGGTATACAGTAAACCTGGAGTGAAGCATCGGAATCTTAAACTGGACTCACAGGAGAGGATAAAATCATAGAAAGTGAGAGTGTCAGTCCTCTTGTACTTAAGTCGGCATTGTGCGTTTTGTATCAAATTCGGATGCAATTTCCGTGTTTCATCGTCAATAAGAAGGTCAAAGTGATACAGTAAACCTGAAGTGAAGCATCGGAATCTATCACTCAACTCACAGGAGAGGTTCAAATCATAAAAAGTGAGAGTGTCAGTCCTCTTGTACTTAAGTCGGCATTGTGCCTTTTCTATTAAATTCGGATACAATTTCTGTGCTTCATCGTCAATAAGAAGGTCCAAGGGATATAGTAAACCTGAAGTGAAGCATCGGAATATAAAACTGGACTCATAGGAGAGGTTCAAATCATAGAAAGTGGGAGTGTCAGTCCTCTTGTACTTAAGTCGGCATTGTTGCTTTTGTATTAGATTCGGATGCAATACCTGTGCTTCATCGTCAATACGAAAGTCCAAAGGATACGGTAAACCTGAAGTGAAGCATCGGAATCTTAAACTGGACTCACAGGAGAGGTTCAAATCATAGAAAGTTAGAGTGTCAGTCCTCTTGTACTTAAGTCGGCATTGTGCCTTTTGTATTACATTCCGATGCAATTTCTCTGTTTCATCGTCAATAAGACGGTGCAAGGTATACAGTAAACCTTAAGTGAAGCATCGGATTCTAAAACTGGACTCGCAGGAGAGGTTCAAATCATACAAAGTGAGAGTGTCAGTCTTCTTTTACTTAAGTCGGCATTGTGCCTTGTGTAATAAATTCGGATGCAAAGTCTGTGTTACATCGTCAATAAGAAGGTCCAAGGTAAACAGTAAACCTGAAGTGAAGCATCGGAATCTGTAACTGGACTCACAGGAGAGGTTCAAGTCACAGAAAGTGAGAGTGTCAGTCCTCTTGTACTTAAGATGCCATTGTGATTTTTGTATTATATTCGGATACAATTTCTGTTTCATCGTCAATAAGAAGGTGCAAGGTATACAGTAATCCTGAAGTGAAGCATCGGAATCTAAAACTGGACTCAGAGGAGAGGTACAAATCATAGAAAGTGAGAGTGTCAGTCCTCTTGTAATTAAGTCGGCATTGAGCCATTTGTATTATATTCGGATGCAATTTCTGTGTCTCAACGTCAATAAGAAGGTCCAATGGATACGGTAAACCTGAAGTGAAGAATCGGAATCTAAAACTGGATTCACAGGAGAGGTTCAAATCATAGAAAGTTAAAATGTCAGTCCTATAATACTCAAGTCGGCATTGTGCCATTTGTATTAATTTCTGATGCAATTTCTGTGTTTCATCGTCAATAAGAAGGTGCAAGATATACAGTAAACCTGGAGTGAAGCATCGGAATCTTAAACTCGACTCACAGGAGAGGATCAAATCATAGAAAGTGAGAGTGTCAGTCCTCTTGTAATTAAGTCGGCATTGTGCCTTTTGTATTAAATTCGGATGCAAATTCTGTGTTTCGTCGTCAATGAGAAGGTCCAAGGGATACAGTAAACCTGAAGTGTAGCATCGGAATCTAAAATTGGACTCACAGGAGAGGTTCAACTCATAGATAGAGTGTCAGTCCTCTTGTACTTAAGTGGGCATTGCGCTTTTGTATTAAATTCGGATGCAATTTCTGTGTTTCATCGTCAATAAGAAGGTGCAAGGTATACAGAAAACCAGAAGTGAAGCATCGGAATCTAACACTCAACTCACAGGAGAGGTTTAAATCATAGAAAGTGAGAGTGTCAGTCCTCTTGTACTTAAGTCGGCATTGTGCCTTTTGTATCAAATTCGGATGCAATTTCTGTGTTTCATCGTCAATAAGAAGGTCAAAGTGATACAGTAAACCTGAAGTGAAGCATCGGAATCTATCACTCTACTCACAGGAGAGGTTCAAATCATAAAAAGTGAGAGTGTCAGTCCTCTTGTACTTAAGTCGGCATTGTGCCTTTTCTATTAAATTCGGATGCAATTTCTGTGCTTCATCGTCAATAAGAAGGTCCAAGGGATATAGTAAACCTAAAGTGAAGCATCGGAATATAAAACTGGACTCATAGGAGAGGTTCAAATCATAGAAAGTGGGAGTGTCAGTCCTCTTGTACTTAAGTCGGCATTGTTGCTTTTGTATTAGATTCGGATGCAATATCTGTGCTTCATCGTCAATACGAAAGTCCAAAGGATACGGTAAACCTGAAGTGCAGTATCGGAATCTTAAACTGGACTCACAGGAGAGGTTCAAATCATAGAAAGTGAGAGTGTCAGTCTTCTTTTACATAAGTCGGCATTGTGCCTTGTGTAATAAATTCGGATGCAAACTCTGTGTTTCACCGTCTATTAAGAAGGTCTAAGGGATGCAGTAAACCTGAAGTGAAGCATCGGAATCTAAAACTGGACTCACAGGAGAGGTTCAATTCATAGAAGGTTAGAGTGTCAGTCCTGTTGTACTTAACTCGGCATTGTGCCTTTTGAATTTAATTCCAATGCAATTTCAGTGCTTCATCGTCAACAAGAAGGTCCAAGGTACACAGTAAACCTGAAGAGAAGCATCGGAATCTAAAACTGGACTCACAGGAGATGTTCAAATCATAGAAAGTGAGAGTGTCAGTCCTCTTGTACTTAAGTTGGCATTGTGCCTTTTGTATTAAATTCGGATTCAATTTCTGTGTTTCATCGTCAATAAGATGGTCCAAGGGGTACAGTAAACCTGAAGTGAAGCATCGGAATCTTAAACTGGACTCACAGGAGAGGTTCAAATCATAGAAAGTGAGAGTGTCAGTCCTCTTGTACTTAAGTAGGCATGGGGCCTGTTTTATTGAATTCAGATGCAATTTCTGTGTTTCATCGTCAATAAGAAGGTCCAAGGGATACAGTAAACCTGAAGTGAAGCATCGGAATCTAAAACTGGACTTACAGGAGAGGTTCAAATCACAGAAAGTTAGAATGTCAGTCCTCTTGTACTTAAGTCGGCATTGTGCTTTTTTGTATTACATTCCGATGCAATTACTGTGTCTCATCGTCAATAAGAAGGTCCAAGGGATACTGTAAACCTAAGGTGAAGAATCGGAATCTAAAACTGGACTCACAGGAGCGGTTCAAATCATAGAAAGTTAAAATGTCAGTCCTATTGTACTCAAGTCGTCATTGTGCCATTTGTACTAATTTCTGATGCAATTTCTGTGTTTCATCGTCAATAAGAAGGTGCAAGGTATACAGTAAACCTGGAGTGAAGCATCGGAATCTTAAACTGGACTCACAGGAGAGGTTCAAATCATAGAAAGTGAGAGTGTCAGTCCTTTTTTGCTTCAGTCGGCATTGCGCCATTTGTATTAAATTCGGATGCAATTTCTCTGTTTCATCGTCAATAAGAAGGTCTAAGGGATACAGTAAATCTGAAGTGAAGCATCGGAATCAAAAATTGGACTCACAGGGGAGGTTCAAATCATAGATAGAGTGTCAGATCTCTTGTACTTAAGTCAGCATTGCGCTTTTGTATTAAATTCGGATGCAATTTCTGTGTTTCATCGTCATTAAGAAGGGACAAGGTATACAGTAAACCAGAAGTGAAGCATCGGAATCTAGCACTCAACTCACAGGAGAGGTTTAAATCATAGAAAGTGAGAGTGTCAGTCCCCTTGTACTTAAGTCGGCATTGTGCCTTTTGTATTACATTCGGATGCAATTTCTGTGTTTCATCGTCAATACGAAAGTCCAAAGGATACAGTAAACCTGAAGTGAAGCATCGGAATCTTAAACTGGACTCACAGGAGAGGTTCAAAGCATAGAAAGTGAGAGTGTCAGTCCTCTTGTACTTAAGTCGGCATTGTGCCTTGTGTAATAAATTCGGATGCAAACTCTGTGTTTCATCGTCAATAAGAAGGTCCAAGGTATACAGTACACCTGAAGTGAAGCATCGGAATCTAAAACTGGATTTACAGGAGAGGTTCAAATCATAGAAGGTTAGAGTGTCAGTCTTCTTTTACATAAGTCGGCATTGTGCCTTGTGTAATAAATTCGGATGCAAAGTCTGTGTTTCACCGTCTGTTAAGAAGGTCCAAGGGATACAGTAAACCTGAAGTGAAGCATCGGAATCTAAAACTGGACTCACAGGAGAGGTTCAAATCATAGAAAGTGAGAGTGTCAGTCCTCTTGTACTTAAGTCGGCATTGTGCCTTTTGTATTAAATTCGGATGCAATTTCTGTGTTTCATCGTCAATACGAAGGTCCAAAGGATACAGTTAACCAGAAGAGAAGCATCGGAATCTAAAATTGGACTCACAGGAGAGGTTCAAATCATAGAAAGTGAGAGTGTCAGTCCTCTTGTACTACAGTTGGCATTGTGTGTGATCTATTGAATTCAGATGCAATTTCTCTGTTTCATCGTCAATAAGAAGGTCCAACGGATACAGTAAATCGGAAGTGAAGCATCGGAATCTAAAACTGGACTCACAGGAGAGGTTCAAATCATAGAAAGTGAGAGTGTCAGTCCTCTTGTACTTAAGTCCGCATTGTGCCTTTTGTATTAAATTCGGATGCAACTTCTGTGTTTCATCGTCAATTAGAAGGTCCAAGGTATACAGTAAACCTGAAGTGTAGCGTCGCAATCTAAAATTAGACTCACAGGAGGGGTTCAAATCATAGATAGAGTGTCAGTCCTCTTGTACTTAAGTCGGCATTGCGCTTTTGTATTAAATTCGGATGCAATTTCTGTGTTTCATCGTCATTAAGAAGTTGCAAGGCATACAGTAAACCAGAAGTGAAGCATCGGAATCTAACACTCAACTCACAGGAGAGGTTTAAATCATAGAAAGTGAGAGTGTCAGTCCTCTTGTACTTAAGTCGGCATTGTGCCTTTTGTATCAAATTCGGATGCAATTTCTGTGTTTCATCGTCAATAAGAAGGTCCAAGTGATACAGTAAACCTGAAGTAAAGCATCGGAATCTAACACTCAACTCAACTCACAGGAGAGGTTCAAATCATAGTAAGTGAGTGTGTCAGTCCTCTTGTACTTAAGTCGGCATTGTGCCTTTTCTATTAAATTCGGATGCAATTTCTGTGCTTCATCGTCAATAAGAAGGTCAAAGGGATACAGTAAACCTGAAGTGAAGCATCGGAATCTAAAACTGGACTCATAGCAGAGGTTCAAATCATAGAAAGTGAGAGTGTCAGTCCTCTTGTACTTAAGTCGGCATTGTGCCTTTTGTATTAAATTCGGATGCAATTTCTGTGCTTCATCGTCAATAAGAAGGTCCAAGGGATACAGTAAACCTGAAGTGAAGCATCGGAATCTAAAACTGGACTCATAGCAGGGGTTCAAATCATAGAAAGTGAGAGTGTCAGTCTTCTTTTACATAAGTCGGCATTGTGCCTTGTGTAATAAATTCGGATGCAAAGTCTGTGTTTCACCGTCTATTAAGAAGGTCCAAGGGATACAGTAAACCTGAAGTGAAGCATCGGAATCCAAAACTGGACTCACAGGAGTGGTTCAATTCATAGAAGGTTAGTGTGTCAGTCCTGTTGTACTTAACTCGGCATTGTGCCTTTTCAATTTAATTCCGATGCAATTTCAGTGCTTCATCGTCAATAAGAGGGTCCAAGGTATACGGTAAACCTGAAGTGAAGCATCGGATTCTTAAACCGGACTCACAGGAGAGGTTGAAATCATAGAAAGTTAGAGTGTCAGTCCTCTTGTGCTTAAGTCGGCATTGTGGCTTTTGTATTAAATTCGGATGCAATTTCTGTGTTTCATCGTCAATAAGATGGTCCAAGGGATACAGTAAACCTGAAGTGAAGCATCGGAATCTTAAACTGGACTCACAGGAGAGGTTCAAATCATAGAAAGTGAGAGTGTCAGTCCTCTTGTACTTAAGCCGGCATTCTGCCTTTTGTATTAAATTCGGATGCAATTTCTGTGTTTCATCGTCAATACGAAGGACCAAGGGATACAGTAATCGTGAAGTGAAGCATCGGAATTTAAAACTGGACTCACAGGAGAGGTTCAAATCATAGAAAGTGAGAGTGTCACTGCTCTTGTACTTAAGTCATCATTGTGGCTTTTGTATTAAATTCGGATGCAATTTCTGTGTTTCATCGTCAATACGAAGGTCCAAATGATACAGTTAACCAGAAGAGAAGCATCGGAATCTAAAATTGGACTCACAGGAGAGGTTCAAATCATAGAAAGTGAGAGTGTCAGTCCTCTTGTACTTCAGTTGGCATTGTGTGTGATCTATTGAATTCAGATGCAATTTCTCTGTTTCATCGTCAATAAGAAGGTCCAAGGGATACAGTAAATCGGAAGTGAAGCATCGGAATCTAAAACCGGACTCACAGGAGAGGTTCAAATCATAGAAAGTGAGAGTGTCAGTCCTCTTGTACTTAAGTCCGCATTGTGCCTTTTGTATTAAATTCGGATGCAAATTCTGTGTTTCATCGTCAATTAGAAGGTCCAAGGTATACAGTAAACCTGAAGTGTAGCATCGCAATCTAAAATTAGACTCACAGGAGAGGTTCAAATCATAGATAGAGTGTCAGTCCTCTTGTACTTAAGTCGGCATTGCGCTTTTGTATTAAATTCGGATGCAATTTCTGTGTTTCATCGTCATTAAGAAGGTGCAAGGCATACAGTAAACCAGAAGTGAAGCATCGGAATCTAACACTCAACTCACAGGAGAGATTTAAATCATAGAAAGTGAGAGTGTCAGTCCTCTTGTACTTAAGTCGGCATTGTGCCTTTTCTATTAAATTCGGATGCAATTTCTGTGCTTCATCGTCAATAAGAAGGTCCAAGGGATACAGTAAACCTGAAGTGAAGCATCGGAATCTAAAACTGGAATCATAGCAGAGGTACAAATCATAGAAAGTGAGAGTGTCAGTCCTCTTGTACTTAAGTCGGCATTGTGCCTTTTGTATTAAATTCGGATGCAATTTCTGTGCTTCATCGTCAATAAGAAGGTCCAAGGGATACAGTAAACCTGAAGTGAAGCATCGGAATCTAAAACTGGACTCATAGCAGGGGTTCAAATCATAGAAAGTGAGAGTGTCAGTCTTCTTTTACATAAGTCGGCATTGTGCCTTGTGTAATAAATTCGGATGCAAAGTCTGTGTTTCACCGTCTATTAAGAAGGTCCAAGGGATACACTAAACCTGAAGTGAAGCATTGGAATCTAAAACTGGACTCACAGGAGTGGTTCAATTCATAGAAGGTTAGAGTGTCAGTCCAGTTGTACTTAACTCGGCATTGTGCCTTTTCAATTTAATTGCGATGCAATTTCAGTGCTTCATCGTCAATAAGAAGGTCCAAGGTACACAGTAAACCTGAAGAGAAGCATCGGAATCTAAAACTGGACTCACAGGAGAGGTTCAAATCATAGAAAGTTAGAGTGTCAGTCCTCTTGTACTTAAGTCGGCATTGTGGCTTTTGAATTTAATTCCGATGCAATTTCTGTGTTTCATCGTCAATACGATGGTCCAAAGGATACAGTTAACCTGAAGAGAAGCATGGGAATCTAAAATTGGACTCACAGGAGAGGTTCAAATCATAGAAAGTGAGAGTGTCAGTCCTCTTGTACTTAAGTCGGCATTGTGCCTTTTGTATTAAATTCGGATGCAATTTCTGTGTTTCATCGTCAATACGAAGGTCCAAAGGATACAGTTAACCAGAAGAGAAGCATCGGAATCTGAAATTGGACTCACAGGAGAGGTTCAAATCATAGAAAGTGAGAGTGTCAGTCCTCTTGTACTTCAGTTGGCATTGTGTGTGATCTATTGAATTGAGATGCAATTTCTCTGTTTCATCGTCAATAAGAAGGTCCAACGGATACAGTAAATCGGAAGTGAAGCATTGGAATCTAAAACTGGACTCACAGGAGAGGTTCAAATCATAGAAAGTGAGAGTGTCAGTCCTCTTGTACTTAAGTCCGCTTTGTGCCTTTTGTATTAAATTCGGATGCAAATTCTGTGTTTCATCGTCAATTAGAAGGTCCAAGGTATACAGTAAACCTGAACTGTAGCATCGCAATCTAAAATTAGACTCACAGGAGAGGTTCAAATCATAGATAGAGTGTCAGTCCTCTTGTACTTAAGTCGGCATTGCGCTTTTGTATTAAATTCGGATGCAATTTCTGTGTTTCATCGTCATTAAGAAGTTACAAGGCATACAGTAAACCTGAAGTGAAGCATCGGAATCTAAAACTGGACTCACAGGAGTGGTTCAATTCATAGAAGGTTAGTGTGTCAGTCCTGTTGTACTTAACTCGGGATTGTGCCTTTTCAATTTAATTCCGATGCAATTTCAGTGCTTCATCGTCAATAAGAGGGTCCAAGGTATACGGTAAACCTGAAGTGAAGCATCGGAATCTTAAACCGGACTCACAGGAGAGGTTGAAATCATAGAAAGTTAGAGTGTCAGTCCTCTTGTGCTTAAGTCGGCATTGTGCCTTTTGTATTAAATTCGGATGCAATTTCTGTGTTTCATCGTCAATAAGATGGTCCAAGGGATACAGTAAACCTGAAGTGAAGCATCGGAATCTTAAACTGGACTCACAGGAGAGGTTCAAATCATAGAAAGTGAGAGTGTCAGTCCTCTTGTACTTAAGCCGGCATTGTGCCTTTTGTATTAGATTCGGATGCAATTTCTGTGTTTCATCGTCAATACGAAGGTCCAAGGGATACAGTAATCGTGAAGTGAAGCATCGGAATTTAAAACTGGACTCACAGGAGAGGTTCAAATCATAGAAAGTGAGAGTGTCAGTCCTCTTGTACTTAAGTCATCATTGTGGCTTTTGTATTAAATTCGGATGCAATTTCTGTAGTTCATCGTCAATACGAAGGTCCAAAGGATACAGTTAACCAGAAGAGAAGCATCGGAATCTAAAATTGGACTCACAGGAGAGGTTCAAATCATAGAAAGTGAGAGTGTCAGTCCTCTTGTACTTCAGTTGGCATTGTGTGTGATCTATTGAATTCAGATGCAATGTCTCTGTTTCATCGTCAATAAGAAGGTCCAAGGGATACAGTAAATCGGAAGTGAAGCATCGGAATCTAAAACCGGACTCACAGGAGAGGTTCAAATCATAGAAAGTGAGAGTGTCAGTCCTCTTGTACTTAAGTCCGCATTGTGCCTTTTGTATTAAATTCGGATGCAAATTCTGTGTTTCATCGTCAATTAGAAGGTCCAAGGTATACAGTAAACCTGAAGTGTAGCTTCGCAATCTAAAATTAGACTCACAGGAGAGGTTCAAATCATAGATAGAGTGTCATTCCTCTTGTACTTAAGTCGGCATTGCGCTTTTGTATTAAATTCGGATGCAATTTCTGTGTTTCATCGTCATTAAGAAGGTGCAAGGCATACAGTAAACCAGAAGTGAAGCATCGGAATCTAACACTCAACTCACAGGAGAGATTTAAATCATAGAAAGTGAGAGTGTCAGTCCTCTTGTACTTAAGTCGGCATTGTGCCTTTTCTATTAAATTCGGATGCAATTTCTGTGCTTCATCGTCAATAAGAAGGTCCAAGGGATACAGTAAACCTGAAGTGAAGCATCGGAATCTAAAACTGGAATCAGAGCAGAGGTTCAAATCATAGAAAGTGAGAGTGTCAGTCCTCTTGTACTTAAGTCGGCATTGTGCCTTTTGTATTAAATTCGGATGCAATTTCTGTGCTTCATCGTCAATAAGAAGGTCCAAGGGATACAGTAAACCTGAAGTGAAGCATCGGAATCTAAAACTGGACTCATAGCAGAGGTTCAAATCATAGAAAGTGAGAGTGTCAGTCTTCTTTTACATAAGTCGGCATTGTGCTTTGTGTAATAAATTCGGATGCAAAGTCTGTGTTTCACCGTCTATTAAGAAGGTCCAAGGGATACAGTAAACCTGAAGTGAAGCATCGGAATCTAAAACTGGACTCACAGGAGTGGTTCAATTCATAGAAGGTTAGAGTGTCAGTCCAGTTGTACTTAACTCGGCATTGTGCCTTTTCAATTTAATTGCGATGCAATTTCAGTGCTTCATCGTCAATAAGAAGGTCCAAGGTACACAGTAAACCTGAAGAGAAGCATCGGAATCTAAAACTGGACTCACAGGAGAGGTTCAAATCATAGAAAGTTAGAGTGTCAGTCCTCTTGTACTTAAGTCGGCATTGTGGCTTTTGAATTTAATTCCGATGCAATTTCTGTGTTTCATCGTCAATACGATGGTCCAAAGGATACAGTTAACCTGAAGAGAAGCATGGGAATCTAAAATTGGACCCACAGGAGAGGTTCAAATCATAGAAAGTGAGAGTGTCAGTCCTCTTGTACTTACGTCGGCATTGTGTGTGATCTATTGAATTCAGATGCAATTTCTCTGTTTCATCGTCAATAAGAAGGTCCAAGGTATACAGTAAATCAGAAGTGAAGCATCGGAATCTAAAACTGGACTCACAGGAGAGGTGCAAATCATAGAAAGTGAGAGTGTCAGTCCTCTTGTACTTAAGTCGGCATTGTGCCTTTTGTATTAAATTCGGGTGCAATTTCTGTGTTTCATCGTCAATACGAAGGTCCAAAAGATACAGTTCACCAGAAGAGAAGCATCGGAATCTGAAATTGGACTCACAGGAGAGGTTCAAATCATAGAAAGTGAGAGTGTCAGTCCTCTTGTACTTCAGTTGGCATTGTGTGTGATCTATTGAATTGAGATGCAATTTCTCTGTTTCATCGTCAATAAGAAGGTCCAACGGATACAGTAAATCGGAAGTGAAGCATTGGAATCTAAAACTGGACTCACAGGAGAGGTTCAAATCATAGAAAGTGAGAGTGTCAGTCCTCTTGTACTTAAGTCCGCATTGTGCCTTTTGTATTAAATTCGGATGCAAATTCTGTGTTTCATCGTCAATTAGAAGGTCCAAGGTATACAGTAAACCTGAAGTGTAGCATCGCAATCTAAAATTAGACTCACAGGAGAGGTTCAAATCATAGATAGAGTGTCAGTCCTCTTGTACTTAAGTCGGCATTGCGCTTTTGTATTAAATTCGGATGCAATTTCTGTGTTTCATCGTCATTAAGAAGTTGCAAGGCATACAGTAAACCTGAAGTGAAGCATCGGAATCTAAAACTGGACTCACAGGAGTGGTTCAATTCATAGAAGGTTAGTGTGTCAGTCCTGTTGTACTTAACTCGGCATTGTGCCTTTTCAATTTAATTCCGATGCAATTTCAGTGCTTCATCGTCAATAAGAGGGTCCAAGGTATACGGTAAACCTGAAGTGAAGCATCGGAACCTTAAAACGGACTCACAGGAGAGGTTGAAATCATAGAAAGTTAGAGTGTCAGTCCTCTTGTGCTTAAGTCGGCATTGTGCCTTTTGTATTAAATTCGGATGCAATTTCTGTGTTTCATCGTCAATAAGATGGTCCAAGGGATACAGTAAACCTGAAGTGAAGCATCGGAATCTTAAACTGGAGTCACAGGAGAGGTTCAAATCATAGAAAGTGAGAGTGTCAGTCCTCTTGTACTTAAGCCGGCATTGTGCCTTTTGTATTAAATTCGGATGCAATTTCTGTGTTTCATCGTCAATACGAAGGTCCAAGGGATACAGTAATCGTGAAGTGAAGCATCGGAATTTAAAACTGGACTCACAGGAGAGGTTCAAATCATAGAAAGTGAGAGTGTCAGTCCTCTTGTACTTAAGTCATCATTGTGGCTTTTGTATTAAATTCGGATGCAATTTCTGTGTTTCATCGTCAATACGAAGGTCCAAAGGATACAGTTAACCGGAAGAGAAGCATCGGAATCTAAAATTGGACTCACAGGAGAGGTTCAAATCATAGAAAGTGAGAGTGTCAGTCCTCTTGTACTTCAGTTGGCATTGTGTGTGATCTATTGAATTCAGATGCAATTTCTCTGTTTCATCGTCAATAAGAAGGTCCAAGGGATACAGTAAATCGGAAGTGAAGCATCGGAATCTAAAACCGGACTCACAGGAGAGGTTCAAATCATAGAAAGTGAGAGTGTCAGTCCTCTTGTACTTAAGTCCGCATTGTGCCTTTTGTATTAAATTCGGATGCAAATTCTGTGTTTCATCGTCAATTAGAAGGTCCAAGGTATACAGTAAACCTGAAGTGTAGCATCGCAATCTAAAATTAGACTCACAGGAGAGGTTCAAATCATAGATAGAGTGTCAGTCCTCTTGTACTTAAGTCGGCATTGCGCTTTTGTATTAAATTCGGATGCAATTTCTGTGTTTCATCGTCATTAAGAAGGTGCAAGGCATACAGTAAACCAGAAGTGAAGCATCGGAATCTAACACTCAACTCACAGGAGAGATTTAAATCATAGAAAGTGAGAGTGTCAGTCCTCTTGTACTTAAGTCGGCATTGTGCCTTTTCTATTAAATTCGGATGCAATTTCTGTGCTTGATCGTCAATAAGAAGGTCCAAGGGATACAGTAAACCTGAAGTGAAGCATCGGAATCTAAAACTGGAATCATAGCAGAGGTTCAAATCATAGAAAGTGAGAGTGTCAGTCCTCTTGTACTTAGGTCGGCATTGTGCCTTTTGTATTAAATTCGGATGCAATTTCTGTGCTTCATCGTCAATAAGAAGGTCCAAGGGATACAGTAAACCTGAAGTGAAGCATCGGAATCTAAAACTGGACTCATAGCAGAGGTTCAAATCATAGAAAGTGAGAGTGTCAGTCTTCTTTTACATAAGTCGGCATTGTGCCTTGTGTAATAAATTCGGATGCAAAGTCTGTGTTTCACCGTCTATTAAGAAGGGCCAAGGGATACAGTAAACCTGAAGTGATGCATCGGATTCTAAAACTGGACTCACAGGAGTGGTTCAATTCATAGAAGGTTAGAGTGTCAGTCCAGTTGTACTTAACTCGGCATTGTGCCTTTTCAATTTAATTGCGATGCAATTTCAGTGCTTCATCGTCAATAAGAAGGTCCAAGGTACACAGTAAACCTGAAGAGAAGCATCGGAATCTAAAACTGGACTCACAGGAGAGGTTCAAATCATAGAAAGTGAGAGTGTCAGTCCTCTTGTACTTAAGTCGGCATTGTGCCTTTTGTATTAAATTCGGATGCAATTTCTGTGCTTCATCGTCAATAAGAAGGTCCAAGGGATACAGTAAACCTGAAGTGAAGCATCGGAATCTAAAACTGGAATCATAGCAGAGGTTCAAATCATAGAAAGTGAGAGTGTCAGTCCTCTTGTACTTAAGTCGGCATTGTGCCTTTTGTATTAAATTCCGATGCAATTTCTGTGTTTCATCGTCAATACGATGGTCCAAAGGATACAGTTAACCTGAAGAGAAGCATGGGAATCAAAAATTGGACTCACAGGAGAGGTTCAAATCATAGAAAGTGAGAGTGTCAGTCCTCTTGTACTTAAGTCGGCATTGTGTGTGATCTATTGAATTCAGATGCAATTTCTCTGTTTCATCGTCAATAAGAAGGTCCAAGGTATACAGTAAATCAGAAGTGAAGCATCGGAATCTAAAATTGGACTCACAGGAGAGGTGCAAATCATAGAAAGTGAGAGTGTCAGTCCTCTTGTACTTAAGTCGGCATTGTGCCTTTTGTATTAAATTCGGATGCAATTTCTGTGTTTCATCGTCAATACGAAGGTCCAAAGGATACAGTTAACCAGAAGAGAAGCATCGGAATCTGAAATTGGACTCACAGGAGAGGTTCAAATCATAGAAAGTGAGAGTGTCAGTCCTCTTGTACTTCAGTTGGCATTGTGTGTGATCTATTGAATTGAGATGCAATTTCTCTGTTTCATCGTCAATAAGAAGGTCCAACGGATACAGTAAATGGGAAGTGAAGCATTGGAATCTAAAACTGGACTCACAGGAGAGGTTCAAATCATAGAAAGTGAGAGTGTCAGTCCTCTTGTACTTAAGTCCGCATTGTGCCTTTTGTATTAAATTCGGATGCAAATTCTGTGTTTCATCGTCAATTAGAAGGTCCAAGGTATACAGTAAACCTGAAGTGTAGCATCGCAATCTAAAATTAGACTCACAGGAGAGGTTCAAATCATAGATAGATAGTCAGTCCTCTTGTACTTAAGTCGGCATTGCGCTTTTGTATTAAATTCGGATGCAATTTCTGTGTTTCATCGTCATTAAGAAGTTGCAAGGCATACAGTAAACCAGAAGTGAAGCATCGGAATCTAACACTCAACTCACAGGAGAGGTTTAAATCATAGAAAGTGAGAGTGTCAGTCCTCTTGTACTTAAGTCGGCATTGTGCCTTTTGTATCAAATTCGGTTTGAATTTCTGTCTTTCATCGTCAATAAGAAGGTCCAAGTGATACAGTAAACCTGAAATAAAGCATCGGAATCTAACACTCAACTCAACTCACAGGAGAGGTTCAAATCATAGTAAGTGAGAGTGTCAGTCCTCTTGTACTTAAGTCGGCATTGTGCCTTTTGTATTAAATTCGGATGCAATTTCTGTGCTTCATCGTCAATAAGAAGGTCCAAGGGATACAGTAAACCTGAAGTGAAGCATCGGAATCTAAAACTGGACTCATAGCAAAGGTTCAAATCATAGAAAGTGAGAGTGTCAGTCTTCTTTTACATAAGTCGGCATTGTGCCTTGTGTAATAAATTCGGATGCAAAGTCTGTGTTTCACCGTCTATTAAGAAGGTCCAAGGGATACAGTAAACCTGAAGTGAAGCATCGGAATCTAAAACTGGACTCACAGGAGTGGTTCAATTCGTAGAAGGTTAGTGTGTCAGTCCTGTTGTACTTAACTCGGCATTGTGCCTTTTCAATTTAATTCCGATGCAATTTCAGTGCTTCATCGTCAATAAGAAGGTCCAAGGTACACAGTAAACCTGAAGAGAAGCATCGGAATCTAAAACTGGACTCACAGGAGAGGTTCAAATCATAGAAAGTGAGAGTGTCAGTCCTCTTGTGCTTAAGTCGGCATTGTGCCTTTTGTATTAATTTCGGATGCAATTTCTGTGTTTCATCGTCAATAAGATGGTCCAAGGGATCCAGTAAACCTGAAGTGAAGCAGCGGAATCCTAAACTGGACTCACAGGAGAGGTTCAAATCTTAGAAAGTGAGAGTGTCAGTCCTCTTGTACTTAAGCCGGCATTGTGCCTTTTGTATTAAATTCGGATGCAATTTCTGTGTTTCATCGTCAATACGATGGTCCAAGGGATACAGTAAACCTGAAGTGAAGCATCGGAATCTTAAACTAGACTCACAGGAGAGGTTCAAATCATAGAAAGTGAGAGTGTCAGTCCTCTTGTACTTAACCCGCCATTGTGCCTTTTGTATTAAATTCGGATGCAATTTCTGAGTTTCATCGTCAATACGAAGGTCCAAAGGATACAGTTAACCTGAAGAGAAGCATGGGAATCTAAAATTGGAATCACAGGAGAGGTTCAAATCATAGAAAGTGAGAGTGTCAGTCCTCTTGTACTTAAGTCGGCATTGTGTGTGATCTATTGAATTCAGATGCAATTTCTCTGTTTCATCGTCAATAAGAAGGTCCAAGGTATACAGTAAATCGGAAGTGAAGCATCGGAATCTAAAACTGGACTCACAGGAGAGGTGCAAATCATAGAAAGTGAGAGTGTCAGTCCTCTTGTACTTAACTCGGCAGTGTGCCTTCTGTATTAAATTCGGATGCAAATTCTGTGTTTCATCGTCAATTAGAAGGTCCAAGGGATACAGTAAACCTGAAGTGAAGCATCGGAATCTAAAATTGGACTCACAGGAGAGGTACAAATCATAGATAGAGTGTCAGTCCTCTTGTACTTAAGTCGGCATTGTGCCTTTTGTATTGAATTCGGATGCAATTTCTGTGTTTCATCGTCAATAAGATGGTCCAAGGTACACAGTAAACCTGAAGAGAAGCATCGGAATCTTAAACCGGACTCACAGGAGAGGTTGAAATCATAGAAAGTTAGAGTGTCAGTCCTCTTGTGCTTAAGTCGGCATTGTGCCTTTTGTATTAAATTCGGATGCAATTTCTGTGTTTCATCGTCAATAAGATGGTCCAAGGGATACAGTAAACCTGAAGTGAAGCATCGGAATCTTAAACCGGACTCACAGGAGAGGTTCAAATCATAGAAAGTGAGAGTGTCAGTCGTCTTGTACTTAAGTCGGCATGGTGCCTGTTCTATTGAATTCAGATGCAATTTCTGTGATTCATCGTCAATAAGAAGGTCCAAGGGATACAGTAAACCTGAAGTGAAGCATCGGAATCTAAAACTGGACTCACAGGAGAGGATCAAATCATAGAATGTTAGAGTGTCAGTACTCTTGTACTTAAGTCGGCATTGTGCCTTTTGTATTGAATTCGGATGCAATTTCTGTGTTTCATCGTCAATACGAAGGTCCAAAGGATACAGATAACCTGAAGAGAAGCATCGGAATCTAAAATTGGACTCACAGGAGAGGTTCAAATCATAGAAAGTGAGAGTGTCAGTCCTCTTGTACTTAAGTCGGCATTGTGCCTGTTCTATTGAATTCAGATGCAATTTCTGTGTTTCATCGTCAATAAGAAGGTCCAAGGGATACAGTAAACCTGAAGTGAAGCATCGGAATCTAGAACTGGACTCACAGGAGAGGTTCAAATCATAGAAAGTGAGAGTGTCAGTCCTCTTGTACTTAAGTCGGCATTGTGCCTTGTGTAATAAATTCGGATGCAAACTCTGTGTTTCATCGTCAATAAGAAGGTCCAAGGTATACAGTACACCTGAAGTGAAGCATCGGAATCTAAAACTGGACTCACAGGAGAGGTTCAAATCATAGAAAGTGAGAGTGTGGGTCCTCTTGTATTTAAGTCTGCATTGTGGCTTCTCTATTAAATTCGGATGCAATTTCTGTGTTTCATCGTCAATAAGAAGGTCCAAGGGATACAGTAATCGTGAAGTTAAGCATCGGAATTTAAAACTGGACTCACAGGAGAGGTTCAAATCACAGAATGTGAGAGTGTCAGTCCTCTTGTACTTAAGTCGGCATTGTGCCTTTTGTATTAAATTCGGATGCAATTTCTGTGTTTCATCGTCAATACGAAGGTCCAAAGGATACAGTTAACCAGAAGAGAAGCATCGGAATCTAAAATTGGACTCACAGGAGAGGTTCAAATCATAGAAAGTGAGAGTGTCAGTCCTCTTGTACTACAGTTGGCATTGTGTGTGATCTATTGAATTCAGATGCAATTTCTCTGTTTCATCGTCAATAAGAAGGTCCAACGGATACAGTAAATCGGAAGTGAAGCATCGGAATCTAAAACTGGACTCACAGGAGAGGTTCAAATCATAGAAAGTGAGAGTGTCAGTCCTCTTGTACTTAAGTCCGCATTGTGTCTTTTGTATTAAATTCGGATGCAAATTCTGTGTTTCATCGTCAATTAGAAGGTCCAAGGTATACAGTAAACCTGAAGTGTAGCATCGCAATCTAAAATTAGACTCACAGGAGAGGTTCAAATCATAGATAGAGTGTCAGTCCTCTTGTACTTAAGTCGGCATTGCGCTTTTGTATTAAATTCGGATGCAATTTCTGTGTTTCATCGTCATTAAGAAGTTGCAAGGCATACAGTAAACCAGAAGTGAAGCATCGGAATCTAACACTCAACTCACAGGAGAGGTTTAAATCATAGAAAGTGAGAGTGTCAGTCCTCTTGTACTTAAGCCGGCATTGTGCCTTTTGTATCAAATTCGGATGCAATTTCTGTGTTTCATCGTCAATAAGAAGGTCCAAGTGATACAGTAAACCTGAAGTAAAGCATCGGAATCTAACACTCAACTCAACTCACAGGAGAGGTTCAAATCATAGTAAGTGAGAGTGTCAGTCCTCTTGTACTTAAGTCGGCATTGTGCCTTTTCTAATCAATTCGGATGTAATTTCTGTGCTTCATCGTCAATAAGAAGGTCAAAGGGATACAGTAAACCTGAAGTGAAGCATCGGAATCTAAAACTGGACTCATAGCAGAGGTTCACATCATAGAAAGTGAGAGTGTCAGTCCTCTTGTACCTAAGTCGGCATTGTGCCTTTTGTATTAAATTCGGATGCAATTTCTGTGCTTCATCGTCAATAAGAAGGTCCAAGGGATACAGTAAACCTGAAGTGAAGCATCTGAATCTAAAACTGGACTCATAGCAGGGGTTCAAATCATAGAAAGTGAGAGTGTCAGTCTTCTTTTACATAAGTCGGCATTGTGAATTGTGTAATAAATTCGGATGCAAAGTCTGTGTTTCACCGTCTATTAAGAAGGTCCAAGGGATACAGTAAACCTGAAGTGAAGCATCGGAATCTAAAACTGGACTCACAGAATTGGTTCAATTCATAGAAGGTTAGTGTGTCAGTCCTGTTGTACTTAACTCGGCATTGTGCCTTTTCAATTTAATTCCGATGCAATTTTAGTGCTTCATCGTCAATAAGAAGGTCCAAGGTACACAGTAAACCTGAAGAAAAGCATCGGAATCTAAAACTGGACTCACAGGAGAGGTTCAAATCATAGAAAGTTAGAGTGTCAGTCCTCTTGTACTTAAGTCGGCATTGTAGCTTTTGAATTTAAATCCGATGCAATTTCTGTGTTTCATCGTCAATAAGAGGGTCCAAGGTATACGGTAAACCTGAAGTGAAGCATCGGATTCTTAAACCGGACTCACAGGAGAGGTTGAAATCATAGAAAGTTAGAGTGTCAGTCCTCTTGTGCTTAAGTCGGCATTGTGCCTTTTGTATTAAATTCGGATGCAATTTCTGTGTTTCATCGTCAATAAGATGGTCCAAGGGATACAGTAAACCTTAAGTGAAGCATCGGAATCTTAAACTGGACTCACAGGAGAGGTTCAAATCATAGAAAGTGAGAGTGTCAGTCCTCTTGTACTTAAGCCGGCATTGTGCCTTTTGTATTAAATTCGGATCCAATTTCTGTGTTTCATCGTCAATACGAAGGTCCAAGGGATACAGTAATCGTGAAGTGAAGCATCGGAATTTAAAACTGGACTCACAGGAGAGGTTCAAATCATAGAAAGTGAGAGTGTCAGTCCTCTTGTACTTAAGTCATCATTGTGGCTTTTGTATTAAATTCGGATGCAATTTCTGTGTTTCATCGTCAATACGAAGGTCCAAAGGATACAGTTAACCAGAAGAGAAGCATCGGAATCTAAAATTGGACTCACAGGAGAGGTTCAAATCATAGAAAGTGAGAGTGTCAGTCCTCTTGTACTTCAGTTGGCATTGTGTGTGATCTATTGAATTCAGATGCAATTTCTCTGTTTCATCGTCAATAAGAAGGTCCAAGGGATACAGTAAATCGGAAGTGAAGCATCGGAATCTAAAACCGGACTCACAGGAGAGGTTCAAATCATAGAAAGTGAGAGTGTCAGTTCTCTTGTACTTAAGTCCGCATTGTGCCTTTTGTATTAAATTCGGATGCAAATTCTGTGTTTCATCGTCAATTAGAAGGTCCAAGGTATACAGGAAACCTAAAGTGTAGCATCGCAATCTAAAATTAGACTCACAGGAGAGGTTCAAATCATAGATAGCGTGTCAGTCCTCTTGTACTTAAGTCGGCATTGCGCTTTTGTATTAAATTCGGATGCAATTTCTGTGTTTCATCGTCATTAAGAAGGTGCAAGGCATACAGTAAACCAGAAGTGAAGCATCGGAATCTAACACTCAACTCACAGGTGAGGTTTAAATCATAGAAAGTGAGAGTGTCAGTCCTCTTGTACTTAAGTCGTCATTGTGCCTTTTGTATCAAATTCGGATGCAATTTTTGTGTTTCATCGTCAATAAGAAGGTCCAAGTGATACAGTAAACCTGAAATGAAGCATCGGAATCTAACACTCAACTCACAGGAGAGGTTCAAATCATAGTAATTGAGAGTGTCAGTCCTCTTGTACTTAAGTCGGCATTGTGCCTTTTCTATTAAATTCAGATGCAATTTCTGTGCTTCATCGTCAATAAGAAGGTCCAAGGGATACAGTAAACCTGAAGTGAAGCATCGGAATCTAAACCTGGAATCATAGCAGAGGTTCAAATCATAGAAAGTGAGAGTGTCAGTCCTCTTGTACTTAAGTCGGCATTGTGCCTTTTGTATTAAATTCGGATGCAATTTCTGTGCTTCATCGTCAATAAGAAGGTCCAAGGGATACAGTAAACCTGAAGTGAAGCATCGGAATCTAAAACTGGACTCATAGCAGAGGTTCAAATCATAGAAAGTGAGAGTGTCAGTCTTCTTTTACATAAGTCGGCATTGTGCCTTGTGTAATAAATTCGGATGCAACGTCTGTGTTTCACCGTCTATTAAGAAGGTTCAAGGGATACAGTAAACCTGAAGTGAAGCATCGGAATCTAAAACTGGACTCACAGGAGTGGTTCAAACCATAGAAGGTTAGAGTGTCAGTCCAGTTGTACTTAACTCGGCATTGTGCCTTTTCAATTTAATTCCGATGCAATTTCAGTGCTTCATCGTCAATAAGAAGGTCCAAGGTACACAGTAAACCTGAAGAGAAGCATCGGAATCTAAAACTGGACTCACAGGAGAGGTTCAAATCATAGAAAGTTAGAGTGTCAGTCCTCTTGTACTTAAGTCGGCATTGTGGCTGTTGAATTTAATACCGATGCAATTTCTGTGTTTCATCGTCAATACGAAGGTCCAAAGTATACAGTTAGCCTGAAGAGAAGCATGGGAATCTAAAATTGGACTCACAGGAGAGGTTCAAATCATAGAAAGTGAGAGTGTCAGTCCTCTTGTACTTAAGTCGGCATTGTGTGTGATCTATTGAATTCAGATGCAATTTCTCTGTTTCATCGTCAATAAGAAGGTCCAAGGTATTCAGTAAATCAGAAGTGAAGCATCGGAATCTAAAACTGGACTCACAGGAGAGGTGCAAATCATAGAAAGTGAGAGTGTCAGTCCTCTTGTACTTAAGTCGGCAGTGTGCATTTTGTATTAAATTCGGATGCAAATTCTGTGTTTCATCGTCAATTAGAAGGTCCTAGGGATACAGTAAACCTGAAGTGTAGCATCGGAATCTAAAATTGGACTCACAGGAGACGTACAAATCATAGATAGTGTGTCAGTCCTCTTGTACTTAAGTCGGCATTGCGCTTTTGTATTAAATTCGAATGCAATTTCTGTGTTTCATCGTCATTAAGAAGGTGCAAGGTATACAGTAAACCAGAAGTGAAGCATCGGAATCTAACACTCAAATCACAGGAGAGGTTTAAATCATAGAAAGTGAGAGTGTCAGTCCTCTTGTACTTAAGTCGGCATTGTGCCTTTTGTATCAAATTCGGATGCAATTTCTGTGTTTCATCGTCAATAAGAAGGTCCAAGTGATACAGTAAACCTGAAATGAAGCATCGGAATCTAACACTCAACTCACAGGAGAGGTTCAAATCATAGTAAGTGAGAGTGTCAGTCCTCTTGTAATTAAGTCGGCATTGTGCCTTTTCTATTAATTTCTGATGCCATTTCTGTGCTTCATCGTCAGTAAGAAGGTCCAAGGGATACAGTAAACCTGAAGTGAAGCATCGGAATCTAAAACTGGACTCATAGCAGAGGTTCAAATCATAGAAAGTGAGAGTGTCAGTCTTCTTTTACATAACTCGGCATTGTGCCTTGTGAAATAAATTCGGATGCAAAGTCTGTGTTTCACCGTCTATTAAGAAGGTCCACGGGATACAGTAAACCTAAAGTGAAGCATCGGAATCTAAAACTGGACTCACAGGAGTGGTTCAATTCATAGAAGGTTAGAGTGTCAGTCCAGTTGTACTTAACTCGGCATTGTGCCTTTTCAATTTAATTCCGATGCAATTTCAGTGCTTCATCGTCAATAAGAATGTCCCAGGTACACAGTAAACCTGAAGAGAAGCATCGGAATCTTAAACAGGACTCACAGGAGAGGTTGAAATCATAGAACGTTAGAGTGTCAGTCCTCTTGTACTTAAGTTGGCATTGTGCCTTTTGTATTAAATTGGGATGCAATTTCTGTGTTTCATCGTCAATAAGATAGTCCAAGGGATACAGTACACCTGAAGTGAAGCATTGGGATCTTAAACTGGACTCACAGGAGAGGTTCAAATCATAGAAAGTGAGAGTGTCAGTCCTCTTGTACATAAGTCGGCATGGTTCCTGTTCTATTGAATTCAGATGCAATTTCTGTGTTTCATCGTCAATAAGAAGCTCCAAGGGATACAGTAAACCTGAAGTGAAGCATCGGAATCTAAAACTGGACTCACAGGAGAGGATTAAATCATAGAATGTTAGAGTGTCAATACTCTTGTACTTAAGTCGGCATTGTGCCTTTTGTATTAAATTCGGATGCAATTTCTGTGTTTCATCGTCAATACGAAGGTCCAAAGGATACAGATAACCTGAAGAGAAGCATCGGAATCAAAAATTGGACTCACAGGTGAGGTTCAAATCATAGAAAGTGAGAGTGTCAGTCCTCTTGTACTTAAGTTGGCATTGTGCCTTTTGTATTAAATTGGGATGCAATTTCTGTGTTTCATCGTCAATAAGATAGTCCAAGGGATACAGTACACCTGAAGTGAAGCATTGGGATCTTAAACTGGACTCACAGGAGAGGTTCAAATCATAGAAAGTGAGAGTGTCAGTCCTCTTGTACATAAGTCGGCATGGTTCCTGTTCTATTGAATTCAGATGCAATTCCTGTGTTTCATCGTCAATAAGAAGGTATAAGGTATACAGTACACCTGAAGTGAAGCATCGGAATCTAAAACTGGATGTACAGGAGGGGTTCAAATCATAGAAGGTTAGAGTCTCAGTCCACTTGTACTTAACTCGGCATTGTGCCTTTTCAATTTAATTCCGATGCAATTTCTGTGCTTCATCGTCAATAAGAAGTTGCAAGGTATACAGTAAACCACAAGTGAAGCATCGGATTCTAAAACTGGACTCGCAGGAGCGGATCAATTCATAGAAGGTTAGAGTGTCAGTCCTGTTGTACTTAACTCGGCATTGTGCTTTTGAATTGAATTCCGATGCAATTTCAGTGCTTCATCGTCAATAAGAAGGTCCAAGGTACACAGTAAACCTGAAGAGAAGCATCGGAATCTAAAACTTAACTCACAGGAGAGGTTCAAGTCATAGAAAGTTAGAGTGGCAGTCCTCTTGTACTTAAGTCGGCATTGTGGCTTTTGAATTTAATTCCGATGCAATTTCTGTGTTTCATCGTCAATAAGAAGGTCCAAGGTATACAGTAAACCTGAAGTGAAGCATCGGAATCTTAAACCGGACTCACAGGAGAGGTTGAAATCATAGAAAGTTAGAGTGTCAGTCCTCTTGTACTTAAGTCGGCATTGTGCCTTTTGTATTAAATTCGGATGCAATTTCTGTGTTTCATCGTCAATAAGATGACCAAGGGATACAGTAAACCTGAAGTGAAGCATCGGAATCTTAAACTGGACTCACAGGAGAGGTACAAATCAAAGAAAGTGAGAGTGTCAGTCCTCTTGTACTTAAGTCGGCATGGGGCCTGTTCTATTGAATTCAGATGCAATTTCTGTGTTTCATCGTCAACACGAATGTCCAAGGGATACAGTAAACCTGAAGTGATGCATGGGAATCTAAAACTGGACTCACAGGAGAGGATCAAATCATAGAATGTTAGAGTGTCAGTACTCTTTTACTTAACTCAGCATTGTGCCTTTTGAATTTAATTCGGATGCACTTTCTGTGTTTCATCGTCAATAAGTAGGTCCAAGGTACACAGTAAACCTGAAGAAAAGCATCGCAACCTAAAACTGGGCTCACAGGAGAGGTTCAAATCATAGAAAGTGAAAGTGTGAGTCCTCTTGTATTTCAGTCTGCATTGTGCCTTCTCTATTAAATTCGGATGCAATTTCTGTGTTTCATCGTCAATTAGACGGTCCAAGGGATACAGGAATCGAGAAGTGAAGCATCGGAATTTAAAACTGGACTCACAGGAGAGGTTCAAATCATAGAAAGTGAGAGTGTCAGTCCTCTTGTATTTAAGTCGGCATTGTGCCTTTTGTATTAAATTGGGATGCAATTTCTGTGTTCCATCGTCAATACGAAGGTCTAAAGGATACAGTTAACCAGAAGAGAAGCATCGGAATCTAAAATTGGACTCACAGGAGAGGTTCAAATCATAGAAAGTGAGGGTGTCAGTCCTCTTGTACTTAAGTCGGCATTGTGTGTGATCTATTGAATTCAGATGCAATTTCTCTGTTTCATCGTCAATAAGAAGGTCCAAGGTATACAGTAAATCTGAAATGAAGCATCGGAATCTAAAACTGGACTCACAGGAGAGGTTCAAACCATAGAAAGTGAGAGTGTCAGTCCTCTTGTACTTAAGTCGGCATTGTGCCTTCTCTATTAAATTCGGATGCAATTTCTGTGTTTCATCGTCAATTAGACGGTCCAAGGGATACAGGAATCGAGAAGTGAAGCATCGGTATTTAAAACTGGACTCACAATGAGAGGTTCAAATCATAGAAAGTGAGAGTGTCAGTCCTCTTGTATTTAAGTCGGCATTGTGGCTTTGGTATTAAATTCGGATGCAATTTCTGTGTTTCATCGTCAATACGAAGGTCCAAAGGATACAGTTAACCAGAAGAGAAGCATCGGAATCTCAAATTGGACTCACAGGAGAGGTTCAAATCATAGAAAGTGAGAGTGTCAGTCCTCTTGTACTTAAGTCGGCATTGTGTGTGATCTATTGAATTCAGATGCAATTTCTCTGTTTCATCGTCAATAAGAAGGTCCAAGGTATACAGTAAATCGGAAATGAAGCATCGGAATCTAAAACTGGACTCACAGGAGAGGTTCAAACCATAGAAAGTGAGAGTGTCAGTCCTCTTGTACTTAAGTCGGCATTGTGCCTTCTCTATTAAATTCGGATGCAATTTCTGTGTTTCATCGTCAATTAGACGGTCCAAGGAATACAGGAATCGAGAAGTGAAGCATCGGAATTTAAAACTGGACTCACAGGAGAGGTTCAAATCATAGAAAGTGAGAGTGTCAGTCCTCTTGTATTTAAGTCGGCATTGTGCCTTTTGTATTAACGTCGGATGCAATTTCTGTGTTTCATCGTCAATACGAAGGTCCAAAGGATACAGTTAACCAGAAGAGAAGCATCGGAATCTAAAATTGGACTCACAGGAGAGGTTCAAATCATAGAAAGTGAGAGTGTCAGTCCTCTTGTACTTAAGTCGGCATTGTGTGTGATCTATTGAATTCAGATGCAATTTCTCTGTTTCATCGTCAATAAGAAGGTCCAAGGTATACAGTAAATCGGAAATGAAGCATCGGAATCTAAAACTGGACTCACAGGAGAGGTTCAAACCATAGTAAGTGAGAGTGTCAATCCTCTTGTACTTAAGTCGGCATTGTGCCTTTTCTATTAAATTCGGATGCAATTTCTGTGCTTCATCGTCAATAAGAAGGTCCAAGGGATACAGTAAACCTGAAGTGAAGCATCGGATTCTAAAACTGGACTCATTGCAGAGGTTAAAATCGTAGAAAGTGAGAGTGTCAGTCCTCTTGTACTTAAGTCGGCATGGGGCCTGTTCTATTGAATTCAGATGCAATTTCTGTGTTTCATCGTCAATAAGAAGGTCCAAGGGATACAGTAAACCTGAAGTGAAGCATCGGAATCCAAAACTGGACTCATTGCAGAGATTAAATTAATAGAAAGTGAGAGTGTCAGTCCTCTTGTACTTAAGTCGGCATGGGGCCTGTTCTATTGAATTCAGATGCAATTTCTGTGTTTAATCGTCAATAAGAAGGTCCAAGGGATACAGTAAACCTGAAGTGAAGCATGGGAATCTAAAACTGGACTCACAGGAGAGGATCAAATCATAGAATGTTAGAGTGTCAGTACTCTTGTACTTAACTCAGCATTGTGCCTTTTGAATTTAATTCAGATGCACTTTCTGTGTTTCATCGTCAATAAGAAGGTCCAAGGTACACAGTAAACCTGAAGAGAAGCATCGGAATCTAGAACTGGACTCACAGGAGAGGTTCAAATCATAGAAAGTGAGAGTGTGGGTCCTCTTGTATTTAAGTCTGCATTGTGCCATCTCTATTAAATTCTGATGCAATTTCTGTGTTTCATCGTCAATAAGAAGGTCCAAGGGATACAGTAATCGTGAAGTGAAGCATCGGAATTTAAAACTGGACTCACAGGAGAGGTTCAAATCATAGAAAGTGAGAGTGTCAGTCCTCTTGTACTTAAGTCGGCATTTTGCCTTTTGTATTAAATTCGGATGCAATTTCTGTGTTTCATCGTCAATACGAAGGTCCAAAGGATACAGTTAACCAGAAGAGAAGCATCGGAATCTAAAATTGGACTCACAGGAGAGGTTCAAATCATAGAAAGTGAGAGTGTCAGTCCTCTTGTACTTCAGTTGGCATTGTGTGTGATCTATTGAATTCAGATGCAATTTCTCTCTTTCATCGTCAATAAGAAGGTCCAAGGGATGCAGTAAATCGGAAGTGAAGCATCGGAATCTAAAACTGGACTCACAGGAGAGGTTCAAATCATAGAAAGTGAGAGTGTCAGTCCTCTTGTACTTAAGTCCGCATTGTGCCTTTTGTATTAAATTCGGATGCAAATTCTGTGTTTCATCGTCAATTAGAAGGTCCAAGGTATACAGTAAACCTGAAGTGTAGCATCGCAATCTAAAATTAGACTCACAGGAGAGGTTCAAATCATAGATAGAGTGTCAGTCCTCTTGTACTTAAGTCGGCATTGCGCCTTTGTATTAAATTCGGAAGCAATTTCTGTGTTTCATCGTCATTAAGAAGGTGCAAGGCATACAGTAAACCAGAAGTGAAGCATCGGAATCTAACACTCAACTCACAGGAGAGGTTCAAATCATAGAAAGTGAGAGTGTCAGTCCGGTTGTACTTAACTCGCCATTGTGCCTTTTCAATTTAATTCCGATGCAATTTCAGTGCTTCATCGTCAATAAGAAGGTCCAAGGTACACAGTAAACCTGAAGAGAAGCATCGGAATCTAAAACTGGACTCACAGGAGAGGTTCAAATCATAGAAAGTTAGAGTGTCAGTCCTCTTGTACTTAAGTCGGCATTGTGGCTTTTGAATTTAATTCCGATGCAATTTCTGTGTTTCATCGTCAATAAGAGGGTCCAAGGTATACAGTAAACCTGAAGTGAAGCATCGGAATCTTAAACCGGACTCACAGGAGAGGTTGAAATCATAGAAAGTTAGAGTGTCAGTCCTCTTGTGCTTAAGTCGGCATTCTGCCTTTTGTATTAAATACGGATGCAATTTCTGTGTTTCATCGTCAATACGAAGGTCCAAAGGATACAGATAACCTGAAGAGAAGCATCGGAATCAAAAATTGGACTCACAGGAGAGATTCAAATCATAGAAAGTGAGAGTGTCAGTCCTCTTGTACTTAAGTCGGCATTGTGCCTGTTCTATTGAATTCAGATGCAATTTCTGTGTTTCATCGTCAATAAGAAGGTCCAATGGATACAGTAAACCTGAAGTGAAGCATCGGAATCTAAAACTGGACTCACAGGAGAGGTTCAAATCATAGAAAGTGAGAGTGTCAGTCCTCTTGTTCTTAAGTCGGCATTGTGCCTTTTGTATTAAATTCGGATGCAATCTCTGTGTTTCATCGTCAATACGAAAGTCCAAAGGATACAGTAAACCTTAAATGAAGCATCGGAATCTAAAACTGGAATCGCAGGACAGGTTCAAATCATAGAAAGTGAGAGTGTCAGTCTTCTTTTACTTAAGTCGGCATTGTGCCTCGTGTAATAAATTCGGATGCAGACTCTGTGTTTCATCGTCAATAAGAAGGTCCAAGGTATACAGTAAACCTGAAGTGAAGCATCGGAATCTAAAACTGGACTCACAGGAGAGGTTCAAATCATAGAAAGTGAGAGTGTCAGTCCTCTTGTACTTAAGTGGCCATTGTGATTTTTGTATTAGATTCGGATGCAATTTCTGTGTTTCATCGTCAATAAGAAGGTGCAAGGTATATAGTAAACCTGAAGTGATGCATCGGAATCTGAAACTGGACTCACAGGAGAAATTAAAATCATAGAAAGTGAGAGTATCAGTCCTCTTGTACTTAAGTGGCCATTGTGAATTTTGTATTAAATTCGGATGCAATTTCTGTGTTTCATCGTCAATAAGAAGGTCCAAGGGAAACTGAAAACCTGAGGTGAAGAATCGGTATCTAAAACTGGACTCACTAGAGAGGTTCAAATAATAGAAAGTTAAAATTTCAGTCCTATTGTACTCAAGTCGGCATTGTGCCATTTGTATTAATTTCTGATGCAATTTCTGTGTTTCATCGTCAATAAGAAGGTCCAAGGTACACAGTAAACCTGAAGAGAAGCATCGGAATCTAAAACTGGACTCACAGGTTAGGTTCAAATCATAGAAAGTTAGAGTGTCAGTCCTCTTGTACTTAAGTCGGCATTGTGACTTTTGAATTTAATTCCGATGCAATTTCTGTGTTTCTTCGTTAATACGAAGGTCCAAGGTCTACAGTAAACCTGAAGTGAAGCATCGGGATCTAAAACTGGACTGACAGGAGAGGTTCAAATCAAACAAGGTTATAGTGTCAGTCCGCTTTTACTTAAGTCGGCATTGTGCCTTTTGTATTAAATTCGGATGCAATTTCTGTGTTTCATCGTCAATAACAAGGTGCAGGGTATACAGTAAATCTGAATTGAAGCATCGAAATCTAAAACTGCACTCACAGGGGAGGTTCAAATCATAGAAAGTGAGAGTGTCAGAACTCTTGTACTTAAGTCGGCATTGTGGATTTTGAATTTAATTCCGATGCAATATCTGTGTTTTATCGTCAATAAGAAGTTGCATGGTATACAGTAAACCTGAAGTGAAGCATCGGAATCTAAAACTGTACTCACAGGAGAGGTTGAAATCATAGAAAGTGAGAGTGTCAGTGCTCTTGTACTTAAGTCGCCATTGTGACTTTTGTATTAAATTCGGATGCAATTTCTGTGTTTGATCGTCAATAAGAAGATCCAAGGGATACGGTAAACCTGAAAAGAAGCATCGGAATCTAAAACTATACTCACAGGAGAGGTTCAAATCATAGAAAGTTAGAGTGTCAGTCCTCTTGTACTTAAGTCGGCATTGTGCCTGTTCTATTGAATTAAGATGCAATTTCTGTGTTTCATCGTCAATACGAAGGTCCAAGGGATACAGTAAACCAAAAGTGAAGCATCGGAATCTAAAACTGGACTCACAGGAGAAGATCAAATCATATAAAGTTAGAGTGTCAGTACTCTTGTACTTAACTCAGCAATGTGCCTTTTGAATATAATTCGGATGCAATTTCTGTGTTTCATCGTCAATAAGAAGGTCCAAGGTACACAATAAATCTGAAGAGAAGCATCGGAATCTAAAACTGGTCTCACAGGAGAGGTTAAAATCATAGAAAGTGAGAGTGTGAGTCCTCTTGTACTTAAGTCTGCATTGTGCCTTCTCTATTAAATTCGGATGCAAATTCTGTGTTTCATCGACAATAAGAAGGTCCAAGGGATACAGTAATCGTAAAGTGAAGCATCGGAATTTAAAACTGGACTCACAGGAGAGGTTCAAATCATAGAAAGTGAGAGTATCAGTCCTCTTGTACTTAAGTCGGCATTGTGCCTTTTGTTTTAAATTCGGATGCAATTTCTTTGTTTCATCGTCAATACGAAGGTCCAAAGAATACAGTTAACCTGAAGTGAAGCATCGGAATCTAAAACTGGACTCACAGGAGAGGTTCAAATCATAGAAAGTGAGAGTGTCAGTCTTCTTTTACTTAAGTCGGCATTGTGCCTTGTGTATTAAATTCGGATGCAATTTCTGTGTTTCTTCCTCAATAAGAAGGTACAAGGTATACAGTAAACCTGAAGTGAAACATCGGAATCTTAAACTGGACTCACAGGAGAGATTCAAATCATTGAAAGTTAGAGTGTCAGTCCTTTTTTACCTCAGTCGGCATTGCGCCTTTTGTATTAAATTCGGATGCAATTTCTGTGTTTGATCGTCAATGAGAAGGACAAAGGGATACAGTAAACCTGAAGTGAAGCATCGGAATCTAAATCTAGACTCACAGGAGACGATCAAATCATAGAAGGTTAGAGTGTCAGTCCACTTGTACTTAACTCGGCATTGTGCCTTTTCAATTTAATTCCGATTCAATATCAGTGCTTCATCGTCAATAAGAAGGTCCAAGGTACACAGTAAACCTAAAGAGAAGCATCGGAAACTAAAACAGGACTCAGAGGATAGGTTCAAATCATAGAAAGTTAGAGTGTCAGTCCTCTTGTACTTAAGTCGGCATTGTTACTTTTGAATTTAATTCCGATGCAATTTCTGTGTTTCATCGTTAATACGAAGGTCCAAGGTCTACAGTAAACCTGAAGTGAAGCATCGGAATGTAAAACTGGACTGACAGGAGAGGTTCAAATCAAACAAGGTTATAGTGTCAGCCCACTTTTACTTAAGTCGGCATTGTGCCTTTTGTATTAAATTTGGATGCAATTTCTGTCTTTCATCGTCAATACGAAGGTGCAGGGTATACAGTAAACCTGAAGTGAAGCATCGGAATCTAAAACTGGACTCACAGGAGAGGTTCAAATCATAGAAAGTGAGAGTGCCAGTCCTCTTGTACTTAAGTTGCCATTGTGAATTTTGTATTAAATTCGGATGCAATTTCTGTGTTTCATCGTCAATAAGAAGGTCCAAGGGATACTGTAAACCTGAGGTGAAGAATCGGAATGTAAAACTTTACTCACAGGAGAGGTTCAAATCATAGAAAGTTAAAATTTCAGTCCTATTGTACTCAAGTCGGCATTGTGCCATTCGTATTAATTTCTGATGCAATTTCTGTGTTTCATCGTCAATAAGAAGGTCCAAGGGATACAGTAAACCTGAGTGAAGCATCGGAATCTAAAACTGGACTCATAGGAGAGGTTCAAATCATAGAAAGTGAGAGTGTCAGTCCTCTTGTACTTAAATCTGCATTGTGCCTTTTGTATTAAATTCAGATGCAATTTCTGTGTTTCATCGTCAATAAGATGGTCCAAAGGATACAGTAAACCTGAAGTGACGCATCGGAAACTTAAACTCGACTCACAGGAGAGGTTCAAATCATAGAAAGTTAGAGTGTCAGTCCTCTTGTACTTAAGTCGGCATTGTGCCTGTTCTATTGAATTAAGATGCAATTTCTGTGTTTCATCGTCAATAAGAAGGTCCAAGCGATACGGTAAACCTGAAGTGAAGCATCGGAATCTAAAACTGGACTCACAGGAGACGATCAAATCATAGAAGGTTAGAGTGTCAGTCCACTTGTACTTAACTCGGCATTGTGCCTTTTCAATTTAATTCCAATGCAATATCAGTGCTTCATCGTCAATATGAACGTCCAAGGTACACAGTAAACCTGAAGAGAAGCATCGGAATCTAAAACTGGAGTCACAGAATAGGTTCAAATCATAGAGCGTTAGAGTGTCAGTACTCTTGTACTTAACTCAGCATTGTGCCTTTTGAATTTAATTCGGATGCAATTTCTGTTTCATCGTCAATAAGAAGGTCCAAGATACACAGTTAACCTGAAGAGAAGCATCGGAATCTAAAACTGGACTCACAGGAGAGGTTCAAATCAAACAAGGTTATAGTGTCAGTCCGCTTTTACTTAAGTCGGCATTGTGTCTTTTGTATTAAATTCGGATGCAATTTTTGTGTTTCTTCGTCAATAAGCAAGTACAAGGTATACAGTAAACCTGAAGTGAAACATCGGAATCTTAAACTGGACTCACAGGAGAGGTTCAAATCATTGAAAGTTAGAGTGTCAGTCATTGTAGTTCAGTCGGCATTGCGCCTTTTGTATTAAATTCAAATGCAATTTCTGTGTTTGATCGTCAATAAGAAGGTCAAAGGGATACAGTAAACCAGAAGTGAAGCATCGGAATCTAAATCTAGACTCACAGGAGACGATCAAATCATAGAAGGTTAGAGTGTCAGTCCACTTGTACTTAACTCGGAATTGTGCCTTTTCAATTTAATTCCGATGCAATATCAGTGCTCCATCGTCAATAAGAAGGTCCAAGGTACACAGTAAACCTGAAGAGAAGCATCGGAATCTAAAACTGGACTCACAGGATAGGTTCAAATCATAGAAAGTTAGAGTGTCAGTCCTCTTGTACTTAAGTCGGCATTGTGCCTGTTCTATTAAATTCAGATGCAATTTCTGTGTTTCATCGTCAATAAGAAGGTCCAAGGTACACAGTAAACCTGAGGAGAAGAATCGGAATCTAAAACTGGACTCACAGGAGAGGTTCAAATCATAGAAAGTGAAAGTGTGAGTCCTCTTGTACTTAAGTCTGCGTTATGCCTTCTCTATTAAATTCGGATGCAATTTCTGCGTTTCATCGTCAATAAGAAGGTCCAAGGGATACAGTAATCGTGAAGTGAAGCATCGGAATTTAAAACTGGACTCACAGGACAGGTTCAAATCATAGAAAGTGAGAGTGTCAGTCCTCTTGTACTTAAGTCGGCATTGTGCCTTTTGTATTAAATTCGGATGCAATTTCTGTGTTTCATCGTCAATACGAAGGTCCAAAGGATGCAGATAACCTGAAGAGAAGCATCGGAATCTAAAATTGGACTCACAGGAGAGGTTCAAATCATAGAAAGTGAGAGTGTCAGTCCTCTTGTACATAAGTCGGCATTGTGCCTGTTCTATTGAATTCAGATGCAGTTTCTGTGTTTCATCGTCAATAAGAAGGTCCAAGGTACACAGTAAACCTGAAGAGAAGAATCGGAATCTAAAACTGGAATCGCAGGAGAGGTTCAAATCATAGAAAGTGAGAGTGTCAGTCTTCTTTTACTTAAGTCGGCATTGTGCCTCGTGTAATAATTTCGGATGCAGACTCTGTGTTTCATCGTCAATAAGAAGGTGCAATGTATACAGTAAACCTGAAGTGATGCATCGGAATCTAAAACTGGACCCACAGGAGAAATTAAAATCATAGAAAGCGAGAGTGTCAGTCCTCTTGTACTTAAGTGGCTATTGTGAATTTTGTATTAAATTCGGATGCAATTTCTGTGTTTCATCGTCAATAAGAAGGTCCAAGGGAAACTGAAAACCTGAGGTGAAGAATCGGTATCTAAAACTGGACTCACTGGAGAGGTTCAAATCATAGAAAGTTAAAATTTCAGTCCTATTGTACTCAAGTCGGCATTGTGCCATTTGTATTAATATCTGATGCAATTTCTGTGTTTCATCGTCAATAAGAAGGTGCAAGGTATACAGTAAACCTGGAGTGAAGCACCGGAATCTTAAACTGGACTCACAGGATGGGTTCAAATCATAGAAAGTGAGAGTGTCAGTCCTTTTTTACTTCAGTCGGCATTGCGCCTTTTGTATTAAATTCGGATGCAATTTCTGTGTTTGATCGTCAATAAGAAGGTCAAAGGGATACAGTAAACCTGAAGTGAAGGATCGGAATCTAAATCTAGACTCACAGGAGACGATCAAATCATAGAAGGTTAGAGTGTCAATCCACTTGTACTTAACTCGGCATTGTGCCTTTTCAATTTAATTCCGATGCAATTTCAATGCTTCATCGTCAATAAGAAGGTCCAAGGTACACAGTAAACCTGAAGAGAAGCATCGGAATCTAAAACTGGACTCACAGGATAGGTTCAAATCATAGAAAGTTAGAGTGTCAGTCCTCTTGTACTTAAATCGGCATTGTGACTTTTGAATTTAATTCCGATGCAATTTCTGTGTTTCTTCGTTAATACGAAGGTCCAAGGTCTACAGTAAACCTGAAGTGAAGCATCGGGATCTAAAACTGGACTGACAATAGAGGTTCAAATCAAACAAGGTTATAGTGTCAGTCCGCTTTTACTTAAGTCGGCATTGTGCCTTTTGTATTAAATTCGGATGCAATTTCTGTGTTTCATCGTCAATAAGAAGGTGCAGGGTATACAGTAAATCTGAATTGAAGCATCGAAATCTAAAACTGCACTCACAGGGGAGGTTCAAATCATAGAAAGTGAGAGTGTCAGACCTCTTGTACTTAAGTCGGCATTGTGGATTTTGAATTTAATTCCGATGCAATATCTGTGTTTTATCGTCAATAAGAAGTTGCATGGTATACAGTAAACCTGAAGTGAAGCATCGGAATCTAAAACTGTACTCACAGGAAAGGTTCAAATCATAGAAAGTGAGAGTGTCAGTGCTCTTGTACTTAAGTCGCCATTGTGACTTTTGTATTAAATTCGGATGCAATTTCTGTGTTTGATCGTCAATAAGAAGATCCAAGGGATACGGTAAACCAGAAGTGAAGCATCGGAATCTAAAACTATACTCACAGGAGAGGTTCAAATCATAGAAAGTTAGAGTGTCGGTCCTCTTGTACTTAAGTCTGCATTGAGCCATTTGTATTAAATTCGGATGCAAATTCTGTGTTTCATCGTCAATAAGAAGGTACAAGGTATACAGTAAACCTGAAGTGAAACATCGGAATCTTAAACTGGACACACAGGAGAGGTTCAAATCATTGAAAGTTAGAGTGTCAGTCCACTTTTACTTACGTCGGCATTGTGCCTTTTGTATTAAATTCGGATGCAATTTCTGTGTTTGATCGTCAATAAGATGGTCCAAGGGATACAGTAAACCTTAAGTGAAGCATCGGGATCTTAAACTCGACTCACAGGAGAGGTTCAAATCATAGAAAGTGAGAGTGTCAGTCCTCTTGTACTTAAGTCGGCATTGTGCCTGTTCTATTGAATTAAGATGCAATTTCTGTGCTTCATCGTCAATACGAAGGTCCAAGGGATACAGTAAACCTAAAGTGAAGCATTGGAATCTAAAACTGGACTCACAGGAGAGGATCAAATCATAGAAAGTTAGAGTGTCAGTACTCTTGTACTTAACTCAGCAATGTGCCTTATGAATTTAATTCGGATGCAATTTCTGTGTTTCATCGTCAATAAGAAGGTCCAAGGTACACAGTAAATCTGAAGAGAAGCATCGGAATCTAAAACTGGTCTCACAGGAGAGGTTCAAATCATAGAAAGTGAGAGTGTGAGTCCTCTAGTACTTAAGTCTGCATTGTGCCTTCTCTATTAAATTCGGATGCAATTTCTGTGTTTCATCGACAATAAGAAGGTCCAAGGGATACAGTAATCGTGAAGTGAAGCATCGGAATTTAAAACTGGACTCACAGGAGAGGTTCGAATCATAGAAAGTGAGAGTGTCAGTCTTTTTTTACTTAAGTCGGCATTGTGCCTTGTGTATTAAATTCGGATGCAATTTCTGTGTTTCTTCGTCAATAAGAAGGTACAAGGTATACAGTAAACCTGAAGTGAAACATCGGAATCTTATACTGGACTCACAGGAGAGGTTCAAATCATTGAAAGTTAGAGTGTCAGTCCTTTTTTACCTCAGTCGGCATTGCGCCTTTTGTATTAAATTCGGATGCAATTTCTGTGTTTGATCGTCAATGAGAAGGTCAAAGGGATACAGTAAACCTGAAGTGAAGCATCGGAATCTAAATCTAGACTCACAGGAGACGATCAAATCATAGAAGGTTAGAGTGTCAATCCACTTGTACTTAACTCGGCATTGTGCCTTTTCAATTTAATTCCGATGCAATTTCAGTGCTTCATCGGCAATAAGAAGGTCCAAGGTACACAGTAAACCTGAAGAGAAGCATCGGAATCTAAAACCGGACTCACAGGATAAGTTCAAATCATAGAAAGTTAGAGTGTCAGTCCTCTTGTACTTAAGTCGGCATTGTGACTTTTGAATTTAATTCCGATGCAATTTCTGTGTTTCTTCGTTAATACGAAGGTCCAAGGTCTACAGTAAACCTGAAGTGAAGCATCGGGATCTAAAACTGGACTGACAGGAGAGGTTCAAATCAAACAAGGTTATAGTGTCAGTCCGCTTTTACGTAAGTCGGCATTGTGCCTTTTGTATTAAATTCGGATGCTATTTCTGTGTTTCATCGTCAATAAGAAGGTGCAGGGTATACAGTAAATCTGAATTGAAGCATCGAAATCTAAAACTGCACTCACAGGGGAGGTTCAAATCATAGAAAGTGAGAGTGTCAGACCTCTTGTACTTAAGTCGGCATTGTGGATTTTGAATTTAATTCCGATGCAATATCTGTGTTTTATCGTCAATAAGAAGTTGCATGGTATACAGTAAACCTGAAGTGAAGCATCGGAATCTAAAACTGTACTCACAGGAAAGGTTCAAATCATAGAAAGTGAGAGTGTCAGTGCTCTTGTACTTAAGTCGCCATTGTGACTTTTGTATTAAATTCGGATGCAATTTCTGTGTTTGATCGTCAATAAGAAGATCCAAGGGATACGGTAAAACTGAAGTGAAGCATCGGAATCTAAAACTATACTCACAGGAGAGGTTCAAATCATAGAAAGTTAGAGTGTCAGTCCTCTTGTACTTAAGTCTGCATTGAGCCATTTGTATTAAATTCGGATGCAAATTCTGTGTTTCATCGTCAATAAGAAGGTACAAGGTATACAGTAAACCTGAAGTGAAACATCGGAATCTTAAACTGGTCACACAGGAGAGGTTCAAATCATTGAAAGTTAGAGTGTGTGTCCTCTAGTACTTAAGTCTGCATTGTGCCTTCTCTATTAAATTCGGATGCAATTTCTGTGTTTCATCGACAATAAGAAGGTCCAAGGGATACAGTAATCGTGAAGTGAAGCATCGGAATTTAAAACTGGACTCACAGGAGAGGTTCAAATCATAGAAAGTGAGAGTATCAGTCCTCTTGTACTTAAGTCGGCATTGTGCCTTTTGTATTAAATTCGGACGCAATTTCTTTGTTTCATTGTCAATACGAAGGTCCAAAGGATACAGTTAACCTGAAGTGAAGCATCGGAATCTAAAACTGGACTCACAAGAGAGGTTCAAATCATAGAAAGTGAGAGTGTCAGTCTTCTTTTACTTAAGTCGGCATTGTGCCTTGTGTATTAAATTCGGATGCAATTTCTGTGTTTCTTCGTCAATAAGAAGGTACAAGGTATACAGTAAACCTGAAGTGAAACATCGGAATCTTATACTGGACTCACAGGAGAGGTTCAAATCATTGAAAGTTAGAGTGTCAGTCCTTTTTTACCTCAGTCGGCATTGCGCCTTTTGTATTAAATTCGGATGCAATTTCTGTGTGTGATCGTCAATGAGAAGGTCAAAGGGATACAGTAAACCTGAAGTGAAGCATCGGAATCTAAATCTAGGCTCACAGGAGACGATCCAATCATAGAAGGTTAGAGTGTCAGTCCACTTGTACTTAACTCGGCATTGCGCCTTTTCAATTTAATTCCGATTCAATTTCAGTGCCTCATCGTCAATAAGAAGGTCCAAGGTACACAGTAAACCTAAAGAGAAGCATCGGAATCTAAAACAGGACTCAGAGGATAGATTCAAATCATAGAAAGTTAGAGTGTCAGTCCTCTTGTACTTAAGTCGGCATTGTGACTTTTGAATTTAATTCCGATGCAATTTCTGTGTTTCATCGTTAATACGAAGGTCCAAGGTCTACAGTAAACCTGAAGTGAAGCATCGGAATGTAAAACTGGACTGACAGGAGAAGTTCAAATCAAACAAGGTTATAGTGTCAGTCCGCTTATACTTAAGTCGGCATTGTGCCTTTTGTATTAAATTTGGATGCAATTTCTGTGTTTCATCGTCAATAAGAAGGTGCAGGGTATACAGTAAACCTGAAGTGAAGCATCGGAATCTAAAACTGGACTCACAGGAGAGGTTCAAATCATAGAAAATTAGAGTGTCAGTCCTCTTGTACTTAAGTCGGCATTGAGCCATTTGTATTAAATTCGGATGCAAATACTGTGTTTCATCGTCAATAAGAAGGTCCAAGGTATACAGTAAACCTGAAGTGAAGCATCAGAATCTAAAACTGGACTCACAGGAGAGGTTCAAATCATAGCAAGTTAGAGTGTCAGTCCACTTTTACTTAAGTCGGCATTGTGCCTTTTGTATTAAATTCGGATGCAATTTCTGTGTTTCATCGTCAATAAGATGGTCCAAGGGATACAGTAAACCTGAAGTCAAGCATCGGAATCTTCAACTCGACTCACAGGAGAGGTTCAAATCATAGAAAGTGAGAGTGCCAGTCCTCTTGTACTTAAGTCGGCATTGTGCCTGTTCTATTGAATTAAGATTCAATTTCTGTGTTTCATCGTCAATAAGAAGGTCCAAGGGATACAGTAAACCTAAAGTGAAGCATCGGAATCTAAAATTGGACTCACAGGAGAGGATCAAATCATAGAAAGTGAGAGTGTCAGTCCTCTTGTACTTAAGTCGGCATTGTGCCTTTTGTATTAAATTCGGATGCAAATTCTGTGTCTCATCGTCAATACGAAGGTCCAAAGAATACAGTTAACCTGAAGTGAAGCATCGAAATCTAAAACTGGACTCACAGCAGAGGTTCAAATCATTGAAAGTGGTAGTGTCAGTCTTCTTTTACTTAAGTCGGCATTGTGCCTTGTGTATTAAATTCGGATGCAATTTCTGTGATTCTTCGTCAATAACATGGTACAAGATATACAGTAAACCTGAAGTGAAACATCGGAATCTTAAACTGGACTCACAGGAGAGGTTCAAATCATTGAAGGTTAGAGTGTCTGTCCTTTTTTACTTCAGTCGGCATTGCGCCTTTTGTATTAAATTCGGATGCAATTTCTGTGTTTGATCGTCAATAAGAAGGTCAAAGGGATACAGTAAACCTGAAGTGAAGCATCGGAATCTAAATCTAGACTCACAGGAGACGATCAAATCATAGAAGCTTAGAGTGTCAGTCCACTTGTACTTAACTCGGCATTGTGCCTTTTCAATTTAATTCCAATGCAATATCAGTGCTTCATCGTCAATAAGAAGGTCCAAGGTACACAGTAAACCTGAAGAGAAGCATCGGAATCTAAAACTGGACTCAGAGGATAGGTTCAAATCATAGAAAGTTAGAGTGTCAGTCCTCTTGTACTTAAGTCGGCATTGTGACTTTTGAATTTAATTCCGATGCAATTTCTGTGTTTCATCTTTAATACGAAGGTCCAAGGTCTACAGTAAACCTGAAGTGAAGCATCGGAATCTAAAACTGGACTGACAGGAGAGGTTCAAATCAAACAAGGTTATAGTGTCAGTCCGCTTTTACTTAAGTCGGCATTGTGCCTTTTGTATTAAATTCGGCTGCAATTTCTGTGTTCCATCGTCAATAAGAAGGTGCACGGTATACAGTAAATCTGAAGTGAAGCATCGGAATCTAAAACTGGACTCACAGGGGAGGTTCAAATCATAGAAAGTGAGAGTGTCAGACCTCTTGTACTTAAGTCGGCATTGTGGATTTTGAATTTAATTCCGATGCAATATCTGTGTTTCATCGTCAATAAGAAGTTGCAACGTATACAGTAAACCTGAAGTGAAGCATCGGAATCTAAAACTGTACTCACAGGAGAGGTTCAAATCATAGAAAGTGCGAGTGTCAGTCCTCTTGTACTGAAGTCGCCATTGTGACTTTTGTATTAAATTCGGATGCAATTTGTGTGTTTCATCGTCAATAAGAATATCCCAGGGATACGGTAAACCTGAAGTAAAGCATCGGAATCTAAAACTGGACTCACAGGAGAGGTTCAAATCATAGAAAGTTAGAGTGTCAGTCCTCTTGTACTTCAGTCGGCATTGAGCCATTTGTATTAAATTCGGAAGCAATTTCTGTGTTTCTTCGTCAATAAGAGGGTCCAAGGGATGCAGTAAACCTGAAGAGAAGCATCGGAATCTGAAACTGGACTCACAGGAGAGGTTCAA
This sequence comes from Schistocerca piceifrons, assembly GCF_021461385.2. NCBI lineage: Eukaryota > Metazoa > Arthropoda > Insecta > Orthoptera > Acrididae > Schistocerca > Schistocerca piceifrons. The sequence goes on from NC_060139.1 coordinate 1,110,317,627, forward strand.
ATCATAGAAAGTTAGAGTGTCAGTCCTCTTTTACTTAAGTCGGCATTGTGCCTTTTGTATTAAATTCCGATGCAATTTCTGTGTTTCATCGTCAATAAGAAGGTGCAAGGTATACAGTAAACCGGAAGTGAAACATCGGAATCTAAAACTGGACTCACAGGAGAGGTTCAAATCATAGAATGTAAGGGTGTCAGTCCTCTTGTACTTAAGTCGGCATTGTGGCTTTTGAATTTAATTCCGATGCAATTTCTGTGTTTCATCGTCAATAAGAAGGTGCAAGGTATACAGTAAACCTGAAGTGAAGCATCGGAATCTAAAACTGGACTCGCAGGAGAGGTTCAAATCATAGAATGTTAGAGTGTCAGTCCTCATTCACTTAAGTCGGCATTGTGCCTTCTGTATTAAATTCCGATGCAATTTCTGTGTTTCATCGTCAATAAGAAGGTCCAAGGGATACAGTAAACCTTAACTGAAGCATCGGAATCTAAAAGTGGACTCGCAGGAGAGGTTCAAATCATACAATGTTAGAGTGTCAGTCCTCTTTTACTTAAGTCGGCATTGTGCCTTTTGTATTAAATTCCGATGCAATTTCTGCATTTCATCGTCAATAAGAAGGTGCAAGGTATACAGTAACGCTAAAGTGAAGCATCGGAATCTAAATCTGGACTCACAGGAGAGGTTCAAATCATAGAAAGTGAGAGTGTCAGTCCTCTTGTACTTAAGTCGACATTGTGCCATTTGTATTAAATTCGGATGCAATTTCTCTGTTTCATCGTCAATAAGAAGGTCTATGGGATACAGAAAACCTGAAGTGAAGCATCGGAATCTAAAACTGGACTCACAGGAGAGGTTCAAATCATAGAAAGTGAGAGTGTCAGTCCTCTTGTACTTAAGTCGTAATTGTGCCTTTTGTATTAAATTCGGATGCAATCTCTGTGTTTCATCGTCAATACGAAAGTCGAAAGGATACAGTAAACCTCAAATGAAGCATCGGAATCTAAAACTGGACTCACAGGAGAGGTTCAAATCATAGAAAGTCAGAGTGTAAGTCTTCTTTTACTTAAGTTGTCATTGTGCCTTGTGTAATAAATTCGGATGCAAACTCTGTGTTTCATCGTCAATAAGAAGGTCCAAGGTATACAGTACACCTGAAGTGAAGCATCGGAATCTGAAACTGGATTTACAGGAGAGGTTCAATTCATAGAAGGTTAGAGTATCAGTCCACTTGTAAGTAACTCGGCATTGTGCCTATTCAATTTAATTCCGATGCAATTTTTGTGCTTCATCGTCGATAAGAAGGTGCAAGGTATACAGTAAAACTCAAGTGAAGCATCGGATTCTAAAACTGGACTCGCAGGAGAGGTTCAAATCATAGAAAGTGAGAGTGTCAGTCTTCTTTTACTTAAGTCGGCATTGTGCCTCGTGTAATAAATTCGGATGCAAACTCTGTGTTTCATCGTCAATAAGAAGGTCCAAGGTATACAGTAAACCTGAAGTGAAGCATCGGAATCTAAAACTGGACTCACAGGAGAGGTTCAAATCATAGAAAGTGAGAGTGTCAGTCCTCTTGTACTTAAGTGGCCATTGTGATTTTTGTATTATATTCGCTTGCAATTTCTGTGTTTCATCGTCAATAAGAAGGTGCAAGGTATACAGTAAACCTGAAGTGAAGCATCGGAATCTAAAACTGGACTCACAGGAGAGGTTCAAATCATAGAAAGTGAGAGTGTCAGTCCTCTTGTACTTAAGTGGCCATTGTGATTTTTGTATTAAATTCGGATGCAATTTCTGTGTTTCATCGTCAATAAGAAGGTCCAAGGGATACTGTAAACCTGAGGTGAAGAATCGGAATCTAAAACTGGACTCACAGGAGAGGTTCAAATCATAGAAAGTTAAAATTTCAGTCCTATTGTACTCAAGTCGGCATTGTGCCATTTGTATTAATTTCTGATGCAATTTCTGTGTTTCATCGTCAATAAGAAGGTGCAAGGTATACAGTAAACCTGGAGTGAAGCACCGGAATCTTAAACTGGACTCACAGGAGAGGTTCAAATTATAGAAAGTGAGAGTGTCAGTCCTTTTTTACTTCAGTCGGCATTGCGCCTTTTGTATTATATTCGGATGCAATTTTTCTGTTTCATCGTCAATAGGAAGGGCCAAGGGATACAGTAAATCTGAAATGAAGCATCGGAATCTAAAACTGGACTCACAGGAGAGGTTCAAATTATAGAAAGTGAGAGTGTCAGTCCTCTTGTACTTAAGTCGGCATTGTGCCTTTTGTATTAAATTCGGATGCAATTTCTGTGTTTCATCGTCAACAAGATGGTGCAAGGTATACAGTAAACCAGAAGTGAAGCATCGGAATCTAACACTCAACTTACAGGAGAGGTTTAAATCACAGAAAGTGAGAGTGTCAGTCCTCTTGTACTTAAGTCGGCATTGTGCCTTTTGTATTAAATTCGGATGCAATTTCTGTGTTTCATCGTCAATAAGAAGGTCCAAGTGATACAGTAAACCTGAGTGAAGCATCGGAATCTAAAACTGGACTCATAGGAGATGTTCAAATCATAGAAAGTGAGAGTGTCAGTCCTCTTGTACTTAAGTCGGCATTGTGCCTTTTGTATTAAATTCGGATGCAAACTCGTGTTTCACCGTCTATTAAGAAGGTCCAAGGGATACAGTAAACCTGAAGTGAAGCATCGGAATCTAAAACTGGACTCACAGGAGAGGTTCAATTCATAGAAGGTTAGATGTGTCAGTCCAGTTGTACTTAACTCGGCATTGTGCCTTTTGAATTTAATTCCGATGCAATTTGAGTGCTTCATCGTCAATTAGAAGGTCCAATGTACACAGTAAACCTGAAGAAAAGCATCGGAATCTAAAACTGGACTCACAGGAGAGGTTCAAATAATAGAAAGTTAGAGTGTCAGTCCTCTTGTCCCTAAGCCGGCATTGTGGCTTTTGAATTTAATTCCGATGCAATTTCTGTGTTTCATCGTCAATAAGAAGGTCCAAGGGATACAGAAAACCTAAAGTGAAGCATCGGAATCTAAAACTGGACTCACAAGAGAGGATCAAATCATAGAAAGTTAGAGTGTCAGTACTCTTGTACTTAACTCAGCATTGTGCCTTTTCAATTTAATTCGGATGCAATTTCTGTGTTTCATCGTCAATGAGAAGGTCCAAGGTACACAGTAAACCTGAAGAGAAGCATCGGAAACTAAAACTGGACTCACAGGAGAGGTTCAAATCAAACAAGGTTGTATTGTCAGTCCGCTTTTACTTAAGTCGGCATTGTGCCTTTTGTATTAAATTCGGATGCAATTTCTGTGTTTCTTCGTCAATAAGAAGGTACAAGGTATACAGTAAACCTGAAGTGAAACATCGGAATCTTAAACTGGACTCACAGGAGCGGTTCAAATCATTGAAAGTTAGAGTGTCAGTCCTTTTTACTTCAGTCGGCATTGCGCCTTTTGTATTAAATTCGGATGCAATTTCTGTGTTTGATCGTCATTACGAAGGTCAAAGGGATACAGTAAACCTGAAGTGAAGCATCGGAATCTAAATCTAGACTCACTGGAGACGATCAAATCATAGATGGTTAGAGTGTCAGTCCTCTTGTACTTAAGTCGGCATTTTGACTTTTGAATTTAATTCCGATGCAATTTCTGTGTTTCATCGTCAATACGAAGGTCCAAGGTCTACAGTAAACCTGAAGTGAAACATCGGAATCTAAAACTGGACTGACAGGAGAGGTTCAAATCAAACAAGGTTATAGTGTCAGTCCGCTTTTACTTAAGTCGGCATTGTGCCTTTTGTATTAAATTCGGATGCAATTTCTGTGTTTCATCGTCAAAATGAAGGTGCAGGGTATACAGTAAATCTGAAGTGAAGCATCGGAATCGAAAACTGGACTCACAGCGGAGGTTCAAATCATAGAAAGTGAGAGTGTCAGACCTCTTGTACTTAAGTCGGCATTGTGGATTTTGAATTTAATTCCGATGCAATATCTGTGTTTCATCGTCAATAAGAAGTTGCAAGGTATACAGTAAACCTGAAGTGAAGCATCGGAATCTAAAACTGTACTCACAGGAGAGGTTCAAATCATAGAAAATGAGAGTGTCAGTCCTCTTGTACTTAAGTCGCCATTGTGACTTTTGTATTAAATTCGGATGCAATTTCTGTGTTTCATCGTCAATAAGAAAATCCAAGGGATACGGTAAACCTGAAGTGAAGCATCGGAATCTAAAACTGGACCCACAGGAGAGGTTCAAATCATAGAAAGTTAGAGTGTCAGTCCTCTTGTACTTAAGTCGGCATTGTGCCTTTTGTATTAAATTCGGATGCAATTTCTGTGTTTCATCGTCAATAAGAAGGTGCAAGGTATACAGTAAACCAGAAGTGAAGCATCGGAATCTAACACTCAACTTACAGGAGAGGTTTAAATCACAGAAAGTGAGAGTGTCAGTCCTCTTGCACTTAAGTCGGCATTGTGCCTTTTGTATTAAATTCGGATGCAATTTCTGTGTTTCATCGTCAATAAGAAGATCCAAGGGATACGGTAAACCTGAAGTGAAGCATCGGAATCTAAAACTGGACTCACAGGAGAGGTTCAAATCATAGAAAGTTAGACTGTCAGTCCTCTTGTACTTAAGTCGGCATTGAGCCATTTGTATTAAATTCGGATGTAAATTCTGTGTTTCATCGTCAATAAGAAGGTCCAAGGTATACAGTAAACCTGAAGTGAAGCATCAGAATCTAAAACTGGACTCACAGGAGGGGTTCAAATCATAGAAAGTTAGAGTGTCAGTCCACTTTTACTTAAGTCGGCATTGTGCCTTTTGTATTAAATTCGGATGCAATTTCTGTGTTTCATCGTCAATAAGATGGTCCAAGGGATACAGTAAACCTGAAGTGAAGCATCGGAATCTTAAACTCGACTCACATGAGAGGTTCAAATCATTGAAAGTGAGAGTGTCAGTCCTCTTGTACTTAAATCGGCATTGTGCCTGTTCTATTGAATTAAGATGCAATTTCTGTGTTTCATCGTCAATAAGAAGGTCCAAGGGATACAGTAATCGTGAAGAGAAGCATCGGAATTTAAAACTGGACTCACAGGAGAGGTTCAAATCATAGAAAGTGAGAGTGTCAGTCCTCTTGTACTTAAGTCGGCATTGTGCCTTTTGTATTAAATTCGGATGCAATTTCTGTGATTCTTCGTCAATAAGATGGTACAAGGTGTACAGTAAACCTGAAGTGAAACATCGGAATCTTAAACTGGACTCACAGGAGAGGTTCAAATCTTTGAAAGTTAGAGTGTCAGTCCTTTTTTACTTCAGTCGGCATTGCGCATTTTGTATTAAATTCGGATGCAATTTCTGTGTTTGATCGTCAATAAGAAGGTCAAAGGGATACAGTAAACCTGAAGTGAAGCATCGGAATCTAAATCTAGACTCACAGGAGACGATCAAATCATCGAAGGTTAGAGTGTCAGTCCACTTGTACTTAACTCGGCATTATGCCTTTTCAATTTAATTCCCAAGCAATATCAGTGCTTCATCGTCAATAAGAAGGTCCAAGGTACACAGTTAACCTGAAGAGAAGCATCGGAATCTAAAACTGGACTCACAGGATAGGTTCATATCAAAGAAAGTTAGAGTGTCATTCCTCTTGTACTTAAGTCGGCATTGTGACTTTTGAATTTAATTCCGATGCAATTTCTGTGTTTCATCTTTAATACGAAGGTCCAAGGTCAACAGTAAACCTGAAGTGAAGCATCGGAATCTAAAACTGGACTGACAGGAGAGGTTCAAATCAAACAAGGTTATAGTGTCAGTCCGCTTTTACTTAAGTCGGCATTGTGCCTTTTGTATTAAATTCGGCTACAATTTCTGTGTTTCATCGACAATAAGAAGGTGCACGGTATACAGTAAATATGAAGTGAAGCATCGGAATCTAAAACTGGACTCACAGGGGAGGTTGAAATCATAGAAAGTGAGAGTGTCAGACCTCTTGTACTTAAGTCGGCATTGTGGATTTTGAATTTAATTCCGATGCAATATCTGTGTTTCATCGTCAATAAGAAGTTGCAAGGTATACAGTAAACCTGAAGTGAAGCATCGGAATCTAAAACTGTACTCACAGGAGATGTTCAAATCATAGAAAGTGAGAGTGTCAGTCCTCTTGTACTGAAGTCGCCATTGTGACTTTTGTATTAAATTCGGATGCAATTTGTGTGTTTCATCGTCAATAAGAAGATCCAAGGCATACGGTAAACCTGAAGTGAAGCATCGGAATCTAAAACTGGAATCACAGGAGAGGTTCAAATCATAGAAAGTTAGAGTGTCAGTCCTCTTGTACTTCAGTCGGCATTGAGCCATTTGTTTTAAATTCGGATGCAAAATCTGTGTTTCATCGTCAATAAGAAGGTCCAAGGTATACAGTAAACCTGAAGTGAAGCATCGGAATCTAAAACTGGACTCACAGGAGAGGTTCAAATCATAGATAGTTAGAGTGTCAGTCCTCTTGTACTTAAGTTGGCATTGTGCCTTTTGTTTTAAATTCCGATGCAATTTCTGTGTTTCATCGTCAATAAGAAGGTGCAAGGTATACAGTAAACCTGAAGTGAAGCATCGGAATCTAAAGCTGGACTCAAATCATAGAAAGTGAGAGTGTCAGTCCTCTTGTACTTAAGTCGGCATTGGGCCATTTGTATTAAATTCGAATGCAATTTCCGTGTCTCATCGTCAATAAGAAGGTCCAAGATATACAGTAAACCTGAAGTGAAGCATCGGAATCTAAAACTGGACTCACAGGAGAAGTTCAAATCATAGAAAGTTAGAGTGTCAGTCCTCTTGTAATTAATTGGGCATTGTGCCTTATGTATTAAATTCCAATGCAATTTCTGTGTTTCGTCGTCAATAAGAAGGTGCAAGGTATACAGTAAACCTGAAGTGAAGCATCGGAATCTAAAACTGGACTCACAGGATAGGTTTAAATCATAAAAAGTGAGAGTGTCAATCCTCTTTTACTTAGGTCGGCATTGTGCCTTTTGTATTAAATTCCGATGCAATTTCTGTGTTTCATCGTCAATAAGGAGGTGCAAGGTATGCTGTAAACCGGAAGTAAAGCATCGGAATCTAAAACTTGACCCACAGGAGAGGTTCAAATCATAGAAAGTGAGAGTGTCAGTCCTCTCGTACTTAAGACGGCATTGTGGCTTTTGAATTTAATTCCGATGCAATTTCTGTGTTTCATCGTCAATACGAAGGTCCAATGGATACAGTAAACCATAAGTGAAGCATCGGAATCTGAAACTGGAGCCGCAGGACAAGTTCAAATCATAGAATGTTAGAGTGTCAGTCCTCTTTTACTTAAGTCGGCATTGTGCCTTTTGTATTAAATTCGGATGCAATTTCTGTGTTTCATCGTCAATAAGAAGGTGCAAGGTATACAGTAAAACTGAAGTGAAGCATCGGAATCTTAAACTGGACTCAGAGGAGAGGTTCAAATCATAGAAAGTGAGAGTGTCAGTCCTTTTTTACTTCTGTCGGCATTGCGCCTTTTGTATTAAATTCGGATGCATTTTCTGTATTTCATCGTCAATAAGAACGTCCAAGGGATACAGTAAACCTGAAGTGAAGCATCGGAATCTAAAGCTGGACACACAGGAGAGGTTCAAATCATCGAAAGTGAGAGTGTCAGTCCTCTTGTATTTAAGTCGGCATTGTGTCATTTGTAATAAATTCCGGTATACAGTAAACCAAAAGTGAAGCATCGGAATCTAACACTCAACTCAGAGGAAATTTTTAAATCATAGAATGTGAGAGTGCAGTCCTCTTGTACTTAAGTCGGCATTGTGCCTTTTGTATTAAATTCGGACGCAATTTCTGTGCTTCATCGTCAATAAGAACGTCCAAGGGATACAGTAAACCTGAAGTGAAGCATCGGAATCTAACACTCAACTCACAAGAGAGGTTCAAATCATAGAAAGTGAGAGTGTCAGTCCTCTTGTACTTAAGTCGGCATTGTGCCTTTTGTATTAAATTCGGATGCAATTTCTGTGTTTCTTCGTCCATAAGCGGGTCCAAGGGATGCAGTAAACCTGAAGTGGAGCATCGGAATCTGAAACTGGACCCACAGGAGAGGTTCAAATCATAGAAAGTTAGAGTGTCAGTCCTCTTTTACTTAAGTCGGCATTGTGCCTTTTGTATTAAATTCCGATGCAATTTCTGAGTTTCATCGTCAATAAGAAGGTGCAAGGTATACAGTAAACCGGAAGTGAAGATTCGGAATCTAAAACTGGACTCACAGGAGAGGTTCAAATCATAGATTGTAAGGGTGTGAGTGCTCTTGTACTTAAGTCGGCATTGTGGCTTTTGAATTTAATTCCGATGCAATTTCTGTGTTTCATCGTCAATAAGAAGGTGCAAGGTATACAGTAAACCTGAAGTGAAGCATCGGAATCTAAAACTGGACTCGCAGAAGAGGTTCAAATCATAGAATGTTAGAGTGTCAGTCCTCATTTACTTAAGTCGGCATTGTGCCTTCTGTATTAAATTCCGATGCAATTTCTGTGTTTCATCGTCAATAAGAAGGTGCAAGGTATACAGTAAAACTAAAGTGAAGCATCGGAATCTAAATCTGGACTCACAGGTGAGGTTCAAATCATAGAATGTGAGAGTGTCAGTCCTCTTGTACTTAAGTCGACATTGTGCCATTTGTATTAAATTCGGATGCAATTTCTCTGTTTCATCGTCAATAAGAAGGTCCATGGGATACAGAAAACCTGAAGTGAAGCGTCGGAATCTAAAACTGGACTCACAAAAGAGGTTCAAATCATAGAAATTTAGAGTGTCAATCCTCTAGTACTTAAGTCGGTATTGCTAATTTTGTATTAAATTCCGATGCAATTTCTGTGTTTCATCGTCAATAAGAAGGAGCAAGGTATACAGTTAACCTGAAGTGTAGCATCGGAATCTAAAATTGGACTCACAGGAGAGGTTCAAATCATAGATAGTGTGTCAGTCCTCTTGTACTTAAGTCGGCATTGCACTTTTGTATTGAATTCGGATGCAATTTCTGTGTTTCATCGTCAATGAGAAGGTCCAAGTGATACAGTAAACCTGAAGTGAAGCATCGGAATCTAACACTCAACTCACAGGAGAGGTTCAAACCATAGTAAGTGAGAGTGTCAGTCCTCTTGTACTTATGACGGCATTGTGCCTTTTCTATTAAACTCGGATGCAATTTCTGTGCTTCATCGTCAATAAGAAGGTCCAAGGAATACAGTAAACCTGAAGTGAAGCATCGGAATCTAAAACTGTACTCACAGGAGAGGGTCAAATCATAGAAAGTGAGAGTGTCAGTCCTCTTGTACTGAAGTCGCCATTGTGACTTTTGTATTAAATTCGGATGCAATTTGTGTGTTTCATCGTCAATAAGAAGATCCAAGGGATACGGTAAACCTGAAGTGAAGCATCGGAATCTAAAACTGGACTCACAGGAGAGGTTCAAATCATAGAAAGTTAGAGTGTCAGTCCTCTTGTACTTCAGTCGGCATTGAGCCATTTGTATTAAATTCGGATGCAAATTCTGTGTTTCATCGTCAATAAGAAGGTCCAAGGTATACAGTAAACCTGAAGTGAAGCATCGGAATCTAAAACTGGACTCACAGGAGAGGTTCAAATCATAGAAAGTTAGAGTGTCAGTCCTCTTGTAATTAAGTGGGCATTGTGCCTTATGTATTAAATTCCAATGCAATTTCTGTGTTTCGTCGTCAATAAGAAGGTGCAAGGTATACAGTAAACCTGAAGTGAAGCATCGGAATCTAAAACTGGACTCACAGGATAGGTTTAAATCATAAAAATTGAGAGTGTCAATCCTCTTTTACTTAGGTCGGCATTGTGCCTTTTGTATTAAATTCCGATGCAATTTCTGTGTTTCATCGTCAATAAGGAGGTGCAAGGTATGCTGTAAACCGGAAGTAAAGCATCGGAATCTAAAACTTGACCCACAGGAGAGGTTCAAATCATAGAAATTGAGAGTGTCAGTCCTCTCGTACTTAAGACGGCATTGTGGCTTTTGAATTTAATTCCGATGCAATTTCTGTGTTTCATCGTCAATAAGAAGGTCCAATGGATACAGTAAACCTTAAGTGAAGCATCAGAATCTAAAACTGGACCCGCTGGACAAGTTCAAATCATAGAATGTTAGAGTGTCAGTCCTCTTTTACTTAAGTCGGCATTGAGCCATTTGTATTAAATTCGGATGCAATTTCTGCGTTTCATCGTCAATAAGAAGGTGCAAGGTATACAGTAAAACTGAAGTGAAGCATCGGAATCTTAAACTGGACTCAGAGGAGAGGTTCAAATCATAGAAAATGAGAGTGTCAGTCCTTTTTTACTTCTGTCGGCATTGCGCCTTTTGTATTAAATTCGGATGCAATTTCTGTATTTCATCGTCAATAAGAACGTCCAAGGGATACAGTAAACCTGAAGTGAAGCATCGGAATCTAAAACTGGACTCACAGGAGAGGTTCAAATCATAGAAAGTTAGAGTGTCAGTCCTCTTGTACTTCTGTCGGCATTGGGCCATTTGTATTAAATTCGAATGCAATTTCCGTGTCTCATCGTCAATAAGAAGGTCCAAGATATACAGTAAACCTGAAGTGAAGCATCGGAATCTAAAACTGGACTCACAGGAGAAGTTCAAATCATAGAAAGTTAGAGTGTCAGTCCTCTTGTAATTAAGTGGGCATTGTGCCTTATGTATTAAATTCCAATGCAATTTCTGTGTTTCGTCGTCAATAAGAAGGTGCAAGGTATACAGTAAACCTGAAGTGAAGCATCGGAATCTAAAACTGGACTCACAGGATAGGTTTAAATCATAAAAATTGAGAGTGTCAATCCTCTTTTACTTAGGTCGGCATTGTGCCTTTTGTATTAAATTCCGATGCAATTTCTGTGTTTCATCGTCAATAAGGAGGTGCAAGGTATGCTGTAAACCGGAAGTAAAGCATCGGAATCTAAAACTTGACCCACAGGAGAGGTTCAAATCATAGAAATTGAGAGTGTCAGTCCTCTCGTACTTAAGACGGCATTGTGGCTTTTGAATTTAATTCCGATGCAATTTCTGTGTTTCATCGTCAATAAGAAGGTCCAATGGATACAGTAAACCTTAAATGAAGCATCAGAATCTAAAACTGGACCCGCTGGACAAGTTCAAATCATAGAATGTTAGAGTGTCAGTCCTCTTTTACTTAAGTCGGCATTGAGCCATTTGTATTAAATTCGGATGCAATTTCTGTGTTTCATCGTCAATAAGAAGGTGCAAGGTATACAGTAAAACTGAAGTGAAGCATCGGAATCTTAAACTGGACTCAGAGGAGAGGTTCAAATCATAGAAAATGAGAGTGTCAGTCCTTTTTTACTTCTGTCGGCATTGCGCCTTTTGTATTAAATTCGGATGCAATTTCTGTATTTCATCGTCAATAAGAACGTCCAAGGGATACAGTAAACCTGAAGTGAAGCATCGGAATCTAAAGCTGGACACACAGGAGAGGTTCAAATCATCGAAAGTGAGAGTGTCAGTCCTCTTGTATTTAAGTCGGCATTGTGTCATTTGTAATAAATTCCGGTATACAGTAAACCAAAAGTGAAGCATCGGAATCTAACACTCAACTCAGAGGAAATTTTTAAATCATAGAAAGTGAGAGTGCAGTCCTCTTGTACTTGAGTCGGCATTGTGCCTTTTGTATTAAATTCGGACGCAATTTCTGTGTTTCATCGTCAATAAGAACGTCCAAGGGATACAGTAAACCTGAAGTGAAGCATCGGAATCTAACACTCAACTCACAAGAGAGGTTCAAATCATAGAAAGTGAGAGTGTCAGTCCTCTTGTACTTAAGTCGGCATTGTGCCTTTTGTATTAAATTCGGATGCAATTTCTGTGTTTCTTCGTCAATAAGAGGGTCCAAGGGATGCAGTAAACCTGAAGTGAAGCATCGGAATCTGAAACTGGACCCACAGGAGAGGTTCAAATCACAGAAAGTTAGAGTGTCAGTCCTCTTGTACTTAAGTCGGCATTGTGCCTTTTGTATTAAATTCCGATGCAATTTCTGTGTTTCATCGTCAATAAGAAAGTGCAAGGTATACAGTAAACCGGAAGTGAAGCATCGGAATCTAAAACTGGACTCACAGGAGAGGTTCAAATCATAGAATGTAAGGGTGTCAGTGCTCTTGTACTTAAGTCGGCATTGTGGCTTTTGAATTTAATTCCGATGCAATTTCTGTGTTTCATCGTCAATAAGAAGGTGCAAGGTATACAGCAAACCTGAAGTGAAGCATCGGAATCTAAAACTGGACTCGCAGAAGAGGTTCAAATCATAGAATGTTAGAGTGTCAGTCCTCATTTACTTAAGTCGGCATTGTGCCTTCTGTATTAAATTCCGATGCAATTTCTGTGTTTCAACGTCATAATGAAGGTGCAAGGTATACAGTAAAGCTAAAGTGAAGCATCGGAATCTAAATCTGGACACACAGGAGAGGTTCAAATCATAGAAAGTGAGAGTGTCAGTCCTCTTGTACTTAAGTCGACATTGTGCCATTTGTATTAAATTCGGATGCAATTTCTCTGTTTCATCGTCAATAAGAAGGTCCATGGGATACAGAAAACCTGAAGTGAAGCATCGGAATCTAAAACTGGACTCACAAAAGAGGTTCAAATCATAGAAATTTAGAGTGTCAATCCTCTTGTACTTAAGTCGGTATTGCTAATTTTTTATTAAATTCCGATGCAATTTCTGTGTTTCATCGTCAATAAGAAGGTGCGAGGTATACAGTAAACCTGAAGTGTAGCATCGGAATCTTTATTGGACTCACAGGAGAGGTTCAAATCATAGATAGTGTGTCAGTCCTCTTGTACTTAAGTCGGCATTGAACTTTTGTATTGAATTCTGATGCAATTTCTGTGTTTCATCGTCAATAAGAAGGTCCAAGTGATACAGTAAACCTGAAGTGAAGCATCGGAATCTAACACTCAACTCACAGGAGAGGTTCAAACCATAGTAAGTGAGAGTGTCAGTCCTCTTGTACTTAAGTCGGCATTGCGCTTTGGTATTAAATTCGGATGCAATTTCTGTGTTTCATCGTCATTAAGAAGGTGCAAGGCATACAGTAAACCAGAAGTGAAGCATCGGAATCTAACACTCAACTCACAGGAGAGGTTTAAATCATAGTAAGTGAGAGTGTCAGTCCTCTTGTACTTAAGTCGGCATTGTGTCTTTTCCATTAAATTCGGATGCAATTTCTGTGCTTCATCGTCAATAAGAAGGTCCAAGAGATACAGTAAACCTGAAGTAAAGCATCGGAATCTTACACTCAACTCACAGGAGAGGTTCAAATCATAGTAAGTGAGAGTGTCAGTCCTATTGTACTTAAGTCGGCATTGTGCCTTTTCTATTAAATTCGGATGCAATTTCTGTGCTTCATCGTCAATAAGAAGGTCCAAGGTATACAGTAAACCTGAAGTGAAGCATCGGAATCTAAAACTGGACTCATAGCAGAGGTTCAAATCATAGAAAGTGAGAGTGTCATTCCTCTTGTACTTAAGTCGGCATTGTGCCTTTTGTATTAAATTCGGATGCAATTTCTGTGCTTCATCGTCATAAAGAAGGTCCAAGGGATACAGTAAACCTGAAGTGAAGCATCGGAATCTAAAACTGGACTCATAGCAGAGGTTCAAATCATAGAAAGTGAGAGTGTCAGTCTTCTTTTACATAAGTCGGCATTGTGCCTTGTGTAATAAATTCGGATGCAAAGTCTGTGTTTCACCGTCTATTAAGAAGGTCCAAGGGATACAGTAAACCTGAAGTGAAGCATCGGAATCTAAAACTGGAATCGCAGGACAGGTTCAAATCATAGAAAGTGAGAGTGTCAGTCTTCTTTTACTTAAGTCGGCATTGTGCCTCGTGTAATAAATTCGGATGCAGACTCTGTGTTTCATCGTCAATAAGAAGGTCCAAGGTATACAGTAAACCTGAAGTGAAGCATCGGAATCTAAAACTGGACTCACAGGAGAGGTTCAAATCATAGAAAGTGAGAGTGTCAGTCCTCTTGTACTTAAGTGGCCATTGTGATTTTTGTATTATATTCGGATGCAATTTCTGTGTTTCATCGTCAATAAGAAGGTGCAAGGTATACAGTAAACCTGAAGTGAAGCATCGGAATCTAAATCTGGACTCACAGGAGAGGTTATAATCATAGAAAGTGAGAGTGTCAGTCCTCTTGTACTTAAGTGGCAATTGTGATTTTTGTATTAAATTCGGATGCAATTTCTGTGTTTCATCGTCAATAAGAAGGTCCAAGGGAAACTGAAAACCTGAGGTGAAGAATCGGTATCTAAAACTGGACTCACTGGAGAGGTTCAAATCATAGAAAGTTAAAATTTGAGTCCTATTGTACTCAAGTCGGCATTGTGCCATTTGTATTAATTTCTGATGCAATTTCTGTGTTTCATCTTCAATAAGAAGGTACAAGGTATACAGTAAACCTGGAGTGAAGCACCGGAATCTTAAACTGGACTCACAGGAGAGGTTCAAATCATAGAAAGTGAGAGCGTCAGTGCTGTTGTACTTAAGTCACCATTGTGATGTTTGTATTAAATTCGGATGCAATTTCTGAGTTTGACCGTCAATAAGAAGATCCAAGGGATACGGTATACCTGAAGTGAAGCATCGGAATCTAGAACTATACTCACAGGAGAGGTTCATATCATAGAAAATTAGAGTGTCAGTCCTCTTGTACTTAAGTCGGCATTGTGCCTCTTGTATTAAATTCGGATGCAATTTCTTTGTTTCATCGTCAATACGAAGGTCCAAAGGATACAGTTAACCTGAAGTGAAGCATCGGAATCTAAAACTGGACTCACAGGAGAGGTTCAAATCATAGAAAGTGAGAGTGTCAGTCTTCTTTTAGTTAAGTCGGCATTGTGCCTTGTGTATTAAATTCGGATGCAATTTCTGTGTTTCTTCGTCAATAAGAAGGTACAAGGTATACAGTAAACCTGAAGTGAAACATCGGAATCTTAAACTGGACTCACAGGAGAGGTTCAAATCATTGAAAGTTAGAGTGTCAGTCCTTTTTTACCTCAGTCGGCATTGCGCCTTTTGTATTAAATTCGAATGCAATTTCTGTGTTTGATCGTCAATGAGAAGGTCAAAGGGATACAGTAAACCTGAAGTGAAGCATCGGAATCTAAATCTAGACTCACAGGAGACGATCAAATCATAGAAGGTTAGAGTGTCAGTCCACTTGTACTTAACTCGGCATTGTGCCTTTTCAATTTATTTCCGATGCAATTTCAGTGCTTCATCGTCAATAAGAAGTTCCAAGGTACACAGTAAACCTAAAGAGAAGCATCGGAATATAAAACAGGACTCACAGGATAGGTTCAAATCATAGAAATTTAGAGTGTCAGTCCTCTTGTACTTAAGTCGGCATTGTGGCTTTTGAATTTAATTCCGATGCAATTTCTGTGTTTCATCGTTAATACGAAGGTCCAAGGTCTACAGTAAACCTGAAGTGAAGCATCGGAATGTAAAACTGGACTGACAGGAGAGGCTCAAATCAAACAAGGTTATAGTGTCAGTCCGCTTTTACTTAAGTCGGCATTGTGCCTTGTGTATTAAATTTGGATGCAATTTCTGTGTTTCATCGTCAATAAGAAGGTGCAGGGTATACTGTAAACCTGAAGTGAAGCATCGGAATCTAAAACTGGACTCACAGGAGAGTTTCAAATCATAGAAAGTGAGAGTGTCATTCCTCTTGTACTTAAGTCGGCATTGTGCCTTTTGTATTAAATTCGGATGCAATTTCGGTGCTTCATCGTCAATAAGAAGGTCCAAGGGATACAGTAAACCTGAAGTGAAGCATCGGAATCTAAAACTGGACTCATAGCAGAGGTTCAAATCATAGAAAGTGAGAGTGTCAGTCTTCTTTTACATAAGTCGGCATTGTGCCTTGTGTAATAAATTCGGATGCAAAGTCTGTGTTTCACCGTCTATTAAGAAGGTCCAAGGGATACAGTAAACCTGAAGTGAAACATCGGAATCTAAAACTGGACTCACAGGAGTGTTTCAATTCATAGAAGGTTAGAGTGTCAGTCCTGTTGTACTTAACTCGGCATTGTGCCTTTTCAATTTCATTCCGATGCAATTTCAGTGTTTCATCGTCGATAAGAAGGTCCAAGGTACACAGTAAACCTGAAGAGAAGCATCGGCATCTAAATCTGGACTCACAGGAGAGGTTAAAATCATAGAAAGTTAGAGTGTCAGTCCTCTTGTACTTAAGTCGGCATTGTGGCTTTTGAATTTAATTCCGATGCAATTTCTGTGTTTCATCGTCAATAAGAGGGTCCAAGGTATACAGTAAACCTGAAGTGAAGCATCGGAATCTTAAACCGGACTCACAGGAAAGGTTGAAATCATAGAAAGTTAGAGTGTCAGTTCTCTTGTACTTAAGTCGGCATGGGGCCTGTTCTATTGAATTCAGATGCAATTTCTGTGTTTCATCGTCAATTAGAAGGTCCTAGGGATACAGTAAACCTGAAGTGAAACATCGGAATCTAAAACTGGACTCACAGGAGAGGATCAAATCATAGAATGTTAGAGTGTCAGTACTCTTGTACTTAACTCAGCATTGTGCCTTTTGAATTTAATTCGGTTGGAATTTCTGTGTTTCATCGACAATAAGAAGGTCCAAGGTACACAGTAAACCTGAAGAGAAGAATCGGAATCTAAAACTGGACTCACAGGAGAGGTTCAAATCATAGAAAGTGAAAGTGTGAGTCCTCTTGTACTTAAGTCTGCATTATGCCTTCTCTATTAAATTCCGATGCAATTTCTGTGTTTCATCGTCAATAAGAAGGTCCAAGGGATACAGTAATCGTGAAGTGAAGCATCGGTATTTAAAACCGGACTCACAGGACAGGTTCAAATCATAGAAAGTGAGAGTGTCAGTCCTCTTGTACTTAAGTCGGCATTGTGCCTTTTGTATTAAATTCGGATGCAATTTCTGTGTTTCATCGTCAATACGAAGGTCCAAAGGATGCAGATAACCTGAAGAGAAGCATCGGAATCTAAAATTGGACTCACAGGAGAGGTTCAAATCATAGAAAGTGACAGTGTCAGTCCTCTTGTACTTAAGTCGGCATTGTGCCTGTTCTATTGAATTCAGATGCAGTTTCTGTGTTTCATCGTCAATAAGAAGGTCCAAGGGATACAGTAAACCTAAGGTGAAGCATCGGAATCTAAAACTGGACTCACAGGAGAGGTTCAAATCATAGAAAGTGAGAGTGTCAGTCCGCTTGTACTTAAGTCGGCATTGTGCCATTTGTATTAAATTCGGATGCAATCTCTGTGTTTCATCGTCAATACGAAAGTCCAAAGGATACAGTAAACCTTAAATGAAGCATCGGAATCTAAAACTGCACTAACAGGAGAGGTTCAAATCATGGAAAGTGAGAGTGTCAGTCCTCTTTTACTTAAGCCGTCATTGTGCCTTGTGTAATAAATTCGGATGCAAACTCTGTGTTTCATCGTCAATAAGAAGGTCCAAGGTATACAGTACACCTAAAGTGAAGCATCGGAATCTAAAACTGGATTTACAGGAGGGGTTCAAATCTTAGAAGGTTAGAGTGTCAGTCCACTTGTATTTAACTCGGCATTGTGCCTTTTCAATTTAATTCCGATGCAATTTCTGTGCTTCATCGTCGATAAGAAGGTGCAAGGTATACAGTATACCTCAAGTGAAGCATCGGATACTAAAACTGGACTCGCAGGAGAGGTTCAAATCATAGAAAGTAAGAGTGTCAGTCTTCTTTTACTTAAGTCGGCATTGTGCCTCGTGTAATAAATTCGGATGCAGACTCTGTGTTTCATCGTCAATAAGAAGGTCCAAGGTATACAGTAAACCTGAAGTGAAGCATCGGAATCTAAAACTGGACTCACAGGAGAGGTTATAATCATAGAAAGTGAGAGTGTCATTCCTCTTGTACTTAAGTCGGCATTGTGCCTTTTGTATTAAATTCGGATGCAATTTCGGTGCTTCATCGTCAATAAGAAGGTCCAAGGGATACAGTAAACCTGAAGTGAAGCATCGGAATCTAAAACTGGACTCATAGCAGAGGTTCAAATCATAGAAAGTGAGAGTGTCAGTCTTCTTTTACATAAGTCGGCATTGTGCCTTGTGTAATAAATTCGGATGCAAAGTCTGTGTTTCACCGTCTATTAAGAAGGCCCAAGGGATACAGTAAACCTGAAGTGAAACATCGGAATCTAAAACTGGACTCACAGGAGTGTTTCAATTCATAGAAGGTTAGAGTGTCAGTCCTGTTGTACTTAATTCGGCATTGTGCCTTTTCAATTTCATTCCGATGCAATTTCAGTGCTTCATCGTCGATAAGAAGGTCCAAGGTACACAGTAAACCTGAAGAGAAGCATCGGCACCTAAATCTGGACTCACAGGAGAGGTTAAAATCATAGAAAGTTAGAGTGTCAGTCCTCTTGTACTTAACTCGGCATTGTGCCTTTTCAATTTAATTCCGATGCAATTTCTGTGTTTCATCGTCAATAAGAGGGTCCAAGGTATACAGTAAACCTGAAGTGAAGCATCGGAATCTTAAACCGGACTCACAGGAGAGGTTGAAATCATAGAAAGTTAGAGTGTCAGTTCTCTTGTACTTAAGTCGGCATGGGGCCTGTTCTATTGAATTCAGATGCAATTTCTGTGTTTCATCGTCAATTAGAAGGTCCTAGGGATACAGTAAACCTGAAGTGAAACATCGGAATCTAAAACTGGACTCACAGGAGAGGATCAAATCATAGAATGTTAGAGTGTCAGTACTCTTGTACTTAACTCAGCATTGTGCCTTTTGAATTTAATTCGGTTGGAATTTCTGTGTTTCATCGACAATAAGAAGGTCCAAGGTACACAGTAAACCTGAAGAGAAGAATCGGAATCTAAAACTGGACTCACAGGAGAGGTTCAAATCATAGAAAGTGAAAGTGTGAGTCCTCTTGTACTTAAGTCTGCATTATGCCTTCTCTATTAAATTCGGATGCAATTTCTGTGTTTCATCGTCAATAAGAAGGTCCAAGGGATACAGTAATCGTGAAGTGAAGCATCGGAATTTAAAACCGGACTCACAGGACAGGTTCAAATCATAGAAAGTGAGAGTGTCAGTCCTCTTGTACTTAAGTCGGCATTGTGCCTTTTGTATTAAATTCGGATGCAATTTCTGTGTTTCATCGTCAATACGAAGGTCCAAAGGATGCAGATAACCTGAAGAGAAGCATCGGAATCTAAAATTGGACTCACAGGAGAGGTTCAAATCATAGAAAGTGACAGTGTCAGTCCTCTTGTACTTAGGTCGGCATTGTGCCTGTTCTATTGAATTCAGATGCAGTTTCTGTGTTTCATCGTCAATAAGAAGGTCCAAGGGATACAGTAAACCTAAGGTGAAGCATCGGAATCTAAAACTGGACTCACAGGAGAGGTTCAAATCATAGAAAATGAGAGTGTCAGTCCGCTTGTACTTAAGTCGGCATTGTGCCATTAGTAATAAATTCGGATGCAAACTCTGTGTTTCATCGTCAATACGAAAGTCCAAAGGATACAGTAAACCTTAAATGAAGCATCGGAAACTAAAACTGGACTAAGAGGAGAGGTTCAAATCATGGAAAGTGAGAGTGTCAGTCCTCTTTTACTTAAGCCGTCATTGTGCCTTGTGTAATAAATTCGGATGCAATCTCTGTGTTTCATCGTCAATAAGAAGGTCCAAGGTATACAGTACACCTAAAGTGAAGCATCGGAATCTAAAACTGGATTTACAGGAGGGGTTCAAATCTTAGAAGGTTAGAGTGTCAGTCCACTTGTACTTAACTCGGCATTGTGCCTTTTCAATTTAATTCCGATGCAATTTCTGTGCTTCATCGTCGATAAGAAGGTGCAAGGTATACAGTATACCTCAAGTGAAGCATCGGATACTAAAACTGGACTCGCAGGAGAGGTTCAAATCATAGAAAGTGAGAGTGTCAGTCTTCTTTTACTTAAGTCGGCATTGTGCCTCGTGTAATAAATTCGGATGCAGACTCTGTGTTTCATCGTCAATAAGAAGGTCCAAGGTATACAGTAAACCTGAAGTGAAGCATCGGAATCTAAAACTGGACTCACAGGAGAAGTTCAAATCATAGAAAGTGAGAGTGTCAGTCCTCTTGTACTTATGTGGCCATTGTGATTTTTGTATTATATTCGGATGCAATTTCTGTGTTTCATCGTCAATAAGAAGGTGCAAGGTATACAGTAAACCTGAAGTGAAGCATCGGAATCTAAAACTGGACTCACAGGAGAGGTTATAATCATAGAAAGTGAGAGTGCCAGTCCTCTTGTACTTAAGTGGCCATTGTGATTTTTGTATTAAATTCGGATGCAATTTCTGTGTTTCATCGTCAATAAGAAGGTCCAAGGGAAACTGAAAACCTGAGGTGAAGAATCGGTATCTAAAACTGGACTCACTGGAGAGGTTCAAATCATAGAAAGTGAGAGTGTCAGTCCTATTTTACTTCAGTCGGCATTGCGCCTTTTGTATTAAATTCGGATGCAATTTCTGTGTTTGATCGTCAGTAAGAAGGTCAAAGGGATACAGTAAACCTGAAGTGAAGCATCGGAATCTAAATCTAGACTCACAGGAGACGATCAAATCTTAGAAGGTTAGAGTGTCAGTCCACTTATACTTAACTCGGCATTGTGCCTTTTCAATTTAATTCCGATGCAATTTCAGTGCTTCATCGTCAATAAGAAGGGCCAAGGTACACAGTAAACCTGAAGAGAAGCATCGGAATCTAAAACTGGACTCACAGGATAGGTTCAAATCATAGAAAGTTAGAGTGTCAGTCCTCTTGTACTTAAGTCGGCATTGTGACTTTTGAATTTAATTCCGATGCAATTTCTGTGTTTCTTCGTTAATACGAAGGTCCAAGGTCTACAGTAAACCTGAAGTGAAGCATCGGGATCTAAAACTGGACTGACAGGAGTGGTTCAAATCAAACAAGGTTATAGTGTCAGTCCGCTTTTACTTAAGTCGGCATTGTGCATTTTGTATTTAATTCGGATGCAATTTCTGTGTTTCATCGTCAATAAGAAGGTGCAGGGTATACAGTAAACCTGAAGTGAAGCATCGGAATCTAAAATTGGAGTCACAGGAGAGGTTCAAATCATAGAAAGTGAGAGTGTCAGTCCTCTTGTACTTAAGGCGGCATTGTGACTTTAAATTTAATTCCGATGCAATTTCTGTGTTTCTTCGTTAAGACGAAGGTGCAAGGTCTACAGTAAACCTGAAGTGAAGCATCGGGATCTAAACTGTACTCACAGGAGAGGTTCAGATCATAGAAAGTGAGAGTGTAAGTGCTCTTGTACTTAAGTCGCCATTGTGACGTTTGTATTAAATTCGTATGCAATTTCTGTGTTTGATCGTCAATAAGAAGATCCAAGGGATACGGTAAACCTGAAGTGAAGCATCGGAATCTAAAATTATACTCACAGGAGAGGATCTAATCATAGAAAGGTAGAGTGTAAGTCCTCTTGTACTTAAGTCGGCATTGTGCCTGTTCTATTGAATTAAGATGCAATTTCTGTGTTTCATCGTCAATAAGAAGGTACAAGGTAAACAGTAAACCTGAAGTGAAACATCGGAATCTTAAACTGGACTCACAGGAGAGGTTCAAATCACTGAAAGTTAGAGTGTCATTCCACTTTTACTTACGTCGGCATTGTGCCTTTTATATTAAATTCGGATGCAATTTCTGTGTTTGATCGTCGATAAGATGGTCCAAGGGATACAGTAAACCTTACGTGAAGCATCGGAATCTTAAACTCGACTCACAGGAGAGGTTCAAATCATAGCAAGTGAGAGTGTCAGTCCTCTTGTACTTAAGTTGGCATTGTGCCTGTTCTATTGAATTAAGATGCAATTTCTGTGTTTCATCGTCAATACGAAGGTAAAAGGGATACAGTAAACCTAAAGTGAAGCATCGGAATCTAACACTGGACTCACAGGAGAGGATCTAATCATAGAAAGTTAGAGTGTCAGTACTCTTGTACTTAACTCAGCAATGTGCCTTTTGAATTTAATTCGGATGCAATTTCTGTGTTTCATCGTCAATAAGAAGGTCCAAGGTACACAGTAAACCTGAAGAGAAGCATCGGAATCTAAAACTGGTCTCACAGGAGAGGTTCAAATCATAGAAAGTGAGAGTGTGAGTCCTCTTGTACTTAAGTCTGCATTGTGCCTTCTCTATTAAATTCGGATGCAATTTCTGTGTTTCATCGACAATAAGAAGGTCCAAGGGATACAGTAATCGTGAAGTGAAGCATCGGAATTTAAAACTGGACTCACAGGAGAGGTTCAAATCATAGAAAGTGAGAGTATCAGTACTCTTGTACATAAGTCGGCATTGTGCCTTTTGTATTAAATTCGGATGCAATTTCTTTGTTTCATCGTCAATACGAAGGTCCAAAGGATACAGTTAACCTGCAGTGAAGCATCGGAATCTAAAACTGGACTCACAGGAGAGGTTCAAATCATAGAAAGTGAGAGTGTCAGTCTTCTTTTACTTAAGTCGGCATTGTGCCTTGTGTATTAATTTCGGATGCAATTTCTGTGTTTCTTCGTCA
The DNA here is from genome assembly GCF_021461385.2 of Schistocerca piceifrons. NCBI lineage: Eukaryota > Metazoa > Arthropoda > Insecta > Orthoptera > Acrididae > Schistocerca > Schistocerca piceifrons. The sequence continues at coordinate 1,110,340,357 of NC_060139.1, forward strand.
ATAAGAAGGTACAAGGTATACAGTAAACCTGAAGTGAAACATCGGAATCTTAAACTGGACTCACAGGAGAGGTTCAAATCATTGAAAGTAAGAGTGTCAGTCCTTTTTTACCTCAGTCGGCATTGCGCCTTTTGTATTAAATTCGGTTGCAATTTCTGTGTTTGTTCGTCAATAAGAAGGTCAAAGGGATACAGTAAACCTGAAGTGAAGCATCGGAATCTAAATCTAGACTCACAGGAGACGATCATATCACAGAAGGTTAGAGTGTCAGTCCACTTGTACTTAACTCGGCATTGTGCCTTTTCAATTTAATTCCGATGCAATTTCAGTGCTTCATCGTCAATAAGAAGGTCCAAGGTACACAGTAAACCTAAAGAGAAGCATCGGAATATAAAACAGGACTTACAGGATTGGTTCAAATCATAGAAAGTTAGAGTGTCAGTCCTCTTGTACTTAAGTCGGCATTGTGGCTTTTGAATTTAATTCCGATGCAATTTCAGTGTTTCATCGTTAATACGAAGGTCCAAGGTCTACAGTAAACCTGAAGTGAAGCATCGGAATGTAAAACTGGACTGACAGGAGAGGTTCAAATCAAACAAGGTTATAGTGTCAGTCCGCTTTTACTTAAGTCGGCATTGTGCCTTTTGTATTAAATTTGGATGCAATTTCTGTGTTTCATCGTCAATAAGAAGGTCCAAGGGATACAGTAAATCTGAAGTGAAGCATCGGAATCTAAAACTGGACTCACAGGAGAGGTTCAAATCATAGAAAGTGAGAGTGTCAGTCCTCTTATACTTAAGTGGCCATTGTGATTTTTGTATTAAATTCGGATGCAATTTCTGTGTTTCATCGTCAATAAGAAGGTCCAAGGGATACTGTAAACCTGAGGTGAAGAATCGGAATCTAAAACTGGACTCACAGGAGAGGTTCAAATCATAGAAAGTTAAAATTTCAGTCCTATTGTACTCAAGTCAGCATTGTGCTATTTTTATTAATTTCTGATGCAATTTCTGTGTTTCATCGTCAATAAGAAGGTGCAAGGTATACAGTAAACCTGGAGTGAAGCATCGGAATCTTAAACTGGACTCACAGGAGAGGTTCTAATTATAGAAAGTAAGAGTGTCAGTCCTTTTTTACTTCTGTCGGCATTGCGCCTTTTGTATTAAATTCGGATGCAATTTTTCTGTTTCATCGTCAATAGGAAGGTCCAAGGGATACAGTAAATCTGAAGTGAAGCATCGGAATCTAAAACTGGACTCACAGGAGAGGTTCAAATTATAGAAAGTGAGAATGTCAGTCCTCTTGTACTTAAGTCGGCATTGTGCCTTTTGTATTAAATTCGGATGCAATTTCTGTGTTTCATCGTCAATAAGAAGGTGCAAGGTATACAGTAAACCAGATGTGAAGCATCGGAATCTAACACTCAACTCACAGGAGAGGTTTAAATCATAGAAAGTGAGAGTGTCAGTCCTCTTGTACTTAAGTCGGCATTGTGCCTTTTCTATTAAATTCGGATGCAATTTCTGTGCTTCATCGTCAATAAGAAGGTCCAAGGGATACAGTAAACCTGAGTGAAGCATTGGAATCTAAAACTGGACTCATAGGAGAGGTTCAAATCATAGAAAGTGAGAGTGTCAGTCCTCTTGTACTTAAGTCGGCATTGTGCCTTTTGTATTAAATTCGGATGCAAACTCTGTGTTTCACCGTCTATTAAGAAGGTCCAAGGGATACAGTAAACCTGAAGTGAAGCATCGGAATCTAAAACTGGACTCACAGGAGAGGTTCAATTCATAGAAGGTTAGAGTGTCAGTCCTGATGTACTTAACTCGGCATTGTGCATTTTGAATTTAATTCCGATGCAATTTCAATGCTTCATCGTCAATTAGAAGGTCCAAGGTACACAGTAAACCTGAAGTGTAGCATCGGAATCTAAAACTGGACTCACAGGAGACGATCAAATCATAGAAGGTTAGAGTGTCAGTCCACTTGTACTTAACTCGGAATTGTGCCTTTTCAATTTAATTCCGATGCAATTTCAGTGCTTCATCGTCAATAAGAAGGTCCAAGGTACACAGTAAACCTGAAGAGAAGCATCGGAATCTAAAACTGGACTCACAGGATAGGTTCAAATCATAGAAAGTTAGAGTGTCAGTCCTCTTGTACTTAAGTCGGCATTGTGACTTTTGAATTTAATTCCGATGCAATTTCTGTGTTTCATCGTTGATACGAAGGTCCAAGGTCTTCAGTAAACCTGAAGTGAAACATCGGAATCTAAAACTGGACTGACAGGAGAGGTTCAAATCAAACAAGGTTACAGTGTCAGTCCGCTTTTACTTAAGTCGGAATTGTGCCTTTTGTATTAAATTCGGATGCAATTTTTGTGTTTCATCGTCAATAAGAAGGTGCAGGGTATACAGCAACTCTGAAGTGAAGCATCGGAATCTAAAACTGGACTCACAGGGGAGGTTCAAATCATAGAAAGTGAGAGTGTCAGACCTCTTGTACTTAAGTCGGCATTGTGGATTTTGAATTTAATTCCGATGCAATATCTGTGTTTCATCGTCAATAAGAAGTTGCAAGGTATACAGTAAACCTGAAGTGAAGCATCGGAATCTAAAACTGTACTCACAGGAGAGGTTCAAATCATAGAAAGTGAGAGTGTCAGTCCTCTTGTACTTAAGTCGCCATTGTGACATTTGTATTAAATTCGGATGCAATTTCTGTGTTTCATCGTCAATAAGAAGATCAAGGGATACGGTAAACCTGAAGTGAAGCACTGGAATCTAAAACTGGACTCACAGGAGAGGTTCATATCATAGAAAGTTAGAGTGTCAGTCCTATTGTACTTAAGTCGGCATTGAGCCATTTGTATTAAATTCGGATGCAAATTCTGTGTTTCATCGTCAATAAGAAGGTCCAAGGTATACAGTAAACCTGAAGTGAAGCATCAGAATCTAAAACTGGACTCACAGGAGAGGTTCAAATCATAGAAAGTTAGAGTGTCAGTCCACTTTTACTTAAGTCGGCATTGTGCCTTTTGTATTAAATTCGGATGCAATTTCTGTGTTTCATCGTCAATAAGATGGTCCAAGGGATACAGTAAACCTGAAGTGAAGCATCGGAATCTTAAACTCGACTCACAGGAGAGGTTCAAATCATAGAAAGTGAGAGTGTCCGTCCTCTTGTACGTAAGTCGGCATTGTGCCTGTTCTATTGAATTAAGATGCAATTTCTGTGTTTCATCGTCAATAAGAAGGTCCAAGGGATACAGTAAACCTAAAGTGAAGCATCGGAATCTAAAACTGGACTCACAGGAGAGGATCAAATCATAGAAGGTTAGAGTGTCAGTACTTTTGTACTTAACTCAGCATTGTGCGTTTTGAATTTAACTCGGATGCAATTTCTGTGTTTCATCGTCAATAAGAAGGTCAAAGGTACACAGTAAACCTGAAGAGAAGCATCGGATTCTAAAACTGGACTCACAGGTGAGGTTCAAATCATAGAAAGTGAGAGTGTGAGTCCTCTTGTACTTAAGTCTGCATTGTGCCTTCTCTATTAAATTCGGATGCGATTTCTGTTTTTCATCGTCAATAAGAAGGTCCAAGGGATACAGTAATCGTGTAGTGAAGCATCGGAATTTAAAACTGGACTCACAGGAGAGGTTCAAATCATAGAAAGTGAGAGTGTCAGACCTTTTGTACTTAAGTCGGCATTGTGCCTTTTGTATTAAATTCGGATGCAATTTCTGTGTCTCATCGTCAATACGAAGGTCCAAAGGATACAGTTAACCTGAAGTGAAGCATCGGAATCTAAAACTGGACTCACAGCAGAGGTTCAAATCATTGAAAGTGAGAGTGTCAGTCTTCTTTTACTTAAGTCGGCATTGTGCCTTGTGTATTAAATTCGGATGCAATTTCTGTGATTCTTCGTCATTAAGATGGTACAAGGTATACGGTAAACCTGAAGTGAAACATCGGAATCTTAAACTGGACTCACAGGAGAGGTTCAAATCATTGAAAGTTAGAGTGTCAGTCCTTTTTTACTTCAGTCGGCATTGCGCCTTTTGTATTAAATTCGGATGCAATTTCTGTGTTTGTATCGTCAATAAGAAGGTCAAAGGGATACAGTAAACCTGAAGTGAAGCATCGGAATCTAAATCTAGACTCACAGGAGACGAACAAATCAAAGAAGGTTAGAGTGTCAGTCCACTTGTACTTAACTCGGCATTGTGCCTTTTCAATTTAATTCCAATGCCATATCAGTGCTTCATCGTCAATAAGAATGTCCAAGGTACACAGTAAACCTGAAGAGAAGCATCGGAATCTAAAACTGGACTCACAGGATAGGTTCAAATCATAGAAAGTGAGAGTGTCAGTCCTCTTGTACTTAAGTCAGCATTGTGACTTTTGAATTTAATTCCGATGCAATTTCTGTGTTTCATCTTTAATACGAAGGTCCAAGGTCTACAGTAAACCTGAAGTGAAGCATCGGAATCTAAAACTGGACTGACAGGAGAGGTTCAAATCAAACAAAGTTATAGTGTCAGTCCGCTTTTACTTAAGTCGGCATTGTGCCTTTTGTATTAAATTCGGCTGCATTTTCTGTGTTTCATCGTCAATAAGAAGGTGCACGGTATACAGTAAATCTGAAGTGAAGCATCGGAATCTAAAACTGGACACACAGGGGAGGTTCAAATCATAGAAGGTGAGAGTGTCAGACCTCTTGTACTTAAGTCGGCATTGTGGATTTTGAATTTAATTCCGATACAATATCTGTGTTTCATCGTCAATAAGAAGTTGCATGGTATACAGTAAACCTGAAGTGAAGCATCGGAATCTAAAACTGTACTCACAGGAGAAGTTCAAATCATAGAAAGTGAGAGTGTCAGTCCTCTTGTACTGAAGTCGCCATTGTATCTTTTGTATTAAATTCGGATGCAATTTGTGTGTTTCATCGTCAATAAGAACATCCCAGGAATACGGTAAACCTGAAGTGAAGCATCGGAATCTAAAACTGGACTCACAGGAGAGGTTCAAATCATTGAAAGTTAGAGTGTCAGTCCTCTTGTACTTCAGTCGGCATTGAGCCATTTGTATTAAATTCGGATGCGAATTCTGTGTTTCATCGTCAATAAGAAGGTCCCAGGTATACAGTAAACCTGAAGTGAAGCATCGGAATCTAAAACTGGACTCACAGGAGAGGTTCAAATCATAGAAAGTTAGAGTGTCAGTCCTCTTGTACTTAAGTCGGCATTGTGCCATTTGTATTAAATTCGGATGCAATCTCTGTGTTTCATCGTCAATACTAAAGTCCAAAGGATACAGTAAACCTTAAATGAAGCATCGGAATCCTAAACTGGACTAACAGGAGAGGTTCAAATCATGGAAAGTGAGAGTGTCAGTCCTCTTTTACTTAAGCCGTCATTGTGCCTTGTGTAATAAATTCGGATGCAAACTCTGTGTTTCATCGTCAATAAGAAGGTCCAAGGTATACAGTACACCTAAAGTGAAGCATCGGAATCTAAAACTGGATTTACAGGAGGGGTTCAAATCTTAGAAGGTTAGAGTGTCAGTCCACTTGTACTTAACTCGGCATTGTGCCTTTTCAATTTAATTCCGAAGCAATTTCTGTGCTTCATCGTCGATAAGAAGGTGCAAGGTATACAGTATACCTCAAGTGAAGCATCGGATACTAAAACTGGACTCGCAGGAGAGGTTCAAATCATAGAAAGTGAGAGTGTCAGTCTTCTTTTACTTAAGTCGGCATTGTGCCTCGTGTAATAAATTCGGATGCAGACTCTGTGTTTCATCGTCAATAAGAAGGTCCAAGGTATACAGTAAACCTGAAGTGAAGCATCGGAATCTAAAACTGGACTCACAGGAGAAGTTCAAATCATAGAAAGTGAGAGTGTCAGTCCTCTTGTACTTAAGTGGCCATTGTGATTTTTGTATTATATTCGGATGCAATTTCTGTGTTTCATCGTCAATAAGAAGGTGCAAGGTATACAGTAAACCTGAAGTGAAGCATCGGAATCTAAAACTGGACTCACAGGAGAGGTTATAATCATAGAAAGTGAGAGTGTCAGTCCTCTTGTACTTAAGTGGCCATTGTGATTTTTGTATTAAATTCGGATGCAATTTCTGTGTTTCATCGTCAATAAGAAGGTCCAAGGGAAACTGAAAACCTGAGTTGAAGAATCGGTATCTAAAACTGGACTCACTGGAGAGGTTCAAATCATAGAAAGTGAGAGTGTCAGTCCTATTTTACTTCAGTCGGCATTGCGCCTTTTGTATTAAATTCGGATGCAATTTCTGTGTTTGATCGTCAATAAGAAGGTCAAAGGGATACAGTAAACCTGAAGTGAAGCATCGGAATCTAAATCTAGACTCACAGGAGACGATCAAATCTTAGAAGGTTAGAGTGTCAGTCCACTTATACTTAACTCGGCATTGTGCCTTTTCAATTTAATTCCGATGCAATTTCAGTGCTTCATCGTCAATAAGAAGGGCCAAGGTACACAGTAAACCTGAAGAGAAGCATCGGAATCTAAAACTGGTCTCACAGGAGAGGCTCAAATCATAGAAAGTGAGAGTGTGAGTCCTCTTGTACTTAAGTCGGCATTGTGACTTTTTAATTTAATTCCGATGCAATTTCTGTGTTTCTTCGTTAATACGAAGGTCCAAGGTCTACAGTAAACCTGAAGTGAAGCATCGGGATCTAAAACTGGACTGACAGGAGTGGTTCAAATCAAACAAGGTTATAGTGTCAGTCCGCTTTTACTTAAGTCGGCATTGTGCATTTTGTATTTAATTCGGATGCAATTTCTGTGTTTCATCGTCAATAAGAAGGTGCAGGGTATACAGTAAACCTGAAGTGAATCATCGGAATCTAAAATTGGAGTCACAGGAGAGGTTCAAATCATAGAAAGTGAGAGTGTCAGTCCTCTTGTACTTAAGGCGGCATTGTGACTTTTGAATTTAATTCCGATGCAATTTCTGTGTTTCTTCGTTAAGACGAAGGTGCAAGGTCTACAGTAAACCTGACGTGAAGCATCGGGATCTAAACTGTACTCACAGGAGAGGTTCAGATCATAGAAAGTGAGAGTGTAAGTGCTCTTGTACTTAAGTCGCCATTGTGACGTTTGTATTAAATTCGTATGCAATTTCTGTGTTTGATCGTCAATAAGAAGATCCAAGGGATACGGTAAACCTGAAGTGAAGCATCGGAATCTAAAATTATACTCACAGGAGAGGATCTAATCATAGAAAGGTAGAGTGTAAGTCCTCTTGTACTTAAGTCGGCATTGTGCCTGTTCTATTGAATTAAGATGCAATTTCTGTGTTTCATCGTCAATAAGAAGGTACAAGGTAAACAGTAAACCTGAAGTGAAACATCGGAATCTTAAACTGGACTCACAGGAGAGGTTCAAATCACTGAAAGTTAGAGTGTCATTCCACTTTTACTTACGTCGGCATTGTGCTTTTTATATTAAATTCGGATGCAATTTCTGTGTTTGATCGTCGATAAGATGGTCCAAGGGATACAGTAAACCTTAAGTGAAGCATCGGAATCTTAAACTCGACTCACAGGAGAGGTTCAAATCATAGCAAGTGAGAGTGTCAGTCCTCTTGTACTTAAGTCGGCATTGTGCCTGTTCTATTGAATTAAGATGCAATTTCTGTGTTTCATCGTCAATACGAAGGTAAAAGGGATACAGTAAACCTAAAGTGAAGCATCGGAATCTAACACTGGACTCACAGGAGAGGATCTAATCATAGAAAGTTAGAGTGTCAGTACTCTTGTACTTAACTCAGCAATGTGCCTTTTGAATTTAATTCGGATGCAATTTCTGTGTTTCATCGTCAATAAGAAGGTCCAAGGTACACAGTAAACCTGAAGAGAAGCATCGGAATCTAAAACTGGTCTCACAGGAGAGGCTCAAATCATAGAAAGTGAGAGTGTGAGTCCTCTTGTACTTAAGTCTGCATTGTGCCTTCTCTATTAAATTCGGATGCAATTTCTGTGTTTCATCGACAATAAGAAGGTCCAAGGGATACAGTAATCGTGAAGTGAAGCATCGGAATTTAAAACTGGACTCACAGGAGAGGTTCAAATCATAGAAAGTGAGAGTATCAGTACTCTTGTACTTAAGTCGGCATTGTGCCTTTTGTATTAAATTCGGATGCAATTTCTTTGTTTCATCGTCAATACGAAGGTCCAAAGGATACAGTTAACCTGCAGTGAAGCATCGGAATCTAAAACTGGACTCACAGGAGAGGTTCAAATCATAGAAAGTGAGAGTGTCAGTCTTCTTTTACTTAAGTCGGCATTGTGCCTTGTGTATTAATTTCAGATGCAATTTCTGTGTTTCTTCGTCAATAAGAAGGTACAAGGTATACAGTAAACCTGAAGTGAAACATCGGAATCTTAAACTGGACTCACAGGAGAGGTTCAAATCATTGAAAGTAAGAGTGTCAGTCCTTTTTTACCTCAGTCGGCATTGCGCCTTTTGTATTAAATTCGGTTGCAATTTCTGTGTTTGTTCGTCAATAAGAAGGTCAAAGGGATACAGTAAACCTGAAGTGAAGCATCGGAATCTAAATCTAGACTCACAGGAGACGATCAAATCATAGAAGGTTAGAGTGTCAGTCCACTTGTACTTAAGTCGGCATTGTGGCTTTTGAATTTAATTCCGATGCAATTGCTGTGTTTCATCGTTAATACGAAGGTCCAAGGTCTACAGTAAACCTGAAGTGAAGCATCGGAATGTAAAACTGGACTGACAGGAGAGGTTCAAATCAAACAAGGTTATAGTGTCAGTCCGCTTTTACTTAAGTCGGCATTGTGCCTTTTGTATTAAATTTGGATGCAATTTCTGTGTTTCATCGTCAATAACAAGGTGCAGGGTATACAGTAAACCTGAAGTGAAGCATCGGAATCTAAAACTGGACTCACAGGAGAGGTTCAAATCATAGAAAGTGAGAGTGTCAGTCCTCTTATACTTAAGTGGCCATTGTGATTTTTGTATTAAATTCGGATGCAATTTCTGTGTTTCATCGTCAATAAGAAGGTCCAAGGGATACTGTAAACCTGAGGTGAAGAATCGGAATCTAAAACTGGACTCACAGGAGAGGTTCAAATCATAGAAAGTTAAAATTTCAGTCCTATTGTACTCAAGTCAGCATTGTGCTATTTGTATTAATTGCTGATGCAATTTCTGTGTTTCATCGTCAATAAGAAGGTGCAAGGTATACAGTAAACCTGGAGTGAAGCATCGGAATCTTAAACTGGACTCACAGGAGAGGTTCAAATTATAGAAAGTAAGAGTGTCAGTCCTTTTTTACTTCAGTCGGCATTGCGCCTTTTGTATTAAATTCGGATGCAATTTTTCTGTTTCATCGTCAATAGGAAGGTCCAAGGGATACAGTAAATCTGAAGTGAAGCATCGGAATCTAAAACTGGACTCACAGGAGGGGTTCAAATTATAGAAAGTGAGAATGTCAGTCCTCTTGTACTTAAGTCGGCATTGTGCCTTTTGTATTAAATTCGGATGCAATTTCTGTGTTTCATCGTCAATAAGAAGGTGCAAGGTATACAGTAAACCAGATGTGAAGCATCAGAATCTAACACTCAACTCACAGGAGAGGTTTAAATCATAGAAAGTGAGAGTGTCAGTCCTCTTGTACTTAAGTCGGCATTGTGCCTTTTCTATTAAATTCGGATGCAATTTCTGTGCTTCATCGTCAATAAGAAGGTCCAAGGGATACAGTAAACCTGAGTGAAGCATTGGAATCTAAAACTGGACTCATAGGAGAGGTTCAAATCATAGAAAGTGAGAGTGTCAGTCCTCTTGTACTTAAGTCGGCATTGTGCCTTTTGTATTAAATTCGGATGCAAACTCTGTGTTTCACCGTCTATTAAGAAGGTCCAAGGGATACAGTAATCCTGAAGTGAAGCATCGGAATCTAAAACTGGACTCACAGGAGAGGTTCAATTCATAGAAGGTTAGAGTGTCAGTCCTGTTGTACTTAACTCGGCATTGTGCATTTTGAATTTAATTCCGATGCAATTTCAATGCTTCATCGTCAATTAGAAGGTCCAAGGTACACAGTAAACCTGAAGTGTAGCATCGGAATCTAAAACTGGACTCACAGGAGACGATCAAATCATAGAAGGTTAGAGTGTCAGTCCACTTGTGCTTAACTCGGAATTGTGCCTTTTCAATTTAATTCCGATGCAATTTCAGTGCTTCATCGTCAATAAGAAGGTAAAAGGTACACAGTAAACCTGAAGAGAAGCATCGGAATCTAAAACTGGACTCACAGGATAGGTTCAAATCATAGGAAGTTAGAGTGTCAGTCCTCTTGTACTTAAGTCGGCATTGTGACTTTTGAATTTAATTCCGATGCAATTTCTGTGTTTCATCGTTAATACGAAGGTCCAAGGTCTACAGTAAACCTGAAGTGAAACATCGGAATCTAAAACTGGACTGACAGGAGAGGTTCAAATCAAACAAGGTTACAGTGTCAGTCCGCTTTTACTTAAGTCGGAATTGTGCCTTTTGTATTAAATTCGGATGCAATTTTTGTGTTTCATCGTCAATAAGAAGGTGCAGGGTATACAGTAACTCTGAAGTGAAGCATCGGAATCTAAAACTGGACTCACAGGGGAGGTTCAAATCATAGAAAGTGAGAGTGTCAGACCTCTTGTACTTAAGTCGGCATTGTGGATTTTGAATTTAATTCCGATGCAATATCTGTGTTTCATCGTCAATAAGAAGTTGCAAGGTATACAGTAAACCTGAAGTGAAGCATCGGAATCTAAAACTGTACTCACAGGAGAGGTTCAAATCATAGAAAGTGAGAGTGTCAGTCCTCTTGTACTTAAGTCGCCATTGTGACATTTGTATTAAATTCGGATGCAATTTCTGTGTTTCATCGTCAATAAGAAGATCCAAGGGATACGGTAAACCTGAAGTGAAGCATTGGATCTAAAATTGGACTCACAGGAGAGGTTCATATCATAGAAAGTTAGAGTGTCAGTTTTCTTGTACTTAAGTCGGCATTGAGCCATTTGTATTAAATTCGGATGCAAATTCTGTGTTTCATCGTCAATAAGAAGGTCCAAGGTATACAGTAAACCTGAAGTGAAGCATCAGAATCTAAAACTGGACTCACAGGAGAGGTTCAAATCATAGAAAGTTAGAGTGTCAGTCCACTTTTACTTAAGTCGGCATTGTGCCTTTTGTATTAAATTCGGATGCAATTTCTGTGTTTCATCGTCAATAAGATGGTCCAAGGGATACAGTAAACCTGAAGTGAAGCATCGGAATCTTAAACTCGAATCACAGGAGAGGTTCAAATCATAGAAAGTGAGAGTGTCAGTCCTCTTGTACGTAAGTCGGCATTGTGCCTGTTCTATTGAATTAAGATGCAATTTCTGTGTTTCATCGTCAATAAGAAGGTCCAAGGGATACAGTAAACCTAAAGTGAAGCATCGGAATCTAAAACTGGACTCACAGGAGAGGATCAAATCATAGAAAGTTAGAGTGTCAGTACTCTTGTACTTAACTCGGCATTGTGCCTTTTGAATTTAATTCGGATGCAAATTCTGTGTTTCATCGTCAATAAGAAGGTCAAAGGTACACAGTAAACCTGAAGAGAAGCATCGGATTCTAAAACTAGACTCACAGGTGAGGTTCAAATCATAGAAAGTGAGGGTGTGAGTCCTCTTGTACTTAAGTCTGCATTGTGCCTTCTCTATTAAATTCGGATGCGATTTCTGTTTTTCATCGTCAATAAGAAGGTCCAAGGGATACAGTAATCGTGTAGTGAAGCATCGGAATTTAAAACTGGACTCACAGGAGAGGTTCAAATCATAGAAAGTGAGAGTGTCAGTCCTTTTGTACTTAAGTCGGCATTGTGCCTTTTGTATTAAATTCGGATGCAATTTCTGTGTCTCATCGTCAATACGAATGTCCAAAGGATACAGTTAACCTGAAGTGAAGCATCGGAATCTAAAACTGGACTCACAGCAGAGGTTCAAATCATTGAAAGTGAGAGTGTCAGTCTTCTTTTACTTAAGTCGGCATTGTGCCTTGTGTATTAAATTCGGATGCAATTTCTGTGATTCTTCGTCATTAAGATGGTACAAGGTATACGGTAAACCTGAAGTGAAACATCGGAATCTTAAACTGGACTCACAGGAGAGGTTCAAATCATTGAAAGTTAGAGTGTCAGTCCTTTTTTACTTCAGTCGGCATTGCGCCTTTTGTATTAAATTCGGATGCAATTTCTGTGTTTGTATCGTCAATAAGAAGGTCAAAGGGATACAGTAAACCTGAAGTGAAGCATCGGAATCTAAATCTAGACTCACAGGAGACGAACAAATCAAAGAAGGTTAGAGTGTCAGTCCACTTGTACTTAACTCGGCATTGTGCCTTTTCAATTTAATTCCAATGCAATATCAGTGCTTCATCGTCAATAAGAAGGTCCAAGGTACACAGTAAACCTGAAGAGAAGCATCGGAATCTAAAACTGGACTCACAGAATAGGTTCAAATCATAGAAATTTAGTGTGTCAGTCCTCTTGTACTTAAGTCAGCATTGTGACTTTTGAATTTAATTCCGATGCAATTTCTATGTTTCATCTTTAATACGAAGGTCCAAGGTCTACAGTAAACCTGAAGTGAAGCATCGGAATCTAAAACTGGACTGACAGGAGAGGTTCAAATCAAACAAAGTTATAGTGTCAGTCCGCTTTTACTTAAGTCGGCATTGTGCCTTTTGTATTAAATTCGGCTGCATTTTCTGTGTTTCATCGTCAATAAGAAGGTGCACGGTATACAGTAAATCTGAAGTGAAGCATCGGAATCTAAAACTGGACACACAGGGGAGGTTCAAATCATAGAAAGTGAGAGTGTCAGTCCTCTTGTACTGAAGTCGCCATTGTGGCTTTTGTATTAAATTCGGATGCAATTTGTGTGTTTCATCGTCAATAAGAACATCCCAGGAATACGGTAAACCTGAAGTGAAGCATCGGAATCTAAAACTGGACTCACAGGAGAGGTTCAAATCATAGAGAGTTAGAGTGTCAGTCCTCTTGTACTTAAGTTGGCATTGTGCCTTTTGTATTAAATTCCGATGCAATTTCTGTGTTTCATTGTCAATAAGTTGATCCAAGGGATACGGTAAACCTGAAGTGAAGCATCGGAATCTAAAACTATACTCACAGGAGAGGTTCAAATCATAGAAAGTAAGAGTGTCAGTCCTCTTGTACTTAAGTCGGCATTGTGCCTGTTCTATTGAATTAAGATGCAATTTCTGTGTTTCATCGTCAATAAGAAGGTACAAGGTATACAGTAAACCTGAAGTGAAACATCGGAATCTTAAACTGGACTCACAGGAGAGGTTCAAATCATTGAAAGTTAGAGTGCCAGTCCACTTTCACTTACGTCGGCATTGTGCCTTTTATATTAAATTCGGATGCAATTTTTGTGTTCGATCGTAAATAAGATGGTCCAAGTGATACAGTAAACCTTAAGTGAAGCATCGGAATCTTAAACTCGACTCACAGGAGAGGTTCAAATCATAGAAAGTGAGAGTGTCAGTCCTCTTCTACTTAAGTCGGCATTGTGCCTGTTCTATTGAATTAAGATGCAATTTCTGTGTTTCATCGTCAATACGAAGGTCCAAGGCATACAGTAAACCTAAAGCGAAGCATCGGAATCTAACACTGGACTCACAGGAGAGGATCAAATCATAGAAAGTTAGAGTGTCAGTACTCTTGTTCTTAACTCAGCAATGTGCCTTTTGAATTTAATACGGATGCAATTTCTGTGTTCGATCGTAAATAAGATGGTCCAAGGGATACAGTAAACCTTAAGTGAAGCATCGGAATCTTAAACTCGACTCACAGGAGAGGTTCAAATCATAGAAAGTGAGAGTGTCAGTCTTCTTTTACTTAAGTCGGCATTGTGCCTTGTGTATTAAATTCGGATGCAATTTCTGTGTTTCTTCGTCAATAAGAAGGTACAAGGTATACAGTAAACCTGAAGTGAAACATCGGAATCTTAAACTGGACTCACAGGAGAGGTTCAAATCATTGAAAGTTAGAGTGTCAGTCCTTTTTTACCTCAGTCGGCATTGCGCCTTTTGTATTAAATTCGGATGCAATTTCTGTGTTTGATCGTCAATGAGAAGGTCAAAGGGATACAGTAAACCTGAAGTGAAGCATCGGAATCTAAATCTAGACTCACAGGAGACGATCAAATCATAGAAGGTTAGAGTGTCAGTCCACTTGTACTTAACTCGGCATTGTGCCTTTTCAATTTAATTCCGATGCAATTTCAGTGCTTCATCGTCAATAAGAAGGTCCAAGGTACACAGTAAACCTAAAGAGAAGCATCGGAATATAAAACGGGACTCACAGGATAGGTTCAAATCATAGAAAGTTAGAGTGTCAGTCCTCTTGTACTTAAGTCGGCATTGTGGCTTTTGAATTTAATTCCGATGCAATTTCTGTGTTTCATCGTTAATACGAAGGTCCAAGGTCTACAGTAAACCTGAAGTGAAGCATCGGAATGTAAAACTGGACTGACAGGAGAGGTTCAAATCAAACAAGGTTATAGTGTCAGTCCGCTTTTACTTAAGTCGGCATTGTGCCTTTTGTATTAAATTTGGATGCAATTTCTGTGTTTCATCGTCAATAAGAAGGTGCAGGGTATACAGTAAACCTGAAGTGAAGCATCGGAATCTAAAACTAAACTCACAGGAGAGGTTCAAATCATAGAAAGTGAGAGTGTCAGTCCTCTTGTGCTTAAGTGGCCATTGTGATTTTTGTATTAAATTCGGATGCAATTTCTGTGTTTCATCGTCAATAAGAAGGTCCAAGGGATACTGTAAACCTGAGGTGAAGAATCGGAATCTAAAACTGGACTCACAGGAGAGGTTCAAATCATAGAAAGTTAAAATTTCAGTCCTATTGTACTCAAGTCGGCATTGTGCTATTTGTATTAATTTCTGATGCAATTTCTGTGTTTCATCGTCAATAAGAAGGTGCAAGGTATACAGCAAACCTGGAGTGAAGCACCGGAATCTTAAACTGGACTCACAGGAGAGGTTCAAATTATAGAAAGTGAGAGTGTCAGTCCTTTTCTACTTCAGTCGGCATTGCGCCTTTTGTATAAAATTCGGATGCAATTTCTGTGTTTCATCGTCAATAAGAAGGTGCAAGGTATACAGTAAACCAGATGTGAAGCATCGGAATCTAACACTCAACTCACAGGAGAGGTTTAAATCATAGAAAGTGAGAGTGTCAGTCGTCTTGTACTTAAGTCGGCATTGTGCCTTTTCTATTAAATTCGGATGCAATTTCTGCGCTTCATCGTCAATAAGAAGGTCCAAGGGATACAGTAAACCTGAGTGAAGCATTGGAATCTAAAACTGGACTCATAGGAGAGGTTCAAATCATAGAAAGTGAGAGTGTCAGTCCTCTTGTACTTAAGTCGGCATTGTGCTTTTGTATTAAATTCGGATTCAAACTCTGTGTTTCACCGTCTATTAAGAAGGTCCAAGGGATACAGTAAACCTGAAGTGAAGCATCGGAATCTAAAACTGGACTCACAGGAGAGGTTCAAATAATAGAAAGTTTGAGTGTCAGTCCTCTTGTACTTAAGCCGGCATTGTGGCTTTTGAGTTTAATTCCGATGCAATTTCTGTGTTTCATAGTCAATAAGAAGGTCCAAGGGATACAGTAAAGCTGAAGTGAAGCATCGGAATCTTAAACCGGACTCACAGGAGAGGTTGAAATCATAGAAAGTTAGAGTGTCAGTCCTCTTGTACTTAAGTCTGCATTGTGCCTTTTGTATTAAATTCGGATGCAATTTCTGTGTTTCATCGTCAATAAGAAGGTGCAGGGTATACAGTAATTCTGAAGTGAAGCATCGGAATCTAAAACTGGACTCACAGGGGAGGTTCAAATCATAGAAAGTGAGAGTGTCAGACCTTTTAGTTCAGTCGGCATTGCGCCTTTTGTATTAAATTCGGATGCAATTTCTGTTTCATCGTCAATAAGAAGGTCCAAGGGATACGGTAAACCTGAAGTGAAGCATCGGAATCTTAAACTCGACTCACAGGAGAGGTTCAAATCATAGAAAGTGAGAGTGTCAGTCCTCTTGTACTTAAGTCGGCATTGTGCCTGTTCTATTGAATTAAGATGCAATTTCTGTGTTTCATCGTCAATAAGAAGGTCCAAGGGATACAGTAAACCTAAAGTGAAGCATCGGAATCTAAAACTGGACTCACAGGAGAGGATCAAATCATAGAAAGTTAGAGTGTCAGTACTCTTGTACTTAACTCAGCATTGTGCCTTTTGAATTTAATTCGGATGCAATTTCTGTGTTTCATCGTCAATAAGAAGGTCCAAGGTACACAGTAAACCTGAAGAGAAGCATCGGATTTTAAAACTGGACTCACAGGTGAGGTTCAAATCATAGAAAGTGAGAGTGTGAGTCCTCTTATACTTAAGTCTGCATTGTGCCTTCTCTATTAAATTCGGATGCAATTTCTGTGTCTCATCGTCAATAACATGGTCAGAGGGATACAGTAAACCTGAAGTGAAGCATCGGAATCTTAAACTCGACTCACAGCAGAGGTTCAAATCATTGAAAGTGAGAGTGTCAGTCTTCTTTTACTTAAGTCGGCATTGTGCCTTGTGTATTAAATTCGGATGCAATTTCTGTGATTCTTCGTCAATAAGATGGTACAAGGTATACGGTAAACCTGAAGTGAAACATCGGAATCTTAAACTGGACTCACAGGAGAGATTCAAATCATTGAAAGTTAGAGTGTCAGTCCTTTTTTACTTCAGTCGGCATTGCGCCTTTTGTATTAAATTTGGATGCAATTTCTGTGTTTGTATCGTCAATAAGAAGGTCAAAGTGATACAGTAAACCTGAAGTGAAGCATCGGAATCTAAATCTAGACTCACAGGAGACGATCAAATCATAGAAGGTTAGAGTGTCAGTCCACTTGTACTTAACTCGGCATTGTGCCCTTTCAATTTAATTCCAATGCAATATCAGTGCTTCATCGTCAATAAGAAGGTCCAAGGTACACAGTAAACCTGAAGAGAAGGATCGGAATCTAAAACTGGACTCACAGGATGGTTCAAGTCATAGAAAGTTAGAGTGTCAGTCCTCTTGTACTTAAGTCGGCATTGTGACTTTTGAATTTAATTCCGATGCAATTTCTGTGTTTCATCTTTAATACGAAGGTCCAAGGTCTACAGTAAACCTGAAGTGAAGCATCGGAATCTAAAACTGGACTGACAGGAGAGGTTCAAATCAAACAAAGTTATACTGTCAGTCCGCTTTTACTTAAGTCGGCATTGTGCCTTTTGTATTAAATTCGGCTGAATTTTCTGTGTTTCATCGTCAATAAGAAGGTGCACGGTATACAGTAAATCTGAAGTGAAGCATCGGAATCTAAAACTGGACTTACAGGGGAGGTTCAAATCAGAGAAAGTGAGAGTGTCAGACCTCTTGTACTTAAGTCGGCATTGTGGATTTTGAATTTAATTCCGATACAATATCTATGTTTCATCGTCAATAAGAAGTTGCAAGGTATACAGTAAACCTGAAGTGAAGCATCGGAATCTAAAACTGGACTCACAGGAGAGGTTCAAATCATAGAAAGTGAGAGTGTCAGTCCTCTTGTACTTAAGTCGCCATTGTGACTTTTGTATTAAATTCGGATGCAATTTCTGTGTTTCATCGTCAATAAGAAGATCCAAGGGATACGGTAAACCTGAAGTGAAGCATTGGAATCTAAAACTGGACTCACAAGAGAGGTTCAAAACATAGACAGTTAGAGTGTCAGTCTTCTTGTACTTAAGTCGGCATTGAGCCATTTGTATTAAATTCGGATGCAAATTCTGTGTTTCATCGTCAATAAGTAGGTCAAAGGTATACAGTAAACCTGAAGTCAAGCATCAGAATCTAAAACTGGACTCACAGGAGAGGTTCAAATCATAGAAAGTTAGAGTGTCAGTCCACTTTTACTTAAGTCGGCATTGTGCCTTTTGTATTAAATTCGGATGCAATTTCTGTGTTTCATCGTCTATAAGATGGTCCAAGGGATACAGTAAACCTGAAGTGAAGCATCGGAATCTTAAACTCGACTCACAGGAGAGGTTCAAATCATAGAAAGTGAGAGTGTCAGTCCTCTTGTACTTAAGTCGACATTGTGCCTGTTCTATTGAATTAAGATGCAATTTCTGTGTTTCATCGTCAATAAGAAGGTCCAAGGGATACAGTAAACCTAAAGTGAAGCATCGGAATCTAAAACTGGACTCACAGGAGAGGATCAAATCAGAGAAAGTTAGAGTGTCAGTACTCTTGTACTTAACTCAGCATTGTGCCTTTTGAATTTAATTCGGATGCAATTTCTGTGTTTCATCGTCAATAAGAAGGTCCAAGGTACACAGTAAACCTGAAGAGAAGCATCGGATTTTAAAACTGGACTCACAGGTGAGGTTCAAATCATAGAAAGTGAGAGTGTGAGTCCTCTTGTACTTAAGTCTGCATTGTGCCTTCTCTATTAAATTCGGATGCAATTTCTGTGTTTCATCGTCAAGAAGATGGTCAGAGGGATACAGTAAACCTGAAGTGAAGCATCGGAATCTTAAACTCGACACACAGCAGAGGTTCAAATCATTGAAAGTGAGAGTGTCAGTCTTCTTTTACTTAAGTCGGCATTGTGCCTTGTGTATTAAATTCGGATGCAATTTCTGTGATTCTTCGTCAATAAGATGGTACAAGGTATACGGTAAACCTGAAGTGAAACATCGGAATCTTAAACTGGACTCACAGGAGAGGTTCAAATCATTGAAAGTTAGAGTGTCAGTCCTTTTTTACTTCAGTCGGCATTGCGCCTTTTGTATTAAATTTGGATGCAATTTCTGTGTTTGTATCGTCAATAAGAAGGTCAAAGTGATACAGTAAACCTGAAGTGAAGCATCGGAATCTAAATCCAGACTCACAGGAGACGATCAAATCATAGAAGGTTAGAGTGTCAGTCCACTTGTACTTAACTCGGCATTGTGCCTTTTCAATTTAATTCCAATGCAATATCAGTGCTTCATCGTCAATAAGAAGGTCCAAGGTACACAGTAAACCTGAAGAGAAGCATCGGAATCTAAAACTGGACTCACAGGATAGGTTCAAATCATAGAAAGTGAGAGTGTCAGTCCTCTTGTACTGAAGTCGCCATTGTGGCTTTTGTATTAAATTCGGATGCAATTTGTGTGTTTCATCGTCAATAAGAACATCCCAGGGATACGGTAAACCTGAAGTGAAGCATCGGAATCTAAAACTGGACTCACAGGAGAGGTTCAAATCATAGAAAGTTAGAGTGTCAGTCCTCTTGTACTTCAGTCGGCATTGAGCCATTTGTATTGAATTCGGATGCAAATTCTGTGTTTCATCGTCAATAAGAAGGTCCAAGGTATACAGTAAACCTGAAGTGAAGCATCGGAATCTAAAACTGGACTCACAGGAGAGGTTCAAATCATAGAAAGTTAGAGTGTCAGTCCTCTTGTACTTAAGTTGGCATTGTGCCTTTTGTATTAAATTCCGATGCAATTTCTGTGTTTCATCGTCAATAAGAAGGTGCAAGGTATACAGTAAACCTGAAGTGAAGCATCGGAATCTAAAACTGGACTCACAGGAGAGGTTCAAATCATAGAAAGTTAGAGTGTCAGTCCTCTTGTACTTAAGTTGGCATTGTGTCTTTTGTATTAAATTCGGATGCAATTTCTGTGTTTCATCGTCAATAAGAAGATGCAAGGGATACGGTAAACCTGAAGTGAAGCATCGGAATCTAAAACTATACTCACAGGAGAGGTTCAAATCATAGAAAGTTAGAGTGTCAGTCCTCTTGTACTTAAGTCGGCATTGTGCCTGTTCTATTGAGGTAAGATGCAATTTCTGTGTTTCATCGTCAATAAGAAGGTACAAGGTATACAGTAAACCTGAAGTGAAACATCGGAATCTTAATCTGGACTCACAGGAGAGGTTAAAATCATTGAAAGTTAGAGTGTCAGTCCACTTTTACTTACGTCGGCATTGTGCCTTTTATATTAAATTCGGATGCAATTTCTGTGTTTGATCGTCAATAAGATGGTCCAAGGGATACAGTAAACCTTAAGTGAAGCATCGGATTCTTAAACTCGACTCACAGGAGAGGTTCAAATCATAGAAAGTGAGAGTGTCAGTCCTCTTGTACTTAAGTCGGCATTGTGCCTGTTCTATTGAATTAAGATGCAAATTCTGTGTTTCATCGTCAATACGAAGGTCCAAGGGATACAGTAAACCTAAAGTGAAGCATCGGAATCTAACACTGGACTCACAGGAGAGGATCAAATCATAGAAAGTTAGAGTGTCAGTACTCTTGTACTTAACTCAGCAATGTGCCTTTTGAATTTAATTCGGATGCAATTTCTGTGTTTCATCGTCAATAAGAAGGTCCAAGTGATACAGTAATCGTGAAGTGAAGCATCGGAATTTAAAACTGGACTCACAGGAGAGGTTCAAATCAAAGAAAGTGAGAGTATCAGTCCTCTTGTATTTAAGTCGGCATTGTGCCTTTTGTATTAAATTCGGATGCAATTTCTTTGTTTCATCGTCAATACGAAGGTCCAAAGGATACAGTTAACCTGAAGTCAAGCATCGGAATCTAAAACTGGACTCACAGGAGAGGTTCAAATCATAGAAAGTGAGAGTGTCAGTCTTCTTTTACTTAAGTCGGCATTGTGCCTTGTGTATTAAATTCGGATGCAATTTCTGTGTTTCTTCGTCAATAAGATGGTGCAAGGTATACAGTAAACCTGAAGTGAAACATCGGAATCTTAAACTGGACTCACAGGAGTGGTTCAAATCATTGAAAGTTAGAGTGTCAGTCCTTTTTTATCTCAGTCGGCATTGCGCCATTTGTATTAAATTCGGATGCAATTTCTGTGTTTGTTCGTCAATAAGAAGGTCAAAGGGATACAGTAAACCTGAAGTGAAGCATCGGAATCTAAATCTAGACTCACAGGAGACGATCGAATCATAGAAGGTTAGAGTGTCAGTCCACTTGTACTTAACTCGGCATTGTGCCTTTTCAATTTAATTCCGATGCAATTTCAGTGGTTCATCGTCAATAAGAAGGTCCAAGGTACACAGTAAACCTAAAGAGAAGCATCGGAATATAAAACAGGACTCACAGGATAGGTTCAAATCATAGAAAGTTAGAGTGTCAGTCCTCTTGTACTTAAGTCGGCATTGTGGCTTTTGAATTTAATTCCGATGCAATTTCTGTGTTTCATCGTTAATACGAAGGTCCAAGGTCTACAGTAAACCTGAAGTGAAGCATCGGAATGTAAAACTGGACTGACAGGAGAGGTTCAAATCAAACAAGGTTATAGTGTCAGTCCGCTTTTACTTAAGTCGGCATTGTGCTTCTTGTATTAAATTCGGATGCAATTTCTGTGTTTCATCGTCAATAAAAAGGTCCAAGGGATACTGTAAACCTGAGGTGAAGAATCGGAATCTAAAACTGGACTCACAGGAGAGGTTCAAATTATAGAAAGTGAGAGTGTCAGTCCTTTTTTACTTCAGTCGGCATTGCGCCTTTTGTATTAAATTCGGATGCAATTTTTCTGTTTCATCGTCAATAGGAAGGTCCAAGGGATACAGTAAATCTGAAGTGAAGCATCGGAATCTAAAACTGGACTCACAGGAGAGGTTTAAATCATAGAAAGTGAGAGTGTCAGTCCTCTTGTACTTAAGTCGGCATTGTGCCTTTTCTATTCAATTCGGATGCAATTTCTGTGCTTCATCGTCAATAAGAAGGTCCAAGGGATACAGTAAACCTGAGTGAAGCATTGGAATCAAAAACTGGACTCATAGGAGAGGTTCAAATCATAGAAAGTGAGAGTGTCAGTCCTCTTGTACTTAAGTCGGCATTGTGCCTTTTGTATTAAATTCGGATGCAAACTCTGTGTTTCACCGTCTATTAAGAAGGTCCAAGGGATACAGTAAACCTGAAGTGAAGCATCGGAATCTAAAACTGGACTCACAGGAGAGGTTCAATTCATAGAAGGTTAGAGTGTCAGTCCTGTTGTACTTAACTCGGCATTGTGCATTTTGAATTTAATTCCGATGCAATTTCAGTGCTTCATCGTCAATTAGAAGGTCCAAGGTACACAGAAAACCTGAAGAGAAGCATCGGAATCTAAAACTGGACTCACAGGAGAGGTTCAAATAATAGAAAGTTAGAGTGTCAGTCCTCTTGTACTTAAGCCGGCATTGTGGCTTTTGAATTTAATTCCGATGCAATTTCTGTGTTTCATAGTCAATAAGAAGGTCCAAGGGATACAGTAAAGCTGAAGTGAAGCATCGGAATCTTAAACCGGACTCACAGGAGAGGTTGAAATCATAGAAAGTTAGAGTGTCAGTCCTCTTGTACTTAAGTCTGCATTGTGCCTTTTGTATTAAATTCGGATGCAATTTCTGTCTTTCATCGTCAATAAGATGGTCCAAGGGATACAGTAAACCTGAAGTGAAGCATTGGAATCTTACACTCGACTCACAGGAGAGGTTCAAATCACAGAAAGTTAGAGTGTCAGTACTCTTGTACTTAACTCAGCATTGTGCCTTTTGAATTTAATTCGGATGCAATTTCTGTTTCATCGTCAATAAGGAGGTCCAAGGTACACAGTAAACCTGAAGAGAAGCATCGGAATCTAAAACTGGACTCACAGGATAGGTTCAAATCATAGAAAGTTAGAGTGTCAGTCCTCTTGTACTTAAGCCGGCATTGTGACTTTTGAATTTAATTCCGATGCAATTTCTGTGTTTCATCGTTAATAGGAAGGTCCAAGGTCTACAGTAAACCTGAAGTGAAACATCGGAATCTAAAACTGGACTGACAGGAGAGGTTCAAATCAAACAAGGTTATAGTGTCAGTCCGCTTTTACTTAAGTCGGCATTGTGCCTTTTGTATTAAATTCGGATGCAATTTCTGTGTTTCATCGTCAATAAGAAGGTGCAGGGTATACAGTAATTCTGAAGTGAAGCATCGGAATCTAAAACTGGATTCACAGGGGAGGTTCAAATCATAGAAAGTGAGAGTGTCAGACCTCTTGTACTTAAGTCTTCATTGTGGATTTTGAATTTAATTCCGATGCAATATCTGTGTTTCATCGTCAATAAGAAGATCCAAGGGATACGGTAAACCTGAAGTGAAGCATTGGAATCTAAAACTGGACTCACAGGAGATGTTCAAATCATAGAAAGTTAGAGTGTCAGTCCTCTTGTACTTAAGTCGGCATTGAGCCATTTGTATTAAATTCGGATGCAAATTCTGTGTTTCATCGTCAATAAGAAGGTCCAAGGTATACAGTAAACCTGAAGTGAAGCATCAGAATCTAAAACTGGACTCACAGGAGAGGTTCAAATCATAGAAAGTTAGAGTGTCAGTCCACTTTTACTTAAGTCGGCATTGTGCCTTTTGTATTAAATTCGGATGCAATTTCTGTGTTTCATCGTCAATAAGATGGTCCAAGGGATACAGTAAACCTGAGGTGAAGCTTCGGAATCTTAAACTCGACTCACAGGAGAGGTTCAAATCATAGAAAGTGAGAGTGTCAGTCCTCTTGTACTTAAGTCGGCATTGTGCCTGTTCTATTGAATTAAAATGCAATTCCTGTGTTTCATCGTCAATAAGAAGGTCCAAGGGATACAGTAAACCTAAAGTGAAGCATCGGATACTAAAACTGGACTCACAGGAGAGGATCAAATCATAGAAAGTTAGAGTGTCAGTACTCTTGTACTTAACTCAGCATTGTGCCTTTTGAATTTAATTCGGATGCAATTTCTGTGTTTCATTGTCAATAAGAAGGTCCAAGGTACACAGTAAACCTGAAAAGAAGCATCGGATTCTAAAACTGGACTCACAGGTGAGGTTCAAATCATAGAAAGTGAGAGTGTGAGTCCTCTTGTACTTAAGTCTGCATTGTGCCTTCTCTATTAAATTCGGATGCAATTTCTGTGTTTCATCGTCAATAAGAAGGTCCAAGGGATACAGTAATCGTGAAGTGAAGCATCGGAATTTAAAACTGGACTCACAGGAGAGGTTCATATCATTGAAAGTTAGAGTGTCAGTCCTTTTTTACTTCAGTCGGCATTGCGCCTTTTGTATTAAATTCGGATGCAATTTCTGTGTTTGTATCGTCAATAAGAAGGTCGAAGGGATACAGTAAACCTGAAGTGAAGCATCGGAATCTAAATCTAGACTCACAGGAGACGATCAAATCATAGAAGGTTAGAGTGTCAGTCCACTTGTACTTAACTCGACATTGTGCCTTTTCAATTTAATTCCAATGCAATATCAGTGCTTCATCGTCAAATATGAAGGTCCAAGGTACACAGTAAACCTGAAGAGAAGCATCGGAATCTAAAACTGGACTCACAGGATAGGTTCAAATCATAGAAAGTTAGAGTGTCAGTCCTCTTGTACTTAAGTCGGCATTGTGACTTTTGAATTTAATTCCGATGCAATTTCTGTGTTTCATCTTTAATACGAAGGTCCAAGGTCTACAGTAAACCTGAAGTGAAGCATCGGAATCTAAAACTGAACTGACAGGAGAGGTTCAAATCAAACAAAGTTATAGTGTCAGTCCGCTTTTACTTAAGTCGGCCTTGTGCCTTTTGTATTAAATTCGGCTGCATTTTCTGAGTTTCATCGTCAATAAGAAGGTGCACGGTATACAGTAAATCTGAAGTGAAGCATCGGAATCTAAAACTGGACTCACAGGGGAGGTTCAAATCATAGAAAGTGAGAGTGTCAGACCTCTTGTACTTAAGTCGGCATTGTGGATTTTGAATTCAATTCCGATACAATATATGTGTTTCATTGTCAATAAGAAGTTGCAAGGTATACAGTAAACCTGAATTGAAGCATCGGAATCTAAAACTGTACTCACAGGAGAGGTTCAAATCATAGAAAGTGAGAGTGTCAGTCCTCTTGTACTGAAGTCGCCATTGTGACTTTTGTATTAAATTCGGATGCAATTTGTGTGTTTCATCGTCAATAAGAACATCCCAGGGATACGGTAAACCTGAAGTGAAGCATCAGAATCTAAAACTGGACTCATGGGAGAGGTTCAAATCATAGAAAGTTAGAGTGTCAGTCCACTTGTACTTCAGTCGGCATTGAGCCATTTGTATTAAATTCGGATGCAAATTCTGTGTTTCATCGTCAATAAGAAGGTCCAAGGTATACAGTAAACCTGAAGTGAAGCATCGGAATCTAAAACTGGACTCACAGGAGAGGTTCAAATAATAGAAAGTTAGAGTGTCAGTCCTCTTGTACTTAAGTTGGCATTGTGCCTTTTGTATTAAATTCCGATGCAATTTCTGTGTTTCATCGTCAATAAGAAAGTGCAAGGTATACAGTAAACCTGAAGTGAAGCATCGGAATCTAAAGCTGGACTCACAGAAGAGGTTCAAATCATAGAAAGTGAGAGTGTCAGTCCTCTTGTACTTAAGTCGGCATTGGGCCATTTGTATTAAATTCGAATGCAATTTCTGTGTTTCATCGTCAATAAGAAGGTCCAAGATATACAGTAAACCTGAAGTGAAGCATCGGAATCTAAAACTGGACTCACAGGAGAGGTTCAAATCATAGAAAGTTAGAGTGTCAGTCCTCTTGTAATTTAGTGGGCATTATGCCTTATGTATTAAATTCCAATGCAATTTCTGTGTTTCGTCGTCAATAAGAAGGTGCAAGGTATACAGTATACCTGAAGTGAAGCATCGGAATCTAAAACTGGACTCACAGGAGAGGTTTAAATCATAAATGTGAGAGTGTCAATCCTATTGTACTTAAGTCGGCATTGTGCCTTTTGTATTAAATTCCGATGCAATTTCTGTGTTTAATCGTCAATAAGGAGGTGCAAGGTATGCTGTAAACCGGAAGTAAAGCATCGGAATCTAAAACTTGTCCCACAGGAGAGGTTCAAATCATAGAAAATGAGAGTGTCAGTCCTCTCGTACTTAAGACGGCATTGTGGCTTTTGAATTTAATTCCGATGCAATTTCCGTGTTTCATCGTCAATAAGAAGGTCCAATGGATACAGTCAACCTTAAGTGAAGCATCGGAATCTAAAACTGGACTCGCAGGACAGGTTTAAATCATAGAATGTTAGAGTCTCAGTCCTCTTTTACTTAAGTCGGCATTGTGTCATTTGTATTAAATTCGGATGCAATTTCTGTGTTTCATCGTCAATAAGAAGGTGCAAGGTATACAGTAAACCTGAAGTGAAGCATCGGAATCTTAATCTGGACTCACAGGAGAGGCTCAAATCATAGAAAGTGAGAGTGTCAGTCCTTTTTTACTTCAGTCGGCATTGCGCCTTTTGTATTAAATTCCGATGCAATTTCTGTGTTTCATCGTCAATAAGAACGTCCAAGGGATACAGTAAACCTGAAGTGAAGCATCGGAATCTAAAGCTGGACACACAGGAGAGGTTCAAATCTTCGAAAGTGAGAGTGTCAGTCCTCTTGTATTTAAGTCGGCATTGTGTCATTTGTAATAAATTCCGATGCAATTTCTGTGTTTCATCGTCAATAAGAAAGTGCAAGGTATACAGTAAACCAGAAGTGAAGCATCGGATTCTAACACTCAACTCAGAGGAAATTTTTAAATCATAGAAAGTGAGAGTGCAGTCCTCTTGTACTTAAGTCGGCATTGTGCCTTTTGTATTAAATTCGGACGCAATTTCTGTGTTTCATCGTCAATAAGAACGTCCAATGGATACAGTAAACCAGAAGTGAAGCATCGGAATCTAACACTCAACTCACAGGAGAGGTTCAAATCATAGAAAGTGAGAGTGTCAGTCCTCTTGTACTTAAGTCGGCATTGTGCCTTTTGTATTAAATTCGGATGCAATTTCTGTGTTTCTTCGTCAATAAGAGGGTCCAAGGGATGCAGTAAACCTGAAGTCAAGCATCGGAATCTGAAACTGGACTCACAGGAGAGGTTCAAATCATAGAAAGTTAGAGTGTCAGTCCTCTTTTACTTAAGTTGGCATTGTGCCTTTTGTTTTAAATTCCGATGCAATTTCTGTAATTCATCGTCAATAAGAAGGTGCAAGGTATACAGTAAACCGGAAGTGAAGCATCGGAATCTAAAACTGGACTCACAGGAGAGGTTCAAATCATAGAATGTAAGGGTGTCAGTCCTCTTGTACTTAAGCCGGCATTGTGAATTTTGAATTTAATTCCGATGCAATTTCTGTGTTTCATCGTTAATAGGAAGGTCCAAGGTCTACAGTAAACCTGAAGTGAAACATCGGAATCTAAAACTGGACTGACAGGAGAGGTTCAAAACAAACAAGGTTACAGTGTCAGTCCGCTTTTACTTAAGTCGGCATTGTGCCTTTTGTATTAAATTCGGATGCAATTTCTGTGTTTCATCGTCAATAAGATGGTGCAGGGTATACACTAATTCTGAAGTGAAGCATCGGAATCAAAAACTGGACTCACAGGGGAGGTTCAAATCATAGAAAGTGAGAGTGTCAGACCTCTTGTACTTAAGTCGGCATTGTGGATTTTGAATTTAATTCCGATGCAATATCTGTGTTTCATCGTCAATAAGAAGATCCAAGGGATACGGTAAACCTGAAGTGAAGCATTGGAATCTAAAACTGGACTCACAGGAGAGGTTCAAATCATAGAAAGTTAGAGTGTCAGTCCTCTTGTACTTAAGTCGGCATTGAGCCATTTGTATTAAATTCGGATGCAAATTCTGTGTTTCATCGTCAATAAGAAGGTCCAAGGTATACAGTAAACCTGAAGTGAAGCATCAGAATCTAAAACTGGACTCACAGGAGAGGTTCAAATCATAGAAAGTTAGAGTGTCAGTCCACTTTTACTTAAGTCGGCATTGTGCCTTTTGTATTAAATTCGGATGCAATTTCTGTGTTTCATCGTCAATAAGATGGTCCAAGGGATACAGTAAACCTGAGGTGAAGCTTCGGAATCTTAAACTCGACTCACAGGAGAGGTTCAAATCATAGAAAGTGAGAGTGTCAGTCCTCTTGTACTTAAGTCGGCATTGTGCCTGTTCTATTGAATTAAGATGCAATTTCTGTGTTTCTTCGTCAATAAGAAGGTCCAAGGGATACAGTAAACCTAAAGTGAAGCATCGGATACTAAAACTGGACTCACAGGAGAGGATCAAATCATAGAAAGTTAGAGTGTCAGTACCCTTGTACTTAACTCAGCATTGTGCCTTTTGAATTTAATTCGGATGCAATTTCTGTGTTTCATTGTCAATAAGAAGGTCCAAGGTACACAGTAAACCTGAAAAGAAGCATCGGTTTCTAAAACTGGACTCACAGGTGAGGTTCAAATCATAGAAAGTGAGAGTGTGAGTCCTCTTGTACTTAAGTCTGCATTGTGCCTTCTCTATTAAATTCGGATGCAATTTCTGTGTTTCATCGTCAATAAGAAGGTCCAAGGGATACAGTAATCGTGAAGTGAAGCATCGGAATTTAAAACTGGACTCACAGGAGAGGTTCAAATCATAGAAAGTGAGAGTGCCAGTCCTCTTGTACTTAAGTCGGCATTGTGCCTTTTGTATTAAATTCGGATGCAATTTCTGTGTTTCATCGTCAATACGAAGGTCCAAAGGATACAGTTAACCTGAAGTGAAGCATCGGAATCTAAAACTGGACTCACAGCAGAGGTTCAAATCATTGAAAGTGAGAGTGTCAGTCTACTTTTACTTAAGTCGGCATTGTGCCCTGTGTATTAAATTCGGATGCAATTTCTGTGATTCTTCGTCAATAAGATGGTACAAGGTATACGGTAAACCTGAAGTGAAACATCGGAATCTTAAACTGGACTCACAGGAGAGGTTCAAATCATTGAAAGTTAGAGTGTCAGTCCTTTTAGTTCAGTCGGCATAGCGCCTTTTGTATTAAATTCGGATGCAATTTCTGTGTTTGATCGTCAATAAGAAGGTCAAAGGGATACAGTAAACCTGAAGTGAAGCATCGGAATCTAAATCTAGACTCACAGGAGACGATCAAATCATAGAAGGTTAGAGTGTGAGTCCACTTGTACTTAACTCGGAATTGTGCCTTTTCGATTTAATTCCGATGCAATTTCAGTGCTTCATCGTCAATAAGAAGGTCCAAGGTACACAGTAAACCTGAAGAGAAGCATCGGAATCTAAAACTGGACTCACAGGATAGGTTCAAATCATAGAAAGTTAGAGTGTCAGTCCTCTTGTACTTAAGCCGGCATTGTGACTTTTGAATTTAATTCCGATGCAATTTCTGTGTTTCATCGTTAATAGGAAGGTCCAAGGTCTACAGTAAACCTGAAGTGAAACATCGGAATCTAAAACTGGACTGACAGGAGAGGTTCAAATCAAACAAGGTTACAGTGTCAGTCCGCTTTTACTTAAGTCGGCATTGTGCCTTTTGTATTAAATTCGGATGCAATTTCTGTGTTTCATCGTCAATAAGAAGGTGCAGGGTATACAGTAATTCTGAAGTGAAGCATCGGAATCTAAAACTGGACTCACAGGGGAGGTTCAAATCATAGAAAGTGAGAGTGTCAGACCTCTTGTACTTAAGTCGGCATTGTGGATTTTGAATTTAATTCCGATGCAATACCTGTGTTTCATCGTCAATAAGAAGATCCAAGGGATACGGTAAACCTGAAGTGAAGCATTGGAATCTAAAACTGGACTCACAGGAGAGGTTCAAATCATAGAAAGTTAGAGTGTCAGTCCTCTTGTACTTAAGTCGGCATTGAGCCATTTGTATTAAATTCGGATGCAAATTCTGTGTTTCATCGTCAATAAGAAGGTCCAAGGTATACAGTAAACCTGAAGTGAAGCATCAGAATCTAAAACTGGACTCACAGGAGAGGTTCAAATCATAGAAAGTTAGAGTGTCAGTCCACTTTTACTTAAGTCGGCATTGTGCCTTTTGTATTAAATTCGGATGCAATTTCTGTGTTTCATCGTCAATAAGATGGTCCAAGGGATACAGTAAACCTGAGGTGAAGCTTCGGAATCTTAAACTCGACTCACAGGAGAGGTTCAAATCATAGAAAGTGAGAGTGTCAGTCCTCTTGTACTTAAGTCGGCATTGTGCCTGTTCTATTGAATTAAGATGCAATTTCTGTGTTTCATCGTCAATAAGAAGGTCCAAGGGATACAGTAAACCTAAAGTGAAGCATCGGATACTAAAACTGGACTCACAGGAGAGGATCAAATCATAGAAAGTTAGAGTGTCAGTACTCTTGTACTTAACTCAGCATTGTGCCTTTTGAATTTAATTCGGATGCAATTTCTGTGTTTCATTGTCAATAAGAAGGTCCAAGGTACACAGTAAAAAGAAGCATCGGATTCTAAAACTGGACTCACAGGTGAGGTTCAAATCATAGAAAGTGAGAGTGTGAGTCCTCTTGTACCTAAGTCTGCATTGTGCATTCTCTATTAAATTCGGATGCAATTTCTGTGTTTCATCGTCAATAAGAAGGTCCAAGGGATACAGTAATCGTGAAGTGAAGCATCGGAATTTAAAACTGGACTCACAGGAGAGGTTCAAATCATAGAAAGTGAGAGTGCCAGTCCTCTTGTACTTAAGTCGGCATTGTGCCTTTTGTATTAAATTCGGATGCAATTTCTGTGTTTCATCGTCAATACGAAGGTCCAAAGGATACAGTTAACCTGAAGTGAAGCATCGGAATCTAAAACTGGACTCACAGCAGAGGTTCAAATCATTGAAAGTGAGAGTGTCAGTCTACTTTTACTTAAGTCGGCATTGTGCCTTGTGTATTAAATTCGGATGCAATTTCTGTGATTCTTCGTCAATAAGATGGTACAAGGTATACGGTAAACCTGAAGTGAAACATCGGAATCTTAAACTGGACTCACAGGAGAGGTTCAAATCATTGAAAGTTAGAGTGTCAGTCCTTTTTTACTTCAGTCGGCATTGCGCCTTTTGTATTAAATTCGGATGCAATTTCTGTGTTTGTATCGTCAATAAGAAGGTCAAAGAGATACAGTAAACCTGAAGTGAAGCATCGGAAACTAAATCTAGACTCACAGGAGACGATCAAATCATAGAAGGTTAGAGTGTCAGCCCACTTGTACTTAACTCGGCATTGTGCCTTTTCAATTTAATTCCAATGCAATATCAGTGCTTCATCGTCAATAAGAAGGTCCAAGGTACACAGTAAACCTGAAGAGAAGCATCGGAATCTAAAACTGGACTCACAGGATAGGTTCAAATCATAGAAAGTTAGAGTGTCAGTCCTCTTGTACTTAAGTCGGCATTGTGACTTTTGAATTTAATTCCGATGCAATTTCTGTGTTTCATCTTTAATACGAAGGTCCAAGGTCTACAGTAAACCTGAAGTGAAGCATCGGAATCTAAAACTGAACTGACAGGAGAGGTTCAAATCAAACAAAGTTATAGTGTCAGTCCGCTTTTACTTAAGTCGGCATTGTGCTTTTGTATTAAATTCGGCTGCATTTTCTGTGTTTCATCGTCAATAAGAAGGTGCACGGTATACAGTAAATCTGAAGTGAAGCATCGGAATCTAAAACTGGACTCACAGGGGAGGTTCAAATCATAGAAAGTGAGAGTGTCAGACCTCTTGTACTTAAGTCGGCATTGTGGATTTTGAATTCAATTCCGATACAATATCTGTGTTTCATCGTCAATAAGAAGTTGCAAGGTATACAGTAAACCTGAATTGAAGCATCGGAATCTAAAACTGTACTCACAGGAGAGGTTCAAATCATAGAAAGTGAGAGTGTCAGTCCTCTTGTACTGAAGTCGCCATTGTGACTTTTGTATTAAATTCGGATGCAATTTGTGTGTTTCATCGTCAATAAGAACATCCCAGGGATACGGTAAACCTGAAGTGAAGCATCGGAATCTAAAACTGGACTCATAGGAGAGGTTCAAATCATAGAAAGTTAGAGTGTCAGTCCACTTGTACTTCAGTCGGCATTGAGCCATTTGTATTAAATTCGGATGCAAATTCTGTGTTTCATCGTCAATAAGAAGGTCCAAGGTATACAGTAAACCTGAAGTGAAGCATCGGAATCTAAAACTGGACTCACAGGAGAGGTTCAAATCATAGAAAGTTAGAGTGTCAGTCCTCTTGTACTTAAGTTGGCATTGTGCCTTTTGTATTAAATTCCGATGCAATTTCTGTGTTTCATCGTCAATAAGAAGGTGCAAGGTATACAGTAAACCTGAAGTGAAGCATCGGAATCTAAAGCTGGACTCACAGGAGAGGTTCAAATCATAGAAAGTGAGAGTGTCAGTCCTCTTGTACTTAAGTCGGCATTGGGCCATTTGTATTAAATTCGAATGCAATTTCTGTGTTTCATCGTCAATAAGAAGGTCCAAGATATACAGTAAACCTGAAGTGAAGCATCGGAATCTAAAACTGGACTCACAGGAGAGGTTCAAATCATAGAAAGTTAGAGTGTCAGTCCTCTTGTAATTTAGTGGGCATTATGCCTTATGTATTAAATTCCAATGCAATTTCTGTGTTTCGTCGTCAATAAGAAGGTGCAAGGTATACAGTATACCTGAAGTGAAGCATCGGAATCTAAAACTGGACTCACAGGAGAGGTTTAAATCATAAATGTGAGAGTGTCAATCCTCTTGTACTTAAGTCGGCATTGTGCCTTTTGTATTAAATTCCGATGCAATTTCTGTGTTTCATCGTCAATAAGGAGGTGCAAGGTATGCTGTAAACCGGAAGTAAAGCATCGGATTCTAAAACTTGTTACACAGGAGAGGTTCAAATCATAGAAAATGAGAGTGTCAGTCCTCTCGTACTTAAGACGGCATTGTGGCTTTTGAATTTAATTCCGATGCAATTTCCGTGTTTCATCGTCAATAACAAGGTCCAATGGATACAGTCAACCTTAAGTGAAGCATCGGAATCTAAAACTGGACTCGCAGGACAGGTTTAAATCATAGAATGTTAGAGTCTCAGTCCTCTTTTACTTAAGTTGGCATTGTGCCATTTGTATTAAATTCGGATGCAATTTCTGTGTTTCATCGTCAATAAGAAGGTGCAAGGTATACAGTAAACCTGAAGTGAAGCATCGGAATCTTAAACTGGACTCACAGGAGAGGTTCAAATCATAGAAAGTGAGAGTGTCAGTCCTTTTTTACTTCAGTCGGCATTGCGCCTTTTGTATTAAATTCCGATGCAATTTCTGTGTTTCATCGTCAATAAGAACGTCCAAGGGATACAGTAAACCTGAAGTGAAGCATCGGAATCTAAAGCTGGACACACAGGAGAGGTTCAAATCTTCGAAAGTGAGAGTGTCAGTCCTCTTGTATTTAAGTCGGCATTGTGTCATTTGTAATAAATTCCGATGCAATTTCTGTGTTTCATCGTCAATAAGAAAGTGCAAGGTATACAGTAAACAGAAGTGAAGCATCGGATTCTAACACTCAACTCAGAGGAAATTTTTAAATCATAGAAAGTGAGAGTGCAGTCCTCTTGTACTTAAGTCGGCATTTTGCCTTTTGTATTAAATTCGGGCGCAATTTCTGTGTTTCATCGTCAATAAGAACGTCCAATGGATACAGTAAACCAGAAGTGAAGCATCGGAATCTGAAACTGGACTCACAGGAGAGGTTCAAATCATAGAAAGTTAGAGTGTCAGTCCTCTTTTACTTAAGTTGGCATTGTGCCTTTTGTATTAAATTCCGATGCAATTTCTGTGTTTCATCGTCAATAAGAAGGTGCAAGGTATACAGTAAACCGGAAGTGAAGCATCGGAATCTAAAACTGGACTCACAGCAGAGGTTCAAATCATAGAATGTAAGGGTGTCAGTCCTCTCGTACTTAAGTGGGCATAGTGGCTTTTGAATTTAATTCCGATGCAATTTCTGTGCTTCATCGTCAATAAGAAGGTGCAAGGTATACAGTAAACCTGAAGTGAAGCATCGGAATCTAAAACTGGTCTCGCAGGAGAGGTTCAAATCATAGAATGTTAGAGTGTCAGTCCTCATTTACTTAAGTCGGCATTGTGCCTTCTGTATTAAATTCCGATGCAATTTCTGTGTTTCATCGTCAATAAGAAGGTCCAAGGGATACAGTAAACCTTAAGTGAAGCATCGGAATCTAAAAGTGGACTCGCAGGAGAGGTTCAAATCATACAATGTTAGAGTGTCAGTCCTCTTTTACTTAAGTCGGCATTGTGACTTTTGAATTTAATTCCGATGCAATTTCTGTGTTTCATCTTTAACACGAAGTCGAAGGTCTACAGTAAACCTGAAGTGAAGCATCGGAATCTAAAACTGGACTGACAGGAGAGGTTCAAATCAAACAAAGTTATAGTGTCAGTCCGCTTTTACTTAAGTCGGCATTGTGCCTTTTGTATTAAATTCGGCTGCATTTTCTGTGTTTCATCGTCAATAAGAAGGTGCACGGTATACAGTAAATCTGAAGTGAAACATCGGAATCTAAAACTGGACTCACAGGGGAGGTTCAAATCATAGAAAGTGAGAGTGTCAGACCTCTTGTACTTAAGTCGGCATTGTGGATTTGAATTTAATTCCGATACAATATCTGTGTTTCATCGTCAATAAGAAGTTGCAAGGTATACAGTAACCTGAAGTGAAGCATCGGAATCTAAAACTGTACTCACAGGAGAGGTTCAAATCATAGAAAGTGAGAGTGTCAGTCCTCTTGTACTGAAGTCGCCATTGTGGCTTTTGTATTAAATTCGGATGCAATTTGTGTGTTTCATCGTCAATAAGAACATCCCAGGGATACGGTAAACCTGAAGTGAAAGATCGGAATCTAAAGCTGGACTCACAGGAGAGGTTCAAATCATAGAAAGTGAGAGTGTCAGTCCTCTTGTACTTAAGTCGGCATTGGGTCATTTGTATTAAATTCGAATGCAATTTCTGTGTTTCATCGTCAATAAGAAGGTCCAAGATATACAGTAAACCTGAAGTGAAGCATCGGAATCTAAAACTGGACTCACAGGAGAGGTTCAAATCATAGATAGTTAGAGTGTCAGTCCTCTTGTAATTTAGTGGGCATTATGCATTATGTATTAAATTCCAATGCAATTTCTGTGTTTCGTCGTCAATAAGAAGGTGCAAGGTATACGGTATACCTGAAGTGAAGCATCGGAATCTAAAACTGGACTCACAGGAGAGGTTTAAATCATGAATGTGAGAGTGTCAATCCTCTTGTACTTAAGTCGGCATTGTGCCTTTTGTATTAAATTCGGATGCAATTTCTGTGTTTCATCGTCAATAAGGAGGTGCAAGGTATGCTGTAAACCGGAAGTAAAGCATCGGATTCTAAACTTGTCCCACAGGAGAGGTTCAAATCATAGAAGATGAGAGTGTCAGTCCTCTCGTACTTAAGAAGGCATTGTGGCTTTTGAATTTAATTCCGATGCAATTTCCGTGTTTCATCGTCAATAAGAAGGTCCAATGGATACAGTAAACCTTAAGTGAAGCATCGGAATCTAAAACTGGACTCGAAGGACAGGTTTAAATCATAGAATGTTAGAGTCTCAGTCCTCTTTTACTTAAGTCGGCATTGTGCCATTTGTATTAAATTCGGATGCAATTTCTGTGTTACATCGTCAATAAGAAGGTGCAAGGTATACAGTAAACCTGAAGTGAAGCATCGGAATCTTAAACTGGACTCACAGGAGAGGTTCAAATCATAGAAGTGAGAGTGTCAGTCCTTTTTTACTTCAGTCGGCATTGCGCCTTTTGTATTAAATTCCGATGCAATTTCTGTGTTTCATCGTCAATAAGAACGTCCAAGGGATACAGTAAACCTGAAGTGAAGCATCGGAATCTAAAGCTGGACACACAGGAGAGGTTCAAATCTTCGAAAGTGAGAGTGTCAGTCCTCTTGTATTTAAGTCGGCATTGTGTCATTTGTAATAAATTCCGATGCAATTTCTGTGTTTCATCGTCAATAAGAAAGTGCAAGGTATACAGTAAACCAGAAGTGAAGCATCGGATTCTAACACTCAACTCAGAGGAAATTCTTAAATCATAGAAAGTGAGAGTGCAGTCCTCTTGTACTTAAGTCGGCATTGTGCCTTTTGTATTAAATTCGGGCGCAATTTCTGTGTTTCATCGTCAATAAGAACGTCAATGGATACAGTAAACCAGAAGTGAAGCATCGGAATCTAACACTCAACTCACAGGAGAGGTTCAAATCATAGAAAGTGAGAGTGTCAGTCCTCTTGTACTTAAGTCGGCATTGTGCCTTTTGTATTAAATTCGGATGCAATTTCTGTGTTTCTTCGTCAATAAGAGGGTCCAAGGGATGCAGTAAACCTGAAGTGAAGCATCGGAATCTGAAACTGGACTCACAGGAGAGGTTCAAATCATAGAAAGTTAGAGTCTCAGTCCTCTTTTACTTAAGTTGGCATTGTGCCATTTGTATTAAATTCGGATGCAATTTCTGTGTTTCATCGTCAATAAGAAGGTGCAAGGTATACAGTAAACCTGAAGTGAAGCATCGGAATCTTAAACTGGACTCACAGGAGAGGTTCAAATCATAGAAAGTGAGAGTGTCAGTCCTTTTTTACTTCAGTCGGCATTGCGCCTTTTGTATTAAATTCCGATGCAATTTCTGTGTTTCATCGTCAATAAGAACGTCCAAGGGATACAGTAAACCTGAAGTGAAGCATCGGAATCTAAAGCTGGACACACAGGAGAGGTTCAAATCTTCGAAAGTGAGAGTGTCAGTCCTCTTGTATTTAAGTCGGCATTGTGTCATTTGTAATAAATTCCGATGCAATTTCTGTGTTTCATCGTCAATAAGAAAGTGCAAGGTATACAGTAAACCAGAAGTGAAGCATCGGATTCTAACACTCAACTCAGAGGAAATTTTTAAATCATAGAAAGTGAGAGTGCAGTCCTCTTGTACTTAAGTCGGCATTTTGCCTTTTGTATTAAATTCGGGCGCAATTTCTGTGTTTCATCGTCAATAAGAACGTCCAATGGATACAGTAAACCAGAAGTGAAGCATCGGAATCTGAAACTGGACTCACAGGAGAGGTTCAAATCATAGAAAGTTTAGAGTGTCAGTCCTCTTTTACTTAAGTTGGCATTGTGCCTTTTGTATTAAATTCCGATGCAATTTCTGTGTTTCATCGTCCAATAAGAAGGTGCAAGGTATACAGTAAACCGGAAGTGAAGCATCGGAATCTAAAACTGGACTCACAGCAGAGGTTCAAATCATAGAATGTAAGGGTGTCAGTCCTCTCGTACTTAAGTGGGCATAGTGGCTTTTGAATTTAATTCGATGCAATTTCTGTGCTTCATCGTCAATAAGAAGGTGCAAGGTATACAGTAAACCTGAAGTGAAGCATCGGAATCTAAAACTGGTCTCGCAGGAGAGGTTCAAATCATAGAATGTTAGAGTGTCAGTCCTCATTTACTTAAGTCGGCATTGTGCCTTCTGTATTAAATTCCGATGCAATTTCTGTGTTTCATCGTCAATAAGAAGGTCCAAGGGATACAGTAAACCTTAAGTGAAGCATCGGATCATCTAAAGCGCAGGAGAGGTTCAAATCATACAATGTTAGAGTGTCAGTCCTCTTTTACTTAAGTCGGCATTGTGACTTTTGAATTTAATTCCGATGCAATTTCTGTGTTTCATCTTTAACACGAAGGTCGAAGGTCTACAGTAAACCTGAAGTGAAGCATCGGAATCTAAAACTGGACTGACAGGAGAGGTTCAAATCAAACAAAGTTATAGTGTCAGTCCGCTTTTACTTAAGTCGGCATTGTGCCTTTTGTATTAAATTCGGCTGCATTTTCTGTGTTTCATCGTCAATAAGAAGGTGCACGGTATACAGTAAATCTGAAGTGAAACATCGGAATCTAAAACTGGACTCACAGGGGAGGTTCAAATCATAGAAAGTGAGAGTGTCAGACCTCTTGTACTTAAGTCGGCATTGTGGATTTTGAATTTAATTCCGATACAATATCTGTGTTTCATCGTCAATAAGAAGTTGCAAGGTATACAGTAAACCTGAAGTGAAGCATCGGAATCTAAAACTGTACTCACAGGAGAGGTTCAAATCATAGAAAGTGAGAGTGTCAGTCCTCTTGTACTGAAGTCGCCATTGTGGCTTTTGTATTAAATTCGGATGCAATTTGTGTGTTTCATCGTCAATAAGAACATCCCAGGGATACGGTAAACCTGAAGTGAAGAATCGGAATCTAAAGCTGGACTCACAGGAGAGGTTCAAATCATAGAAAGTGAGAGTGTCAGTCCTCTTGTACTTAAGTCGGCATTGGGTCATTTGTATTAATTCGAATGCAATTTCTGTGTTTCATCGTCAATAAGAAGGTCCAAGATATACAGTAAACCTGAAGTGAAGCATCGGAATCTAAAACTGGACTCACAGGAGAGGTTCAAATCATAGATAGTTAGAGTGTCAGTCCTCTTGTAATTTAGTGGCATTATGCATTATGTATTAAATTCCAATGCAATTTCTGTGTTTCGTCGTCAATAAGAAGGTGCAAGGTATACGGTATACCTGAAGTGAAGCATCGGAATCTAAAACTGGACTCACAGGAGAGGTTTAAATCATGAATGTGAGAGTGTCAATCCTCTTGTACTTAAGTCGGCATTGTGCCTTTTGTATTAAATTCGGATGCAATTTCTGTGTTTCATCGTCAATAAGGAGGTGCAAGGTATGCTGTAAACCGGAAGTAAAGCATCGGATTCTAAAACTTGTCCCACAGGAGAGGTTCAAATCATAGAAGATGAGAGTGTCAGTCCTCTCGTACTTAAGAAGGCATTGTGGCTTTTGAATTTAATTCCGATGCAATTTCCGTGTTTCATCGTCAATAAGAAGGTTCCAATGGATACAGTAAACCTTAAGTGAAGCATCGGAATCTAAAACTGGACTCGAAGGACAGGTTTAAATCATAGAATGTTAGAGTCTCAGTCCTCTTTTACTTAAGTCGGCATTGTGCCATTTGTATTAAATTCGGATGCAATTTCTGTGTTACATCGTCAATAAGAAGGTGCAAGGTATACAGTAAACCTGAAGTGAAGCATCGGAATCTTAAACTGGACTCACAGGAGAGGTTCAAATCATAGAAAGTGAGAGTGTCAGTCCTTTTTTACTTCAGTCGGCATTGCGCCTTTTGTATTAAATTCGATGCAATTTCTGTGTTTCATCGTCAATAAGAACGTCCAAGGGATACAGTAAACCTGATGTGAAGCATCGGAATCTAAAGCTGGACACACAGGAGAGGTTCAAATCTTCGAAAGTTGAGAGTGTCAGTCCTCTTGTATTTAAGTCGGCATTGTGTCATTTGTAATAAATTCCGATGCAATTTCTGTGTTTCATCGTCAATAAGAAAGTGCAAGGTATACAGTAAACCAGAAGTGAAGCATCGGATTCTAACACTCAACTCAGAGGAAATTCTTAAATCATAGAAAGTGAGAGTGCAGTCCTCTTGTACTTAAGTCGGCATTGTGCCTTTTGTATTAAATTCGGGCGCAATTTCTGTGTTTCATCGTCAATAAGAACGTCCAATGGATACAGTAAACCAGAAGTGAAGCATCGGAATCTAACACTCAACTCACAGGAGAGGTTCAAATCATAGAAAGTGAGAGTGTCAGTCCTCTTGTACTTAAGTCGGCATGTGCCTTTTGTATTAAATTCGGATGCAATTTCTGTGTTTCTTCGTCAATAAGAGGGTCCAAGGATGCAGTAAACCTGAAGTGAAGCATCGGAATCTGAAACTGGACTCACAGGAGAGGTTCAAATCATAGAAAGTTAGAGTGTCAGTCCTCTTTTACTTAAGTTGGCATTGTGCCTTTTGTATTAAATTCCAATGCAATTTCTGTGTTTCATCGTCAATTAGAAGGTGCAAAGGTATACAGTAAACCGGAAGTGAAGCATCGGAATCTAAACTGGACTCACAGGAGAGGTTCAAATCATAGAATGTAAGGGTGTCAGTCCTCTCGTACTAAGTGGGCATAGTGGCTTTTGAATTTAATTCGATGCAATTTCTGTGTTTCATCGTCAATAAGAAGGTGCAAGGTATACAGTAAACTGAAGTG
Source organism: Schistocerca piceifrons (assembly GCF_021461385.2). NCBI lineage: Eukaryota > Metazoa > Arthropoda > Insecta > Orthoptera > Acrididae > Schistocerca > Schistocerca piceifrons. The sequence continues at coordinate 1,110,380,539 of NC_060139.1, forward strand.
AAGCATCGGAATCTAAAACTGGTCTCGCAGGAGAGGTTCAAATCATAGAATGTTAGAGTGTCAGTCCTCATTTACTTAAGTCGGCATTGTGCCTTCTGTATTAAATTCCGATGCAATTTCTGTGTTTCATCGTCAATAAGAAGGTCCAAGGGATACAGTAAACCTTAAGTGAAGCATCGGAATCTAAAAGTGGACTCGCAGGAGAGGTTCAAATCATACAATGTTAGAGTGTCAGTCCTCTTTTACTTAAGTCGGCATTGTGACTTTTGAATTTAATTCCGATGCAATTTCTCTGTTTCATCTTTAATACGAAGGTCGAAGGTCTACAGTAAACCTGAAGTGAAGCATCGAATCTAAAACTGGACTGACAGGAGAGGTTCAAATCAAACAAAGTTATAGTGTCAGTCCGCTTTTACTTAAGTCGGCATTGTGCCTTTTGTATTAAATTCGGCTGCATTTCTGTGTTTCATCGACAATAAGAAGGTGCACGGTATACAGTAAATCTGAAGTGAAGCATCGGAATCTAAAACTGGACTCACAGGGGAGGTTCAAATCATAGAAAGTGAGAGTGTCAGACCTCTTGTACTTAAGTCGGCATGGTGGATTTTGAATTTAATTCCGATACAATATCTGTGTTTCATCGTCAATAAGAAGTTGCAAGGTATACAGTAAACCTGAAGTGAAGCATCGGAATCTAAAACTGTACTCACAGGAGAGGTTCAAATCATAGAAAGTGAGAGTGTCAGTCCTCTTGTACTGTAGTCGCCATTGTGGCTTTTGTATTAAATTCGGATGCAATTTGTGTGTTTCATCGTCAATAAGAACATCCCAGGGATACGGTTAAACCTGAAGTGAAGAATCGGAATCTAAAACTGGACTCACAGGAGAGGTTCAAATCATAGAAAGTTAGAGTGTCAGTCCTCTTGTACTTCAGTCGGCATTGAGCCATTTGTATTAAATTCGGATGCAAATTCTGTGTTTCATCGTCAATAAGAAGGTCCAAGGTATACAGTAAACCTGAAGTGAAGCATCGGAATCTAAAACTGGACTCACAGGAGAGGTTCAAATCATAGAAAGTGAGAGTGTCAGTCTTCTTTTACTTAAGTCGGCATTGTGCCTTGTGTATTAAATTCGGATGCAATTTCTGTGTTTCTTCGTCAATAAGAAGGTACAAGGTATACAGTAAACCTGAAGTGAAACATCGGACCTCTTAAACTGGACTCACAGGAGAGGTTCAAATCATTGAAAGTTAGAGTGTCAGTCCTCTTGTACTTAAGTCGGCATTGTGCCTGTTCTATTGAATTAAGATACAATTTCTGTGTTTCATCGTCAATAAGAAGGTACAAGGTATACAGTAAACCTGAAGTGAAACATCGGAATCTTAAACTGGACTCACAGGAGAGGTTCAAATCATTGAAAGTTAGAGTGTCAGTCCACTTTTACTTACGTCGGCATTGTGCCTTTTATATTAAATCGGATGCAATTTCTTTGTTTCATCGTCCAATACGAAGGTCCAAAGGATACAGTTAACCTGAAGTGAAGCATCGGAATCTAAAACAGGACTCACAGGAGAGGTTCAAATCATAGAAAGTGAGAGTGTCAGTCTTCTTTTACTTAAGTCGGCATTGTGCCTTGTGTATTAAATTCGGATGCAATTTCTGTGTTTCTTCGTCAATAAGAAGGTACAAGGTATACAGTAAACCTGAAGTGAAACATCGGAATCTTAAACTGGACTCACAGGAGAGGTTCAAATCATTGAAAGTTAGAGTGTCAGTCCTTTTTTACCTCAGTCGGCATTGCGCCTTTTTGTATTAAATTCGGATGCAATTTCTGTGTTTGATCGTCAATGAGAAGGTCAAAGGGATACAGTAAACCTGAAGTGAAGAATCGGAATCTAAATCTAGACTCACAGGAGACGATCAAATCATAGAAGGTTAGAGTGTCAGTCCACTTGTACTTAACTCGGCATTGTGCCTTTTCAATTTAATTCCGATGCAATTTCAGTGCTTCATCGTCAATAAGAAGGTCCAAGGTACACAGTAAACCTAAAGAGAAGCATCGGAATATAAAACAGGACTCACAGGATAGGTTCAAATCATAGAAAGTTAGAGTGTCAGTCCTCTTGTACTTAAGTCGGCATTGTGGCTTTTGAATTTAATTCCGATGCAATTTCTGTGTTTCATCGTTAATACGAAGGTCCAAGGTCTATAGTAAATCTGAAGTGAAGCATCGGAATGTAAAACTGGACTGACAGGAGAGGTTCAAATCAAACAAGGTTATAGTGTCAGTCCGCTTTTACTTAAGTGGGCATTGTGCCTTTTGTAATAAATTTGAATGCAATTTCTGTCTTTCATCGTCAATAAGAAGGTGCAGGGTATACAGTAAACCTGAAGTGAAGCATCGGAATCTAAAACTGACTCACAGGAGAGGTTCATATCATAGAAAGTGAGAGTGTCAGTCCTCTTGTACTTAGTGGCCATTGTGATTTTTGTATTAAATTCGGATGCAATTTCTGTGTTTCATCGTCAATAAGAAGGTTCAAGGGATACTGTAAACCTGAGGTGAAGAATCGAAATCTAAAACTGGACTCACAGGAGAGGTTCAAATCATAGAAAGCTAAAATTTCAGTCCTATTGTACTCAAGTCGGCATTGTGCTATTTGTATTAATTTGTGATGCAAATTTCTGTGTTTCATCGTCAATAAGAAGGTGCAAGGTATACAGTAAACCTGGAGTGAAGCACCGGAATCTTAAACTGGACTCACAGGAGAGGTTCAAATTATAGAAAGTGAGAGTGTCAGTCCTTTTTTACTTCAGTCTTCATTGCGCCTTTTGTATTAAATTCGATGCAATTTTTCTGTTTCATCGTCAATAGGAAGGTCCAAGGGATACAGTAAATCTGAAGTGAAGCATCGGAATCTAAAACTGGACTCACAGGAGAGGTTCAAATTATAGAAAGTGAGAGTGTCAGTCCACTTGTACTTAAGTCGGCATTGTGCTTTTTGTATTAAATTCGGATGCAATTTCTGTGTTTCATCGTCAATAAGAAGGTGCAAGGTATACAGTAAACCAGATGTGAAGCATCGGAATCTAACACTCAACTCACAGGAGAGGTTTAAATCATAGAAAGTGATAGTGTCAGTCCTCTTGTACTTAAGTCGGCATTGTGCCTTTTCTATTAAATTCGGATGCAATTCCTGTGCTTCATCGTCAATAAGACGGTCCAAGGGATACAGTAAACCTGAGTGAAGCATTGGAATCTAAAACTGGACTCATAGGAGAGGTTCAAATCATAGAAAGTGAGCGTGTCAGTCCTCTTGTACTTAAGTCTGCATTGTGCCTTTTGTATTAAATTCGGATGCTATTTCTTTGTTTCATCGTCAATAAGATGGTCCAAGGGATACAGTAAACCTGAAGTGAAGCATCGGAATCTTAAACTCGACTCACAGAGAGGTTCAAATCATAGAAAGTTAGAGTGTCAGTACTCTTGTACTTAACTCAGCATTGTGCCTTTTGAATTTAATTCGGATGCAATTTCTGTTTCATCGTCAATAAGAAGGTCCAAGGTACACAGTTAACCTGAAGAGAGGCATCGGAATCCAAAACTGGACTCACAGGAGGGGTTCAAATCAAACAAGGTTATAGTGTCAGTCCGCTTTTACTTAAGTCGTCATTGTGCCTTTTGTATTAAATTCGGATGCAATTTCTGTGTTTCTTCGTCAATAACAAGGTACAAGGTATACAGTAAACCTGAAGTGAAACATCGGAATCTTAAACTGGACTCACTGGAGAGGTACAAATCATTGAAAGTTAGAGTGTCAGTCCTTTAGTTCAGTCGGCATTGCGCCTTTTGTATTAAATTCAGATGCAATTCTGTGTTTGATCGTCAATAAGAAGGTCAAAGGGATACAGTAAACCTGAAGTGAAGCATCGGAATCTAAATCTAGACTCACAGGAGACGATCAAATCAGAGAAGGTTAGAGTGTCAGTCCACTTGTACTTAACTCGGAATTGTGCCTTTTCATTTAATTCCGATGCAATTTCTGTGTTTGATCGTCAATAAGAAGGTCAAAGGGATACAGTAAACCTGAAGAGAAGCATCGGAATCTAAAACTGGACTCACAGGATAGGTTCAAATCATAGGAAGTTAGAGTGTCAGTCCTCTTGTACTTAAGTCGGCATTGTGACTTTTGAATTTAATTCCGATGCAATTTCTGTGTTTCATCGTTAATACGAAGGTCCAAGGTCTACAGTAAACCTGAAGTGAAACATCGGAATCTAAACCTGACTGACAGGAGAGGTTCAAATCAAACAAGGTTACAGTGTCAGTCCGCTTTTACTAAGTCGGCATTGTGCCTTTTGTATTAAATTCGGATGCAATTTCTGTGTTTCATCGTCAATAAGATGGTGCAGGGTATACAGTAATTCTGAAGTGAAGCATCGGAATCTAAAACTGGACTCACAGGGGAGGTTCAAATCATAGAAAGTGAGAGTGTCAGACCTCTTGTACTTAAGTCGGCATTGTGGATTTTGAATTTAATTCCGATGCAATATCTGTGTTTCATCGTCAATAAGAAGATCCAAGGGATACGGTAAACCTGAAGTGAAGCATTGGAATCTAAAACTGGTCTCACAGGAGAGGTTCAAATCACAGAAAGTTAGAGTGTCAGTCCTCTTGTACTTAAGTCGGCATTGAGCCATTTGTATTAAATTCGGATGCAAATTCTGTGTTTCATCGTCAATAAGAAGGTCCAAAGTTAGAGTGTCAGTCCTCTTGTACTTAAGTCGGCATTGTGACTTTTGAATTTAATTCCGATGCAATTTCTGTGTTTCATCTTTAATACGAAGGTCCAAGGTCTACAGTAAACCTGAAGTGAAGCATCGGAATCTAAAACTGGACTGACAGGAGAGGTTCAAATCAAACAAAGTTATAGTGTCAGTCCGCTTTTACTTAAGTCGGCATTGTGCTTTTTGTATTAAATTCGGCTGCATTTTCTGTGTTTCATCGTCAATAAGAAGGTGCACGGTATACAGTAAATCTAAAGTGAAGCATCGGAATCTAAAACTGGACTCACAGGGGATTTTCAAATCATAGAAAGTGAGAGTGTCAGACCTCTTGTACTTAAGTCGGCATTGTGGATTTTGAATTTAATTCCCATACAATATCTGTGTTTCATCGTCAATAAGAAGTTGCAAGGTATACAGTAAACCTGAAGTGAAGCATCGGAATCTAAAACTGTACTCACAGGAGAGGTTCAAATCATAGAAAGTGAGAGTGTCAGTCCTCTTGTACTGAAGTCGCCATTGTGACTTTTGTATTAAATTCGGATGCAATTGTGTGTTTCATCGTCAATAAGAACATCCCAGGGATACGGTAAACCTGAAGTGAAGCATCGGAATCTAAAACTGGACTCACAGGAGAGGTTCAAATCATAGAAAGTTAGAGTGTCAGTCCTCTTGTACTTAAGTCGGCATTGGGCCATTTGTATTAAATTCGAATGCAATTTCTGTGTTTCATCGTCAATAAGAAGGTCCAAGATATACAGTAAACCTGAAGTGAAGCATCGGAATCTAAAACTGGACTCACAGGAGAGGTTCAAATCATAGAAAGATAGAGTGTCAGTCCTCTTGTAATTTAGTGGGCATTGTGCCTTATGTATTAAATTCCAATGCAATTTCTGTGTTCGGCGTCAATAAGAAGGTGCAAGGTATACAGTATACCTGAAGTGAAGCATCGGAATCTAAAACTGGACTCACAGGAGAGGTTTAAATCATAAAAAGTGAGAGTGTCAATCCTCTTGTACTTAAGTCGGCATTGTGCCTATTGTATTAAATTCCGATGCAATTTCTGTGTTCATCGTCAATAAGGAGGTGCAAGGTATGCTGTAAACCGAAAGTAAAGCATCGGAATCTAAAACTTGTCCCACAGGAGAGGTTCAAATCATAGAAAATGAGAGTGTCAGTCCTCTCGTACTTAAGACGGCATTGTGGCTTTTGAATTTAATTCCGATGCAAATTCCGTGTTTCATCGTCAATAAGAAGGTCCAATGGATACAGTCAACCTGAAGTGAAGCATCGGAATCTAAAACTGGACTCACAGGAGAGGTTCAAATCATAGAAAGTGAGAGTTTCAGTCCTTTTTTTACTTCAGTCGGCATTGCGCCTTTTGTATTAAATTCCGATGCAATTTCTGTGTTTCATCGTCAATAAGAACGTCCAAGGGATACAGTAAACCTGAAGTGAGCATCGGAATCTAAAGCTGGACACACAGGAGAGGTTCAAAACTTCGAAAGTGAGAGTGTCAGTCCTCTTGTATTTAAGTCGGCATTGTGTCATTTGTATTAAATTCGGATGCAATTTCTGTGTTTCTTCGTCAATAAGAGGGTCCACGGGATACAGTAAACCAGAAGTGAAGCATCGGAATCTAACACTCAACTCAATGGAGAGGTTCAAATCATAGAAAGTGAGAGTGTCAGTCCTCTTGTACTTAAGTCGGCATTGTGCCTTTTGTATTAAATTCGAATGCAATTTCTGTGTTTCTTCGTCAATAAGAGGGTCCAAGGGATGCAGTAAACCTGAATTGAAGCATCGGAATCTGAAACTGGACTCACAGGAGAGGTTCAAATCATAGAAAGTTAGAGTGTCAGTCCTCTTTTACTTAGGTCGGCATTGTGCCTTTTGTATTAAATTCCGATGCAATTTCTGTGTTTCATCGTCAATAAGAAGGTGCAAGGTATACAGTACACCTGAAGTGAAGCATCGGAATCTAAAACTGGATTTACAGGAGAGGTTCAATTCATAGAAGGTTAGAGTATCAGTCCACTTGTACTTAACTCGGCATTGTGCCTTTCAATTTAATTCCGATGCAATTTCTGTGCTTCATCGTCGATTAGAAAGTGCAAGGTATACAGTAAACCTGACGTGAAGCATCGGAATCTAAAACTGGATTTACAGGAGAGGTTCAAATCATAGAAGGTTAGAGTATCAGTCCACTTGTACTTAACTCGGCATTGTGCCTTTTCAATTTGATTCCGATGCAATTTCTGTGCTTCATCGTCGATTAGAAAGTGCAAGGTATACAGTAAACCTGACGTGAAGCATCGGAATCTAAAACTGGACTCACAGGAGAGGTTCAAATCATAGAAAGTGAGAGTGTCAGTCCTCTTGTACTTAAGTGGCCATTGTGATTTTTGTATTATATTCGCTTGCAATTTCTGTGTTTCATCGTCAATAAGGAGGTGCAAGGTATACAGTAAACCTGAAGTGAAGCATCGGAATCTAAAACTGGACTCACAGGAGAGGTTCAAATCGTAGAAAGTGAGAGTGTCAGTCCACTTGTACTTAAGTGGCCATTGTGATTTTTGTATTATATTCGCTTGCAATTTCTGTGTTTCATCGTCAATAAGGAGGTGCAAGGTATACAGTAAAACCTGAAGTGAAGCATCGGAATCTAAAACTGGACTCACAGGAGAGGTTCAAATCATAGAAAGTGAGAGTGTCAGTCCTCTTGTACTTAAGTGGCCATTTTGATTTTTGTATTAAATTCGGATGCAATTTCTGTGTTTCATCGTCAATAAGAAGGTCCAAGGGATACTGTAAACCTGAGGTGAAGAATCGGAATCTAAAACTGGACTCACAGGACAGGTTCAAATCATAGAAAGTTAAAATTTCAGTCCTATTGTACTCAAGTCGGCATTGTGCCATTTGTATTAATTTCTAATGCAATTTCTGTGTTTCATCGTCAATAAGAAGGTGCAAGGTATACAGTAAACCTGGAGTGAAGCACCGGAATCTTAAACTGGACTCACAGGAGAGGTTCAAATTATAGAAAGTGAGAGTGTCAGTCCTTTTTTACTTCAGTCGGCATTGCGCCTTTTGTATTAAATTCGGATGCAATTTTTCTGTTTCATCGTCAATAGGAAGGTCCAAGGGATACAGTAAATCTGAAGGAAGCATCGGAATCTAAAACTGGACTCACTGGAGTGGTTCAAATTATAGAAAGTGAGAAGTGTCAGTCCTCTTGTACTTAAGTCGGCATTGTGTCTTTTGTATTAAATTCGGATGCAATTTTGTGTTTCGTCGTCAATAAGAAGGTGCAAGGTATATAGTAAACCAGAAGTGAAGCATCGGAATCTAACACTCAACTCACAGGAGAGGTTTAAATCACAGAAAGTGAGAGTGTCAGTCCTCTTGTACTTAAGTCGGCATTGTGCCTTTTGTATTAAATTCAGATGCAATTTCTGTTTTTCATCGTCAATAAGAAGGTCCAAGTGATACAGTAAACCTGAAGTGAAGCATCGGAATCTAACACTCAACTCACAGGAGAAGTTCAAATCATAGAAAGTGAGAGTGTTAGTCCTCTTGTACTTAAGTCGGCATTGTGCCTTTCTATTAAATTCGGATGCAATTTCTGCTCATCGTCAATAAGAAGGTCCAAGGGATACAGTAAACCTGAGTGAAGCATCGGAATCTAAAACTGTACTCATAGGAGAGGTTCAAATCATAGAAAATGAGAGTGTCAGTCCTCTTGTACTTAAGTCGGCATTGTGCCTGTTCTATTGAATTAAGATGCAATTTCTGTGTTTCATCGTCAATAAGAAGGTCCAAGGATACAGTAAACCTGAAGTGAAGCATCGGAATCTAAAACTGGACTCACAAGAGAGGATCAAATCATAGAAAATTAGAGTGTCAGTACTCTTGTACTTAACACAGCATTGTGCCTTTTGAATTTTATTCGGATGCAATTTCTGTGTTTCATCGTCAATAAGAAGGTCCAAGGTATACAGTAAACCTGAAGAGAAGCATTGGAAACTAAACTGGACTCACAGGGAGGTTCAAATCAAACAAGGTTATAGTGTCAGTCCGCTTTTACTTAAGTCGGCATTGTGCCATTTGTATTACATTCGCATGCAATTTCTGTGTTTCTTCGTCAATAAGAAGGTACAAGGTATACAGTAAACCTGAAGTGAAACATCGGAATCTTAAACTGGACTCACAGGAGAGGTTCAAATCATTGAAAACTAGAGTTTCAGTCCCTTTACTTCAGTCGGCATTGCGCCTTTGTATTAAATTCGATGCAATTTCTGTGTTTGATCGTCAATAAGAAGGTCAAAGGGATACAGTAAACCTGAAGTGAAGCATCGGAATCTAAATCTAGACTCACCGGTGACGATCAAATCATAGAAGGTTAGAGTGTCAGTCCACTTGTACTTAACTCGGAATTGTGCGTTTTCAATTTAATTCGATGCAATTTCAGTGCTTCATCGTCAATAAGAAGGTCCAAGAAGAGAAGCATCGGAATCTAAAACTGGACTCACAGGATAGGTGCAAATCACAGAAAGTTAGAGTGTCAGTCCTCTTGTACTTAAGTCGCCATTGTGACTTTTGAATTTAATTCCGATGCAATTTCTGTGTTTCATCGTTAATACGAAGGTCCAAGGTCTACAGTAAACCTGAAGTGAAACATCGGAATCTACAACTGGACTGACAGGAGAGGTTCAAATCAAACAAGGTTATAGTGTCAGTCCGCTTTTACTTAAGTCGGCATTGTGCCTTTTGTATTAGATTCGGATGCAATTTCTGTGTTTCATCGTCAATATGAAGGTGCAGGGTATACAGTAAATCTGAAGTGAAGCATCGGAATCTAAAACTGGACTCACAGGGGAGGTTCAAATCATAGAAACTGAGAGTGTCAGACCTCTTGTACTTAAGTCGGCATTGTGGATTTTGAATTTAATTCCGATGCAATATCTGAGTTTCATCGTCAATTAGAAGTTGCAAGGTATACAGTAAACCTGAAGTGAAGCATCGGAATCTAAAACTGTACTCACAGGAGAGGTTCAAATCATAGAAAGTGAGAGTGTCAGTCCTCTTGTACTTATGTCGCCATTGTGACTTTTGTATTAAATTCGGATGCAATTTGTGTGTTTCATCGTCAATAAGAAGATCCAAGGGATACGGTAAACCTGAAGTGAAGCATCGGAATCTAAAACTGGACTCACAGGGGAGGTTCAAATCATAGAAAGTGAGAGTGTCAGACCTCTTGTACTTAAGTCGGCATTGTGGATTTTGAATTTAATTCCGATGCAATATCTGTGTTTCATCGTCAATAAGAAGATCCAAGGGATACGGTAAACCTGAAGTGAAGCATTGGAATCTAAAACTGGACTCACAGGAGAGGTTCAAATCTTCGAAAATGAGAGTGTCAGTCCTCTTGTATTTAAGTCGGCATTGTGTCATTTGTATTAAATTCGGATGCAATTTCTGTGTTTCTTCGTCAATAAGAGGGTCCAAGGGATACAGTAAACCAGAAGTGAAGCATCGGAATCTAACACTCAACTCAATGGAGAGGTTCAAATCATAGAAAGTGAGAGTGTCAGTCCTCTTGTACTTAAGTCGGCATTGTGCCTTTTGTATTAAATTCGGATGCAATTTCTGTGTTTCTTCGTCAATAAGAGGGTCCAAGGGATGCAGTAAACCTGAAGTGAAGCATCGGAATCTGAAACTGGACTCACAGGAGAGGTTCAAATCATAGGAAGTTAGAGTGTCAGTCCTCTTTTACTTAAGTCGGCATTGTGCCTTTTGTATTAAATTCCGATGCAATTTCTGTGTTTCATCGTCAATAAGAAGGTGCAAGGTATAAAGTAAACCGGAAGTGAAGCATCGGAATCTAAAACTGGACTCACAGGAGACGTTCAAATCATAGAATGTAAGGGTGTCAGTCCTCTTGTACTTAAGTCGTCATAGTGGCTTTTGAATTTAATTCCGATGCAATTTCTGTGTTTCATCGTCAATAAGAAGGTGCAAGGTATACAGTACACCTGAAGTGAAGCATCGGAATCTAAAACTGGATTTACAGGAGAGGTTCAATTCATAGAAGGTTAGAGTATCAGTCCACTTGTACTTAACTCGGCATTGTGCCTTTTCAATTTAATTCCGATGCAATTTCTGTGCTTCATCGTCGATTAGAAAGTGCAAGGTATACAGTAAACCTGACGTGAAGCATCGGAATCTAAAACTGGACTCACAGGAGAGGTTCAAATCATAGAAAGTGAGAGTGTCAGTCCTCTTGTACTTAAGTGGCCATTGTGATTTTTGTATTATATTCGCTTGCAATTTCTGTGTTTCATCGTCAATAAGGAGGTGCAAGGTATACAGTAAACCTGAAGTGAAGCATCGGAATCTAAAACTGGACTCACAGGAGAGGTTCAAATCGTAGAAAGTGAGAGTGTCAGTCCTCTTGTACTTAAGTGGCCATTGTGATTTTTGTATTATATTCGCTTGCAATTTCTGTGTTTCATCGTCAATAAGGAGGTGCAAGGTATACAGTAAACCTGAAGTGAAGCATCGGAATCTAAAACTGGACTCACAGGAGAGGTTCAAATCATAGAAAGTGAGAGTGTCAGTCCTCTTGTACTTAAGTGGCCATTTTGATTTTTGTATTAAATTCGGATGCAATTTCTGTGTTTCATCGTCAATAAGAAGGTCCAAGGGATACTGTAAACCTGAGGTGAAGAATCGGAATCTAAAACTGGACTCACAGGACAGGTTCAAATCATAGAAAGTTAAAATTTCAGTCCTATTGTACTCAAGTCGGCATTGTGCCATTTGTATTAATTTCTAATGCAATTTCTGTGTTTCATCGTCAATAAGAAGGTGCAAGGTATACAGTAAACTTGGAGTGAAGCACCGGAATCTTAAACTGGACTCACAGGAGAGGTTCAAATTATAGAAAGTGAGAGTGTCAGTCCTTTTTTACTTCAGTCGGCATTGCGCCTTTTGTATTAAATTCGGATGCAATTTTTCTGTTTCATCGTCAATAGGATGGTCCAAGGGATACAGTAAATCTGAAGGAAGCATCGGAATCTAAAACTGGACTCACTGGAGTGGTTCAAATTATAGAAAGTGAGAGTGTCAGTCCTCTTGTACCTAAGTCGGCATTGTGTCTTTTGTATTAAATTCGGATGCAATTTTGTGTTTCATCGTCAATAAGAAGGTGCAAGGTATATAGTAAACCAGAAGTGAAGTATCGGAATCTAACACTCAACTCACAGGAGAGGTTTAAATCACAGAAAGTGAGAGTGTCAGTCCTCTTGTACTTAAGTCGGCATTGTGCCTTTCGTATTAAATTCGGATGCAATTTCTGTGTTTCATCGTCAATAAGAAGGTCCAAGTGATACAGTAAACCTGAAGTGAAGCATCGGAATCTAACACTCAACTCACAGGAGAAGTTCAAATCATAGAAAGTGAGAGTGTAAGTCCTCTTGTACTTAAGTCGGCATTGTGCCTTTTCTATTAAATTCGGATGCAATTTCTGCGCTTCATCGTCAATAAGAAGGTCCAAGGGATACAGTAAACCTGAGTGAAGCATCGGAATCTAAAACTGGACTCATAGGAGAGGTTCAAATCATAGAAAATGAGAGTGTCAGTCCTCTTGTACTTAAGTCGGCATTGTGCCTGTTCTATTGAATTAAGATGCAATTTCTGTGTTTCATCGTCAATAAGAAAGTCCAAGGGATACAGTAAACCTGAAGTGAAGCATCGGAATCTAAAACTGGACTCACAAGAGAGGATCAAATCATAGAAAATTAGAGTGTCAGTACTCTTGTACTTAACACAGCATTGTGCCTTTTGAATTTATTCGGATGCAATTAATGTGTTTCATCGTCAATAAGAAGGTCCAAGGTATACAGTAAACCTGAAGAGAAGCATCGGAAACTAAAACTGGACTCACAGGGGAGGTTCAAATCAAACAAGGTTATAGTGTCAGTCCGCTTTTACTTAAGTCGGCATTGTGCCATTTGTATTACATTCGCATGCAATTTCTGTGTTTCTTCGTCAATAAGAAGGTACAAGGTATACAGTAAACCTGAAGTGAAACATCGGAATCTTAAACTGGACTCACAGGAGAGGTTCAAATCATTGAAAGTTAGAGTGTCAGTCCCTTTTACTTCAGTCGGCATTGCGCCTTTTGTACTAAATTCGGATGGCAATTTCTGTGTTTGATCGTCAATAAGAGGGTCAAAGGGATACAGTAAACCTGAAGTGAAGCATCGGAATCTAAATCTAGACTCACCGGAGACGATCAAATCATAGAAGGTTAGACTGTCAGTCCACTTGTACTTAACTCGGAATTGTGCGTTTTCAATTTAATTCCGATGCAATTTCAGTGCTTCATCGTCAATAAGAAGGTCCAAGGGATACAGTAAACCTGAAGAGAAGCATCGGAATCTAAAACTGGACTCACAGGATAGGTGCAAATCACAGAAAGTTAGAGTGTCAGTCCTCTTGTACTTAAGTCGCCATTGTGACTTTTGAATTTAATTCCGATGCAATTTCAGTGTTTCATCGTTAATACGAAGGTCCAAGGTCTACAGTAAACCTGAAGTGAAACATCGGAATCTACAACTGGACTGACAGGAGAGGTTCAAATCAAACAAGGTTATAGTGTCAGTCCGCTTTTACTTAACTCGGCATTGTGCCTTTTGTATTAGATTCGGATGCAATTTCTGTGTTTCATCGTCAATATGAAGGTGCAGGGTATACAGTAAATCTGAAGTGAAGCATCGGAATCTAAAACTGGACTCACAGGGGAGGTTCAAATCATAGAAACTGAGAGTGTCAGACCTCTTGTACTTAAGTCGGCATTGTGGATTTTGAATTTATTTCCGATGCAATATCTGAGTTTCATCGTCAATTAGAAGTTGCAAGGTATACAGTAAACCTGAAGTGAAGCATCGGAATCTAAAACTGTACTCACAGGAGAGGTTCAAATCATAGAAAGTGAGAGTGTCAGTCCTCTTGTACTTATGTCGCCATTGTGACTTTTGTATTAAATTCGGATGCAATTTGTGTGTTTCATCGTCAATAAGAAGATCCAAGGGATACGGTAAACCTGAAGTGAAGCATCGGAATCTAAAACTGGACTCACAGGAGAGGTTCAAATCACAGAAAGTTAGAGTGTCAGTCCTCTTGTACTTAAGTCGGCATTGTGACTTTTGAATTTAATTCCGATGCAATTTCTGTGTTTCATCGTTAATACGAAGGTCCAAGGTCTACAGTAAACCTGAAGTGAAACATCGGAATCTAAAACCCTGACTGACAGGAGAGGTTCAAATCAAACAAGGTTACAGTGTCAGTCCGCTTTTACTTAAGTCGGCATTGTGCCTTTTGTATTAAATTCGGATGCAATTTCTGTGTTTCATCGTCAATAAGAAGGTGCAGGGTATACAGTAATTCTGAAGTGAAGCATCGGAATCTAAAACTGGACTCACAGGGGAGGTTCAAATCATAGAAAGTGAGAGTGTCAGACCTCTTGTACTTAAGTTCGGCATGTGGATTTTTGAATTTAATTCCGATGCAATATCTGTGTTTCATCGTCAATAAGAAGATCCAAGGGATACGGTAAACCTGAAGTGAAGCATTGGAATCTAAAACTGGACCTCACAGGAGAGGTTCAAATCACAGAAAGTTAGAGTGTCAGTCCTCTTGTACTTAAGTCGGCATTGAGCCATTTGTATTAAATTCGGATGCAAATTCTGTGTTTCATCGTCAATAAGAAGGTCCAAGGTATACAGTAAAACTGAAGTGAAGCATCAGAATCTAAAACTGGACCCACAGGAGAGGTTCAAATCATAGAAAGGTAGAGTGTCAGTCCACTTTTACTTAAGTCGGCATTGTGCCTTTTGTATTAAATTCGGATGCAATTTCTGTGTTTCATCGTCAATAAGATGGTCCAAGGGATACAGTAAACCTGAAGTGAAGCATCGGAATCTTAAACTCCACTCACAGGAGAGGTTCAAATCATATAAAGTGAGAGGGGTCAGTCCTCTTGTACTTAAGTCGGCATTGTGCCTGTTCTATTGAATTAAGATGCAATTTCTGTGTTTCATCGTCAATACGAAGGTCCAAAGGATACAGTTAACCTGAAGTGAAGCATCGGAATCTAAAACTGGACTCACAGCAGAGGTTCAAATCATTGAAAGTGAGAGTGTCAGTCTTCTTTTACTTAAGTCGGCATTGTGCCTTGTGTATTAAATTCGGATGCAATTTCTGTGATCCTTCGTCAATAAGATGGTACAAGGTATACGGTAAACCTGAAGTGAAACATCGGAATCTTAAACTGGACTCACAGGTGAGGTTCAAATCATTGAAAGTTAGAGTGTCAGTCCTTTTTTACTTCAGTCGGCATTGCGCCTTTTGTATTAAATTCGGATGCAATTTCTGTGTTTGTATCGTCAATAAGAATGTCAAAGGGATACAGTAAACCTGAAGTGAAGCATCGGAATCTAAATCTAGACTCACAGGAGACGATCAAATCATAGAAGGTTAGAGTGTCAGTCCACTTGTACTTAACTCGGCATTGTGCCTTTTCAATTTAATTCCAATGCAATATCAGTGCTTCATCGTCAATAAGAAGGTCCAAGGTACACAGTAAACCTGAAGTGAAGCATCGGAATCTAAAACTGGACTCACAGGAGAGGTTCAAATCACAGAAAGTTAGAGTGTCAGTCCTCTTGTACTTAAGTCGGCATTGTGACTTTTGAATTTAATTCCGATGCAATTTCTGTGTTTCATCTTTAATACGAAGGTCCAAGGTCTACAGTAAACCTGAAGTGAAGCATCGGAATCAAAAACTGGACTGACAGGAGAGGTTCAAATCAAACAAAGTTATAGTGTCAGTCCGCTTTTACTTAAGTCGGCATTGTGCCTTTTGTATTAAATTCGGCTGCATTTTCTGTGTTTCATCGTCAATAAGAAGGTGCACGGTATACAGTAAATCTGAAGTGAAGCATCGGAATCTTAAAACTGGACTCACAGGGGAGGTTCAAATCATAGAAAGTGAGAGTGTCAGTCCTCTTGTACTGAAGTCGCCATTGTGACTTTTGTATTAAATTCGGATGCAATTTGTGTGTTTCATCGTCAATAAGAACATCCCAGGATACGGTATACCTGAAGTGAAGCATCGGAATCTAAAACTGGACTCACAGGAGAGGTTCAAATCATAGAAAGTTAGAGTGTCAGTCCTCTTGTACTTAAGTCGGCATTGGGCCATTTGTATTAAATTCGAATGCAATTTCTGTGTTTCATCGTCAATAAGAAGGTCCAAGGTATACAGTAAACCTGAAGTGAAGCATCGGAATCTAAAACTGGACTCACAGGAGAGGTTCAAATCATAGAAAGATAGAGTGTCAGTCCTCTTGTATTTTAGTGGGCATTGTGCCTTATGTATTAAATTCCAATGCAATTTCTGTGTTTCGTCGTCAATAAGAAGGTGCAAGGTATACAGTATACCTGAAGTGAAGCATCGGAATCTAAAACTGGACTCACAGGAGAGGTTTAAATCATAAAAAGTGAGAGTGTCAATCCTCTTGTACTTAAGTCGGCATTGTGCCTGTTGTATTAAATTCCGATGCAATTTCTGTGTTTCATCGTCAATAAGGAGGTGCAAGGTATGCTGTAAACCGGAAGTAAAGCATCGGAATCTAAAACTTGTCGCACAGGAGAGGTTCAAATCATAGAAAATGATAGTGTCAGTCCTCTCGTACTTAAGACGACATTGTGGCTTTTGAATTTAATTCCGATGCAAATTCCGTGTTTCATCGTCAATAAGAAGGTCCAATGGATACAGTCAACCTTAAGTGAAGCATCGGAATCTAAAACTGGACTCGCAGGACAGGTTTAAATCATAGAATGTTAGAGTGTCATCCCTCTTTTACTTAAGTCGGCATTGTGACATTTGTATTAAATTCGGATGCAATTTCTGTGTTTCATCGTCAATAAGAAGGTGCAAGGTATACAGTAAACCTGAAGTGAAGCATCGGAATCTTAAACTGGACTCACAGGAGAGGTTCAAATCATAGAAGGTGAGAGAGTCAGTCCTTTTTTACTTCAGTCGGCATTGCGCCTTTTGTATTAAATTCCGATGCAATTTCTGTGTTTCATCGTCAATAAGAACGTCCAAGGGATACAGTAAACCTGAAGTGAAGCATCGGAATCTAAAGCTGGACACACAGGAGAGGTTCAAATCTTCGAAAGTGAGAGTGTCAGTCCTCTTGTATTTAAGTCGGCATTGTGTCATTTGTATTAAATTCGGATGCAATTTCTGTGTTCCTTCGTCAATAAGAGGGTCCAAGGGATGCAGTAAACCTGAAGTGAAGCATCGGAATCTGAAACTGGACTCACAGGAGAGGTTCAAATCATAGAAAGTTAGAGTGTCAGTCCTCTTTTACTTAAGTCGGCATTGTGCCTTTTGTATTAAATTCCGATGCAATTTCTGTGTTTCATCGTCAATAAGAAGGTGCAAGGTATAAAGTAAACCGGAAGTGAAGCATCGGAATCTAAAACTGGACTCACAGCAGAGGTTCAAATCATAGAATGTAAGGGGTGTCAGTCCTCTTGTACTTAAGTCTGCATTGTGCCTTTTGTATTAAATTCGGATGCAATTTCTTTGTTTCATCGTCAATAAGATGGTCCAAGGGATACAGTAAACCTGAAGTGAAGCATCGGAATCTTAAACTCGACTCACAGGAGAGGTTCAAATCATAGAAAGTTAGAGTGTCAGTACTCTTGTACTTAACTCAGCATTGTGCCTTTTGAATTTAATTCGGAAGCAATTTCTGTTTCATCGCCAATAAGAAGGTCCAAGGTACACAGTTAACCTGAAGAGAGGCATCGGAATCCAAAACTGGACTCACAGGAGGGGTTCAAATCAAACAAGGTTATAGTGTCAGTCCGCTTTTACTTAAGTCGTCATTGTGCCTTTTGTATTAAATTCGGATGCAATTTCTGTGTTTCTTCGTCAATAACAAGGTACAAGGTATACAGTAAACCTGAAGTGAAACATCGGAATCTTAAACTGGACTCACAGGAGAGGTACAAATCATTAAAAAAGTTAGAGTGTCAGTCCTTTTAGTTCAGTCGGCATTGCGCCTTTTGTATTAAATTCGGATGCAATATCTGTGTTTGATCGTCAATAAGAAGGTCAAAGGGATACAGTAAACCTGAAGTGAAGCATCGGAATCTAAATCTAGACTCACAGGAGACGATCAAATCATAGAAGGTTAGAGTGTCAGTCCACTTGTACTTAACTCGGAATTGTGCCTTTTCAATTTAATTCCGATGCAATTTCTGTGTTTGATCGTCAATAAGAAGGTCAAAGGGATACAGTAAACCTGAAGAGAAGCATCGGAATCTAAAACTGGACTCACAGGATAGGTTCAAATCATAGGAAGTTAGAGTGTCAGTCCTCTTGTACTTAAGTCGGCATTGTGACTTTTGAATTTAATTCCGATGCAATTTCTGTGTTTCATCGTTAATACGAAGGTCCAAGGTCTACAGTAAACCTGAAGTGAAACATCGGAATCTAAAACCTGACTGACAGGAGAGGTTCAAATCAAACAAGGTTACAGTGTCAGTCCGCTTTTACTTAAGTCGGCATTGTGCCTTTTGTATTAAATTCGGATGCAATTTCTGAGTTTCATCGTCAATAAGAAGGTGCAGGGTATACAGTAATTCTGAAGTGAAGCATCGGAATCTAAAACTGGACTCACAGGGGCGGTTCAAATCATAGAAAGTGAGAGTGTCAGACCTCTTGTACTTAAGTCGGCATTGTGGATTTTGAATTTAATTCCGATGCAATATCTGTGTTTCATCGTCAATAAGAAGATCCAAGGGATACGGTAAACCTGAAGTGAAGCATTGGAATCTAAAACAGGACTCACAGGAGAGGTTCAAATCACAGAAAGTTAGAGTGTCAGTCCTCTTGTACTTAAGTCGGCATTGAGCCATTTGTATTAAATTCGGATGCAAATTCTGTGTTTCATCGTCAATAAGAAGGTCCAAGGTATACAGTAAACCTGAAGTGAAGCATCAGAATCTAAAACTGGACCCACAGGAGAGGTTCAAATCATAGAAAGTTAGAGTGTCAGTCCTTTTTTACTTCAGTCGGCACTGCGCCTTTTGTATTAAATTCGGATGCAATTTCTGTGTTTCATCGTCAATAAGATGGTCCAAGGGATACAGTAAACCTGAAGTGAAGCATCGGAATCTTAAACTCGACTCACAGGAGAGGTTCAAATCATAGAAAGTGAGAGGGTCAGTCCTCTTGTACTTAAGTCGGCATTGTGCCTGTTCTATTGAATTAAGATGCAATTTCTGTGTTTCATCGTCAATACGAAGGTCCAAAGGATACAGTTAACCTGAAGTGAAGCATCGGAATCTAAAACTGGACTCACAGCAGAGGTTCAAATCATTGAAAGTGAGAGTGTCAGTCTTCTTTTACTTAAGTCGGCATTGTGCCTTGTGTATTAAATTCGGATGCAATTTCTGTGTTTCATCGTCAATAAGATGGTCCAAGGGATACAGTAAACCTGAAGTGAAGCATCGGAATCTTAAACTCGACTCACAGGAGAGGTTCAAATCATAGAAAGTGAGAGGGTCAGTCCTCTTGTACTTAAGTCGGCATTGTGCCTGTTCTATTGAATTAAGATGCAATTTCTGTGTTTCATCGTCAATACGAAGGTCCAAAGGATACAGTTAACCTGAAGTGAAGCATCGGAATCTAAAACTGGACTCACAGCAGAGGTTCAAATCATTGAAAGTGAGAGTGTCAGTCTTCTTTTACTTAAGTCGGCATTGTGCCTTGTGTATTAAATTCGGATGCAATTTCTGTGATCCTTCGTCAATAAGATGGTACAAGGTATACAGTAAACCTGAAGTGAAACATCGGAATCTTAAACTGGACTCACAGGTGAGGTTCAAATCATTGAAAGTTAGAGTGTCAGTCCTTTTTTACTTCAGTCGGCATTGCGCCTTTTGTATTAAATTCGGATGCAATTTCTGTGTTTTTATCGTCAATAAGAATGTCAAAGGGATACAGTAAACCTGAAGTGAAGCATCGGAATCTAAATCTAGACTCACAGGAGACGATCAAATCATAGAAGGTTAGAGTGTCAGTCCACTTGTACTTAACTCGGCATTGTGCCTTTTCAATTTAATTCCAATGCAATATCAGTGCTTCATCGTCAATAAGAAGGTCCAAGGTACACAGTAAACCTGAAGAGAAGCATCGGAATCTAAAACTGGACTCACAGGATAGGTTCAAATCATAGAAAGTTAGAGTGTCAGTCCTCTTGTACTTAAGTCGGCATTGTGACTTTTGAATTTAATTCCGATGCAATTTCTGTGTTTCATCTTTAATACGAAGGTCCAAGGTCTACAGTAAACCTGAAGTGAAGCATCGGAATCTAAAACTGGACTGACAGGAGAGGTTCAAATCAAACAAAGTTATAGTGTCAGTCCGCTTTTACTTAAGTCGGCATTGTGCCTTTTGTATTAAATTCGGCTGCATTTTCTGTGTTTCATCGTCAATAAGAAGGTGCCCGGTATACAGTAAATCTGAAGTGAAGCATCGGAATCTAAAACTGGACTCACAGGGGAGGTTCAAATCATAGAAAGTGAGAGTGTCAGACCTCTTGTACTTAAGTCGGCATTGTGGATTTTGAATTTAATTCGGATACAATATCTGTGTTTCATCGTCAATAAGAAGTTGCAACGTATACAGTAAACCTGAAGTGAAGCATCGGAATCTAAAACTGTACTCACAGGAGAGGTTCAAATCATAGAAAGTGAGAGTGTCAGTCCTCTTGTACTTATGTCGCCATTGTGACTTTTGTATTAAATTCGGATGCAATTTGTGTGTTTCATCGTCAATAAGAAGATCCAAGGGATACGGTAAACCTGAAGTGAAGCATCGGAATCTAAAACTGGACTCACAGGAGAGGTTCAAATCACAGAAAGTTAGAGTGTCAGTCCTCTTGTACTTAAGTCGGCATTGTGACTTTTGAATTTAATTCCGATGCAATTTCTGTGTTTCATCGTTAATACGAAGGTCCAAGGTCTACAGTAAACCTGAAGTGAAACATCGGAATCTACAACTGGACTGACAGGAGAGGTTCAAATCAAACAAGGTTATAGTGTCAGTCCGCTTTTACTTAACTCGGCATTGTGCCTTTTGTATTAGATTCGGATGCAATTTCTGTGTTTCATCGTCAATATGAAGGTGCAGGGTATACAGTAAATCTGAAGTGAAGCATCGGAATCTAAAACTGGACTCACAGGGGAGGTTCAAATCATAGAAACTGAGAGTGTCAGACCTCTTGTACTTAAGTCGGCATTGTGGATTTTGAATTTATTTCCGATGCAATATCTGAGTTTCATCGTCAATTAGAAGTTGCAAGGTATACAGTAAACCTGAAGTGAAGCATCGGAATCTAAAACTGTACTCACAGGAGAGGTTCAAATCATAGAAAGTGAGAGTGTCAGTCCTCTTGTACTTATGTCGCCATTGTGACTTTTGTATTAAATTCGGATGCAATTTGTGTGTTTCATCGTCAATAAGAAGATCCAAGGGATACGGTAAACCTGAAGTGAAGCATCGGAATCTAAAACTGGACTCACAGGAGAGGTTCAAATCACAGAAAGTTAGAGTGTCAGTCCTCTTGTACTTAAGTCGGCATTGTGACTTTTGAATTTAATTCCGATGCAATTTCTGTGTTTCATCGTTAATACGAAGGTCCAAGGTCTACAGTAAACCTGAAGTGAAACATCGGAATCTAAAACCTGACTGACAGGAGAGGTTCAAATCAAACAAGGTTACAGTGTCAGTCCGCTTTTACTTAAGTCGGCATTGTGCCTTTTGTATTAAATTCGGATGCAATTTCTGTGTTTCATCGTCAATAAGAAGGTGCAGGGTATACAGTAATTCTGAAGTGAAGCATCGGAATCTAAAACTGGACTCACAGGGGAGGTTCAAATCATAGAAAGTGAGAGTGTCAGACCTCTTGTACTTAAGTCGGCATTGTGGATTTTGAATTTAATTCCGATGCAATATCTGTGTTTCATCGTCAATAAG
The DNA here is from genome assembly GCF_021461385.2 of Schistocerca piceifrons. NCBI lineage: Eukaryota > Metazoa > Arthropoda > Insecta > Orthoptera > Acrididae > Schistocerca > Schistocerca piceifrons. The sequence continues at coordinate 1,110,402,451 of NC_060139.1, forward strand.
AAGATCCAAGGGATACGGTAAACCTGAAGTGAAGCATTGGAATCTAAAACTGGACTCACAGGAGAGGTTCAAATCACAGAAAGTTAGAGTGTCAGTCCTCTTGTACTTAAGTCGGCATTGAGCCATTTGTATTAAATTCGGATGCAAATTCTGTGTTTCATCGTCAATAAGAAGGTCCAAGGTATACAGTAAAACTGAAGTGAAGCATCAGAATCTAAAACTGGACCCACAGGAGAGGTTCAAATCATAGAAAGGTAGAGTGTCAGTCCACTTTTACTTAAGTCGGCATTGTGCCTTTTGTATTAAATTCGGATGCAATTTCTGTGTTTCATCGTCAATAAGATGGTCCAAGGTATACAGTAAACCTGAAGTGAAGCATCGGAATCTTAAACTCCACTCACAGGAGAGGTTCAAATCATATAAAGTGAGAGGGTCAGTCCTCTTGTACTTAAGTCGGCATTGTGCCTGTTCTATTGAATTAAGATGCAATTTCTGTGTTTCATCGTCAATACGAAGGTCCAAAGGATACAGTTAACCTGAAGTGAAGCATCGGAATCTAAAACTGGACTCACAGCAGAGGTTCAAATCATTGAAAGTGAGAGTGTCAGTCTTCTTTTACTTAAGTCGGCATTGTGCCTTGTGTATTAAATTCGGATGCAATTTCTGTGATCCTTCGTCAATAAGATGGTACAAGGTATACGGTAAACCTGAAGTGAAACATCGGAATCTTAAACTGGACTCACAGGTGAGGTTCAAATCATTGAAAGTTAGAGTGTCAGTCCTTTTTTACTTCAGTCGGCATTGCGCCTTTTGTATTAAATTCGGATGCAATTTCTGTGTTTGTATCGTCAATAAGAATGTCAAAGGGATACAGTAAACCTGAAGTGAAGCATCGGAATCTAAATCTAGACTCACAGGAGACGATCAAATCATAGAAGGTTAGAGTGTCAGTCCACTTGTACTTAACTCGGCATTGTGCCTTTTCAATTTAATTCCAATGCAATATCAGTGCTTCATCGTCAATAAGAAGGTCCAAGGTACACAGTAAACCTGAAGTGAAGCATCGGAATCTAAAACTGGACTCACAGGAGAGGTTCAAATCACAGAAAGTTAGAGTGTCAGTCCTCTTGTACTTAAGTCGGCATTGTGACTTTTGAATTTAATTCCGATGCAATTTCTGTGTTTCATCTTTAATACGAAGGTCCAAGGTCTACAGTAAACCTGAAGTGAAGCATCGGAATCTAAAACTGGACTGACAGGAGAGGTTCAAATCAAACAAAGTTATAGTGTCAGTCCGCTTTTACTTAAGTCGGCATTGTGCCTTTTGTATTAAATTCGGCTGCATTTTCTGTGTTTCATCGTCAATAAGAAGGTGCACGGTATACAGTAAATCTGAAGTGAAGCATCGGAATCTAAAACTGGACTCACAGGGGAGGTTCAAATCATAGAAAGTGAGAGTGTCAGTCCTCTTGTACTGAAGTCGCCATTGTGACTTTTGTATTAAATTCGGATGCAATTTGTGTGTTTCATCGTCAATAAGAACATCCCAGGGATACGGTATACCTGAAGTGAAGCATCGGAATCTAAAACTGGACTCACAGGAGAGGTTCAAATCATAGAAAGTTAGAGTGTCAGTCCTCTTGTACTTAAGTCGGCATTGGGCCATTTGTATTAAATTCGAATGCAATTTCTGTGTTTCATCGTCAATAAGAAGGTCCAAGGTATACAGTAAACCTGAAGTGAAGCATCGGAATCTAAAACTGGACTCACAGGAGAGGTTCAAATCATAGAAAGATAGAGTGTCAGTCCTCTTGTATTTTAGTGGGCATTGTGCCTTATGTATTAAATTCCAATGCAATTTCTGTGTTTCGTCGTCAATAAGAAGGTGCAAGGTATACAGTATACCTGAAGTGAAGCATCGGAATCTAAAACTGGACTCACAGGAGAGGTTTAAATCATAAAAAGTGAGAGTGTCAATCCTCTTGTACTTAAGTCGGCATTGTGCCTGTTGTATTAAATTCCGATGCAATTTCTGTGTTTCATCGTCAATAAGGAGGTGCAAGGTATGCTGTAAACCGGAAGTAAAGCATCGGAATCTAAAACTTGTCGCACAGGAGAGGTTCAAATCATAGAAAATGATAGTGTCAGTCCTCTCGTACTTAAGACGACATTGTGGCTTTTGAATTTAATTCCGATGCAAATTCCGTGTTTCATCGTCAATAAGAAGGTCCAATGGATACAGTCAACCTTAAGTGAAGCATCGGAATCTAAAACTGGACTCGCAGGACAGGTTTAAATCATAGAATGTTAGAGTGTCATCCCTCTTTTACTTAAGTCGGCATTGTGACATTTGTATTAAATTCGGATGCAATTTCTGTGTTTCATCGTCAATAAGAAGGTGCAAGGTATACAGTAAACCTGAAGTGAAGCATCGGAATCTTAAACTGGACTCACAGGAGAGGTTCAAATCATAGAAGGTGAGAGAGTCAGTCCTTTTTTACTTCAGTCGGCATTGCGCCTTTTGTATTAAATTCCGATGCAATTTCTGTGTTTCATCGTCAATAAGAACGTCCAAGGGATACAGTAAACCTGAAGTGAAGCATCGGAATCTAAAGCTGGACACACAGGAGAGGTTCAAATCTTCGAAAGTGAGAGTGTCAGTCCTCTTGTATTTAAGTCGGCATTGTGTCATTTGTATTAAATTCGGATGCAATTTCTGTGTTCCTTCGTCAATAAGAGGGTCCAAGGGATGCAGTAAACCTGAAGTGAAGCATCGGAATCTGAAACTGGACTCACAGGAGAGGTTCAAATCATAGAAAGTTAGAGTGTCAGTCCTCTTTTACTTAAGTCGGCATTGTGCCTTTTGTATTAAATTCCGATGCAATTTCTGTGTTTCATCGTCAATAAGAAGGTGCAAGGTATAAAGTAAACCGGAAGTGAAGCATCGGAATCTAAAACTGGACTCACAGCAGAGGTTCAAATCATAGAATGTAAGGGTGTCAGTCCTCTTGTACTTAAGTCTGCATTGTGCCTTTTGTATTAAATTCGGATGCAATTTCTTTGTTTCATCGTCAATAAGATGGTCCAAGGGATACAGTAAACCTGAAGTGAAGCATCGGAATCTTAAACTCGACTCACAGGAGAGGTTCAAATCATAGAAAGTTAGAGTGTCAGTACTCTTGTACTTAACTCAGCATTGTGCCTTTTGAATTTAATTCGGAAGCAATTTCTGTTTCATCGCCAATAAGAAGGTCCAAGGTACACAGTTAACCTGAAGAGAGGCATCGGAATCCAAAACTGGACTCACAGGAGGGGTTCAAATCAAACAAGGTTATAGTGTCAGTCCGCTTTTACTTAAGTCGTCATTGTGCCTTTTGTATTAAATTCGGATGCAATTTCTGTGTTTCTTCGTCAATAACAAGGTACAAGGTATACAGTAAACCTGAAGTGAAACATCGGAATCTTAAACTGGACTCACAGGAGAGGTACAAATCATTAAAAAAGTTAGAGTGTCAGTCCTTTTAGTTCAGTCGGCATTGCGCCTTTTGTATTAAATTCGGATGCAATATCTGTGTTTGATCGTCAATAAGAAGGTCAAAGGGATACAGTAAACCTGAAGTGAAGCATCGGAATCTAAATCTAGACTCACAGGAGACGATCAAATCATAGAAGGTTAGAGTGTCAGTCCACTTGTACTTAACTCGGAATTGTGCCTTTTCAATTTAATTCCGATGCAATTTCTGTGTTTGATCGTCAATAAGAAGGTCAAAGGGATACAGTAAACCTGAAGAGAAGCATCGGAATCTAAAACTGGACTCACAGGATAGGTTCAAATCATAGGAAGTTAGAGTGTCAGTCCTCTTGTACTTAAGTCGGCATTGTGACTTTTGAATTTAATTCCGATGCAATTTCTGTGTTTCATCGTTAATACGAAGGTCCAAGGTCTACAGTAAACCTGAAGTGAAACATCGGAATCTAAAACCTGACTGACAGGAGAGGTTCAAATCAAACAAGGTTACAGTGTCAGTCCGCTTTTACTGAAGTCGGCATTGTGCCTTTTGTATTAAATTCGGATGCAATTTCTGTGTTTCATCGTCAATAAGAAGGTGCAGGGTATACAGTAATTCTGAAGTGAAGCATCGGAATCTAAAACTGGACTCACAGGGGCGGTTCAAATCATAGAAAGTGAGAGTGTCAGACCTCTTGTACTTAAGTCGGCATTGTGGATTTTGAATTTAATTCCGATGCAATATCTGTGTTTCATCGTCAATAAGAAGATCCAAGGGATACGGTAAACCTGAAGTGAAGCATTGGAATCTAAAACAGGACTCACAGGAGAGGTTCAAATCACAGAAAGTTAGAGTGTCAGTCCTCTTGTACTTAAGTCGGCATTGAGCCATTTGTATTAAATTCGGATGCAAATTCTGTGTTTCATCGTCAATAAGAAGGTCCAAGGTATACAGTAAACCTGAAGTGAAGCATCAGAATCTAAAACTGGACCCACAGGAGAGGTTCAAATCATAGAAAGTTAGAGTGTCAGTCCTTTTTTACTTCAGTCGGCACTGCGCCTTTTGTATTAAATTCGGATGCAATTTCTGTGTTTCATCGTCAATAAGATGGTCCAAGGGATACAGTAAACCTGAAGTGAAGCATCGGAATCTTAAACTCGACTCACAGGAGAGGTTCAAATCATAGAAAGTGAGAGGGTCAGTCCTCTTGTACTTAAGTCGGCATTGTGCCTGTTCTATTGAATTAAGATGCAATTTCTGTGTTTCATCGTAAATACGAAGGTCCAAAGGATACAGTTAACCTGAAGTGAAGCATCGGAATCTAAAACTGGACTCACAGCAGAGGTTCAAATCATTGAAAGTGAGAGTGTCAGTCTTCTTTTACTTAAGTCGGCATTGTGCCTTGTGTATTAAATTCGGATGCAATTTCTGTGATCCTTCGTCAATAAGATGGTACAAGGTATACAGTAAACCTGAAGTGAAACATCGGAATCTTAAACTGGACTCACAGGTGAGGTTCAAATCATTGACAGTTAGAGTGTCAGTCCTTTTTTACTTCAGTCGGCATTGCGCCTTTTGTATTAAATTCGGATGCAATTTCTGTGTTTTTATCGTCAATAAGAATGTCAAAGGGATACAGTAAACCTGAAGTGAAGCATCGGAATCTAAATCTAGACTCACAGGAGACGATCAAATCATAGAAGGTTAGAGTGTCAGTCCACTTGTACTTAACTCGGCATTGTGCCTTTTCAATTTAATTCCAATGCAATATCAGTGCTTCATCGTCAATAAGAAGGTCCAAGGTACACAGTAAACCTGAAGAGAAGCATCGGAATCTAAAACTGGACTCACAGGATAGGTTCAAATCATAGAAAGTTAGAGTGTCAGTCCTCTTGTACTTAAGTCGGCATTGTGACTTTTGAATTTAATTCCGATGCAATTTCTGTGTTTCATCTTTAATACGAAGGTCCAAGGTCTACAGTAAACCTGAAGTGAAGCATCGGAATCTAAAACTGGACTGACAGGAGAGGTTCAAATCAAACAAAGTTATAGTGTCAGTCCGCTTTTACTTAAGTCGGCATTGTGCCTTTTGTATTAAATTCGGCTGCATTTTCTGTGTTTCATCGTCAATAAGAAGGTGCCCGGTATACAGTAAATCTGAAGTGAAGCATCGGAATCTAAAACTGGACTCACAGGGGAGGTTCAAATCATAGAAAGTGAGAGTGTCAGACCTCTTGTACTTAAGTCGGCATTGTGGATTTTGAATTTAATTCGGATACAATATCTGTGTTTCATCGTCAATAAGAAGTTGCAAGGTATACAGTAAACCTGAAGTGAAGCATCGGAATCTAAAACTGTACTCACAGGAGAGGTTCAAATCATAGAAAGTGAGAGTGTCAGTCCTCTTGTACTGAAGTCGCCATTGTGACTTTTGTATTAAATTTGGATGCAATTTGTGTGTTTCATCGTCAATAAGAACATCCCAGGGATACGGTAAACCTGAAGTGAAGCATCGGAATCTAAAACTTGACTCACAGGAGAGGTTCAAATCATAGAAAGTTAGAGTGTCAGTCCTCTTGTACTTAAGTCGGCATTGGGCCATTTGTATTAAATTCGAATGCAATTTCTGTGTTTCATCGTCAATAAGAAGGTCCAAGATATACAGTAAACCTGAAGTGTAGCATCGGAATCTAAAACTGGACTCACAGGAGAGGTTCAAATCATAGAAAGATAGAGTGTCAGTCCTCTTGTAATTTAGTGGGCATTGTGCCTTATGTATTAAATTCCAATGCAATTTCTGTGTTTCGTCGTCAATAAGAAGGTGCAAGGTATACAGTATACCTGAAGTGAAGCATCGGAATCTAAAACTGGACTCACAGGAGAGGTTTAAATCATAAAAAGTGAGAGTGTCAATCCTCTTGTACTTAAGTCGGCATTGTGCCTATTGTATTAAATTCCGATGCAATTTCTGTGTTTCATCGTCAATAAGGAGGTGCAAGGTATGCTGTAAACCGGAAGTAAAGCATCGGAATCCATAACTTGTCCCACAGGAGAGGTTCAAATCATAGAAAATGAGAGTGTCAGTCCTCTCATACTTAAGACGGCATTGTGGCTTTTGAATTTAATTCCGATGCAAATTCCGTGTTTCATCGTCAATAAGAAGGTCCAATGGATACAGTCAACCTTAAGTGAAGCATCGGAATCTAAAACTGGACTCGCAGGACAGGTTTAAATCATAGAATGTTAGAGTGTCATCCCTCTTTTACTTAAGTCGGCATTGTGCCATTTGTATTAAATTCGGATGCAATTTCTGTGTTTCATCGTCAATAAGAAAGTGCAAGGTATACAGTAAACCTGAAGTGAAGCATCGGAATCTTAAACTGGACTCACAGGAGAGGTTCAAATCATAGAAAGTGAGAGTGCCAGTCCTTTTTTACTTCAGTCGGCATTGCGCCTTTTGTATTAAATTCCGATGCAATTTCTGTGTTTCATCGTCAATAAGAACGTCCAAGGGATACAGTAAACCTGAAGTGAAGCATCGGAATCTAAAGCTGGACACACAGGAGAGGTTCAAATCTTCGAAAGTGAGAGTGTCAGTCCTCTTGTATTTAAGTCGGCATTGTGTCATTTGCATTAAATTCGGATGCAATTTCTGTGTTTCTTCGTCAATAAGAGGGTCCAAGGGATACAGTAAACCAGAAGTGAAGCATCGGAATCTAACACTCAACTCAATGGAGAGGTTCAAATCATAGAAAGTGAGAGTGTCAGTCCTCTTGTACTTAAGTCGGCATTGTGCCTTTTGTATTAAATTCGAATGCAATTTCTGTGTTTCTTCGTCAATAAGAGGGTCCAAGGGATGCAGTAAACCTGAAGTGAAGCATCGGAATCTGAAACTGGACTCACAGGAGAGGTTCAAATCATAGAAAGTTAGAGTGTCAGTCCTCTTTTACTTAAGTCGGCATTGTGCCTTTTGTATTAAATTCCGATGCAATTTCTGTGTTTCATCGTCAGTAAGAAGGTGCAAGGTATAAAGTAAACCGGAAGTGAAGCATCGGAATCTAAAACTGGACTCACAGGAGAGGTTCAAATCATAGAATGTAAGGGTGTCAGTCCTCTTGTACTTAAGTCGGCATAGTGGCTTTTGAATTTAATTCCGATGCAATTTCTGTGTTTCATCGTCAATAAGAAGGTGCAAGGTATACAGTACACCTGAAGTGAAGCATCGGAATCTAAAACTGGATTTACAGGAGAGGTTCAATTCATGGAAGGTTAGAGTATCAGTCCACTTGTACTTAACTCGGCATTGTGCCTTTTCAATTTAATTCCGATGCAATTTCTGTGCTTCATCGTCGATTAGAAAGTGCAAGGTATACAGTAAACCTGACGTGAAGCATCGGAATCTAAAACTGGACTCACAGGAGAGGTTCAAATCATAGAAAGTGAGAGTGTCAGTCCTCTTGTACTTAAGTGGCCATTGTGATTTTTGTATTATATTCGCTTGCAATTTCTGTGTTTCATCGTCAATAAGGAGGTGCAAGGTATACAGGAAACCTGAAGTGAAGCATCGGAATCTAAAACTGGACTCACAGGAGAGGTTCAAATCATAGAAAGTGAGAGTGTCAGTCCTCTTGTACTTAAGTGGCCATTGTGATTTTTGTATTATATTCGCTTGCAATTTCTGTGTTTCATCGTCAATAAGGAGGTGCAAGGTATACAGTAAACCTGAAGTGAAGCATCGGAATCTAAAACTGGACTCACAGGAGAGGTTCAAATCATAGAAAGTGAGAGTGTCAGTCCTCTTGTACTTAAGTGGCCATTTTGATTTTTGTATTAAATTCGGATGCAATTTCTGTGTTTCATCGTCAATAAGAAGGTCCAAGGGATACTGTAAACCTGAGGTGAAGAATCGGAATCTAAAACTGGACTCACAGGACAGGTTCAAATCATAGAAAGTTAAAATTTCAGTCCTATTGTACTCAAGTCGGCATTGTGCCATTTGTATTAATTTGTAATGCAATTTCTGTGTTTCATCGTCAATAAGAAGGTGCAAGGTATACAGTAAACCTGGAGTAAAGCACCGGAATCTTAAACTGGACTCACAGGAGAGGTTCAAATTATAGAAAGTGAGAGTGTCAGTCCTTTTTTACTTCAGTCGGCATTGCGCTTTTTGTATTAAATTCGGATGCAATTTTTCTGTTTCATCGTCAATAGGAAGGTCCAAGGGATACAGTAAATCTGAAGGAAGCATCGGAATCTAAAACTGGACTCACTGGAGTGGTTCAAATTATAGAAAGTGAGAGTGTCAGTCCTCTTGTACTTAAGTCGGCATTGTGCCTTTTGTATTAAATTCGGATGCAATTTCTGTGTTTCATCGTCAATAAGAAGGTCCAAGTGATACAGTAAACCTGAAGTGAAGCATCGGAATCTAACACTCAACTCACAGGAGAAGTTCAAATCATAGAAAGTGAGAGTGTTAGTCCTCTTGTACTTAAGTCGGCATTGTGCCTTTTCTATTAAATTCGGATGCAATTTCTGTGCTTCATCGTCAATAAGAAGGTCCAAGGGATACAGTAAACCTGAGTGAAGCATCGGAATCTAAAACTGGACTCATAGGAGAGGTTCAAATCATAGAAAATGAGAGTGTCAGTCCTCTTGTACTTAAGTCGGCATTGTGCCTGTTCAATTGAATTAAGATGCAATTTCTGTGTTTCATCGTCAATAAGAAGGTCCAAGGGATACAGTAAACCTGAAGTGAAGCATCGGAATCTAAACCTGGACTCACAAGAGAGGATCAAATCATAGAAAATTAGAGTGTCAGTACTCTTGTACTTAACACAGCATTGTGCTTTTTAAATTTAATTCGGATGCAATTTCTGTGTTTCATCGTCAATAAGAAGGTCAAAGGGATACAGTAAACCTGAAGTGAAGCATCGGAATCTAAATCTAGACTCACCGGAGACGATCAAATCATAGAAGGTTAGAGTGTCAGTTCACTTGTACTTAACTCGGAATTGTGCCTTTTCAATTTAATTCCGATGCAATTTCAGTGCTTCATCGTCAATATGAAGGTCCAAGGTACACAGTAAACCTGAAGAGAAGCATCGGAATCTAAAACTGGACTCACAGGATAGGTGCAAATCACTGAAAGTTAGAGTGTCAGTCCTCTTGTACTTAAGTCGGCATTGTGCCTTTTGTATTAGATTCGGATGCAATTTCTGTGTTTCATCGTCAATATGAAGGTGCAGGGTATACAGTAATTCTGAAGTGAAGCATCGGAATCTAAAACTGGAGTCACAGGGGAGGTTCAAATCATAGAAACTGAGAGTGTCAGACCTCTTGTACTTAAGTCGGCAATGTGGATTTTGAATTTAATTCCGATGCAATATCTGAGTTTCATCGTCAATTAGAAGTTGCAAGGTATACAGTAAACCTGAAGTGAAGCATCGGAATCTAAAACTGTACTCACAGGAGAGGTTCAAATCATAGAAAGTGAGAGTGTCAGCCCTCTTGTACTTATGTCGCCATTGTGACTTTTGTATTAAATTCGGATGCAATTTGTGTGTTTCATCGTCAATAAGAAGATCCAAGGGATACGGTAAACCTGAAGTGAAGCATCGGAATCTAAAACTGGACTCAGGAGAGGTTCAAATCATAGAAAGTTAGAGTGTCAGTCCTCTTGTACTTAAGTCGGCATTGAGCCATTTGTATTAAATTCGGACGTAAATTCTGTGTTTCATCGTCAATAAGGAGGTCCAAGGTATACAGTAAACCTGAAGTGAAGCATCAGAATCTAAAACTGGACTCACAGGAGAGGTTCAAATCATAGGTAGTTAGAGTGTCAGTCCACTTTTACTTAAGTCGGCATTGTGCCTTTTGTATTAAATTCGGATGCAATTTCTGTGTTTCATCGTCAATAAGATGATCCAAGGGATACAGTAAACCTGAAGTGAAGCATCGGAATCTCAATCTCGACTCACAGGAGAGTTTCAAATCATAGAAAGTGAGAGTGTCAGTCCTCTTGTACTTAAGTCGGCATTGTGCCTGTTCTATTGAATTAAGATGCAATTTCTGTGTTTCATCGTCAATAAGAAGGTCCAAGGGATACAATAAACTTAAAGTGAAACATCGGAATCTTAAACTGGACTCACAGGAGTGGTTCAAATCATTGAAAGTTAGAGTGTCAGTCCTTTTTTACTTCAGTCGGCATTGTGCCTTTTGTATTAAATTCGGATGCAATTTCTGTGTTTGATCGTCAATAAGAAGGTCAAAGGGATACAGTAAACCTGAAGTGAAGCATCGGAATCTAAATCTAGACTCACAGGAGACGATCAAATCATAGAAGGTTAGAGTGTCAGTCCACTTGTACTTAACTCGGCATTGTGCCTTTTCAATTTAATTCCGAAGCAATATCAGTGCTTCATCGTCAATAAGAAGGTCCAAGGTACACTGTTAACCTGAAGAGAAGCATCGGAATCTAAAACTGGACTCACAGGATAGGTTCAAATCATAGAAAGTTAGAGTGTCAGTCCTCTTGTACTTAAGTCGGCATTGTGACTTTTGATATTAAATCCGATGCAATTTCTGTGTTTCATCTTTAATACGAAGGTCCAAGGTCTACAGTAAACATGAAGTGAAGCATCGGAATCTAAAACTGGACTGACAGGAGAGGTTCAAATCAAACAAGGTTATAGTGTCAGTCCGCTTTTACTTAAGTCGGCATTGTGCCTTTTGTATTAAATTCGGCTGCAATTTCTGTGTTTCATCGTCAATAAGAAGGTGCACGGTATACAGTAAATCTGAAGTGAAGCGTCGGAATCTAAAACTGGACTCACAGGCTAGGTTCAAATCATAGAAAGTGAGAGTGTCAGACCTCTTGTACTTAAGTCGGCATTGTGGATTTTGAATTTAATTCCGATGCAATATCTGTGTTTCATCGTCAATAAGAAGTTGCAAGGTATACAGTAAACCTGAAGTGAAGCATCGGAATCTTAAACTGTACTCACGGGAGAGGTTCAAATCATAGAAAGTGAGAGTGTCAGCCCTCTTGTACTTATGTCGCCATTGTGACTTTTGTATTAAATTCGGATGCAATTTGTGTGTTTCATCGTCAATAAGAAGATCCAAGGGATACGGTAAACCTGAAGTGAAGCATCGGAATCTAAAACTGGACTCAGGAGAGGTTCAAATCATAGAAAGTTAGAGTGTCAGTCCTCTTGTACTTAAGTCGGCATTGAGCCATTTGTATTAAATTCGGACGTAAATTCTGTGTTTCATCGTCAATAAGGAGGTCCAAGGTATACAGTAAACCTGAAGTGAAGCATCAGAATCTAAAACTGGACTCACAGGAGAGGTTCAAATCATAGGTAGTTAGAGTGTCAGTCCACTTTTACTTAAGTCGGCATTGTGCCTTTTGTATTAAATTCGGATGCAATTTCTGTGTTTCATCGTCAATAAGATGATCCAAGGGATACAGTAAACCTGAAGTGAAGCATCGGAATCTCAATCTCGACTCACAGGAGAGTTTCAAATCATAGAAAGTGAGAGTGTCAGTCCTCTTGTACTTAAGTCGGCATTGTGCCTGTTCTATTGAATTAAGATGCAATTTCTGTGTTTCATCGTCAATAAGAAGGTCCAAGGGATACAATAAACTTAAAGTGAAACATCGGAATCTTAAACTGGACTCACAGGAGTGGTTCAAATCATTGAAAGTTAGAGTGTCAGTCCTTTTTTACTTCAGTCGGCATTGTGCCTTTTGTATTAAATTCGGATGCAATTTCTGTGTTTGATCGTCAACAAGAAGGTCAAAGGGATACAGTAAACCTGAAGTGAAGCATCGGAATCTAAATCTAGACTCACAGGAGACGATCAAATCATAGAAGGTTAGAGTGTCAGTCCACTTGTACTTAACTCGGCATTGTGCCTTTTCAATTTAATTCCGAAGCAATATCAGTGCTTCATCGTCAATAAGAAGGTCCAAGGTACACTGTTAACCTGAAGAGAAGCATCGGAATCTAAAACTGGACTCACAGGATAGGTTCAAATCATAGAAAGTTAGAGTGTCAGTCCTCTTGTACTTAAGTCGGCATTGTGACTTTTGATATTAAATCCGATGCAATTTCTGTGTTTCATCTTTAATACGAAGGTCCAAGGTCTACAGTAAACATGAAGTGAAGCATCGGAATCTAAAACTGGACTGACAGGAGAGGTTCAAATCAAACAAGGTTATAGTGTCAGTCCGCTTTTACTTAAGTCGGCATTGTGCCTTTTGTATTAAATTCGGCTGCAATTTCTGTGTTTCATCGTCAATAAGAAGGTGCACGGTATACAGTAAATCTGAAGTGAAGCGTCGGAATCTAAAACTGGACTCACAGGCTAGGTTCAAATCATAGAAAGTGAGAGTGTCAGACCTCTTGTACTTAAGTCGGCATTGTGGATTTTGAATTTAATTCCGATGCAATATCTGTGTTTCATCGTCAATAAGAAGTTGCAAGGTATACAGTAAACCTGAAGTGAAGCATCGGAATCTTAAACTGTACTCACGGGAGAGGTTCAAATCATAGAAAGTGAGAGTGTCAGCCCTCTTGTACTTATGTCGCCATTGTGACTTTTGTATTAAATTCGGATGCAATTTGTGTGTTTCATCGTCAATAAGAAGATCCAAGGGATACGGTAAACCTGAAGTGAAGCATCGGAATCTAAAACTGGACTCAGGAGAGGTTCAAATCATAGAAAGTTAGAGTGTCAGTCCTCTTGTACTTAAGTCGGCATTGAGCCATTTGTATTAAATTCGGACGTAAATTCTGTGTTTCATCGTCAATAAGGAGGTCCAAGGTATACAGTAAACCTGAAGTGAAGCATCAGAATCTAAAACTGGACTCACAGGAGAGGTTCAAATCATAGGTAGTTAGAGTGTCAGTCCACTTTTACTTAAGTCGGCATTGTGCCTTTTGTATTAAATTCGGATGCAATTTCTGTGTTTCATCGTCAATAAGATGATCCAAGGGATACAGTAAACCTGAAGTGAAGCATCGGAATCTCAATCTCGACTCACAGGAGAGTTTCAAATCATAGAAAGTGAGAGTGTCAGTCCTCTTGTACTTAAGTCGGCATTGTGCCTGTTCTATTGAATTAAGATGCAATTTCTGTGTTTCATCGTCAATAAGAAGGTCCAAGGGATACAATAAACTTAAAGTGAAACATCGGAATCTTAAACTGGACTCACAGGAGTGGTTCAAATCATTGAAAGTTAGAGTGTCAGTCCTTTTTTACTTCAGTCGGCATTGTGCCTTTTGTATTAAATTCGGATGCAATTTCTGTGTTTGATCGTCAACAAGAAGGTCAAAGGGATACAGTAAACCTGAAGTGAAGCATCGGAATCTAAATCTAGACTCACAGGAGACGATCAAATCATAGAAGGTTAGAGTGTCAGTCCATTTGTACTTAACTCGGCATTGTGCCTTTTCAATTTAATTCCGAAGCAATATCAGTGCTTCATCGTCAATAAGAAGGTCCAAGGTACACTGTTAACCTGAAGAGAAGCATCGGAATCTAAAACTGGACTCACAGGATAGGTTCAAATCATAGAAAGTTAGAGTGTCAGTCCTCTTGTACTTAAGTCGGCATTGTGACTTTTGATATTAAATCCGATGCAATTTCTGTATTTCATCTTTAATACGAAGGTCCAAGGTCTACAGTAAACATGAAGTGAAGCATCGGAATCTAAAACTGGACTGACAGGAGAGGTTCAAATCAAACAAGGTTATAGTGTCAGTCCGCTTTTACTTAAGTCGGCATTGTGCCTTTTGTATTAAATTCGGCTGCAATTTCTGTGTTTCATCGTCAATAAGAAGGTGCACGGTATATAGTAAATCTGAAGTGAAGCGTCGGAATCTAAAACTGGACTCACAGGCTAGGTTCAAATCATAGAAAGTGAGAGTGTCAGACCTCTTGTACTTAAGTCGGCATTGTGGATTTTGAATTTAATTCCGATGCAATATCTGTGTTTCATCGTCAATAAGAAGTTGCAAGGTATACAGTAAACCTGAAGTGAAGCATCGGAATCTTAAACTGTACTCACGGGAGAGGTTCAAATCATAGAAAGTGAGAGTGTCAGTCCTCTTGTACTGAAGTCGTCATTGTGACTTTTGTATTAAATTCGGATGCAATTTGTGTGTTTCATCGTCAATAAGAAGATCCAAGGGATACGGTAAACCTGAAGTGAAGCATCGGAATGTAAAACTGGACTCACAGGAGAGGTTCAAATCATAGAAAGTTAGAGTGTCAGTCCTCTTGTACTTCAGTCGGCATTGAGCCATTTGTATTAAATTTGGATGCAAATTCTGTGTTTCATCGTCAATAAGAATGTCCAAGATATACAGTAAACCTGAAGTGAAGCATCGGAAACTAAAACTGGACTCACAGGAGAGGTTCAAATCATAGATAGTTAGAGTGTCAGTCCTCTTGTACTTAAGTTGGCATTGTGCCTTTTGTTTTAAATTCCGATGCAATTTCTGTGTTTCATCGTCAATAAGAAGGTGCAAGGTATACAGTAAACCTGAAGTGAAGCATCGGAATCTAAAGCTGGGCCCACAGGAGAGGTTCAAATCATAGAAAGTGAGAGTGTCAGTCCTCTTGTACTTAAGTCGGCATTGGGCCATTTGTATTAAATTCGAATGCAATTTCTGTGTCTCATCGTCAATAAGAAGGTCCAAGATATACAGTAAACCTTAAGTGAAGGATCGGAATCTAAAACTGGACCCGCAGGACAAGTTCAAATCATAGAATGTTAGAGTGTCAGTCCTCTTTTACTTAAGTCGGCATTGTGCCATTTGTATTAAATTCTGATGCAATTTCTGTGTTTCATCGTCAATAAGAAGGTGCAAGGTATACAGTAAAACTGAAGTGAAGCATCGGAAGCTTTAACTGGACTCAGAGGAGAGGTTCAAATCATAGAAAGTGAGAGTGTCAGTCCTTTTTTACTTCTGTCGGCATTGCGCCTTTTGTATTAAATCCGGATGCAATTTCTGTGTTTCATCGTCAATAAGAACGTCCAAGGGATACAGTAAACCTGATGTGAAGCATCGGAATCTAAAGCTGGACACACAGGAGAGGTTCAAATCATCGAAAGTGAGAGTGTCAGTCCTCTTCTATTTAAGTCGCCATTGTGTCATTTGTAATAAATTCCGATCCAATTTCTGTGTTTCGTCGTCAATAAGAAAGTGCAAGGTATACAGTAAACCAGAAGTGAAGCATCGGAATCTAACACTCAACTCAGAGGAAATTTATAAATCATAGAAAGTGAGAGTGCAGTCCTCTTGTACTTAAGTCGGCATTGTGCCTTTTGTATTAAATTCGGACGCAATTTCTGTGTTTCATCGTCAATAAGAACGTCCAAGGGATACAGTAAACCTGAAGTGAAGCATCGGAATCTAACTCTCAACTCACAGGAAAAGTTCAAATCATAGAAAGTGAGAGTGTCAGTCCTCTTGTACCTAAGTCGGCATTGTGCCTTTTGTATTAAATTCGGATGCAATATCTGTGTTTCTTCGTCAATAAGAGGGTCCAAGGGATGCAGTAAACCTGAAGTGAAGCATCGGAATCTGAAACTGGACTCACAGGAGAGGTTCAAATCATAGAAAGTTAGAGTGTCAGTCCTCTTTTACTTAAGTCGGCATTGTGCCTTTTGTATTAAATTCCGATGCAATTTCTGTGTTTCATCGTCAATAAGAAAGTGCAAGGTATACAGTAAACGGGAAGTGAAGCATCGGAATCTCAAACTGGACTCACAGGAGAGGTTGAAATCATAGAATGTAAGGGTGTCAGTCCTCCCTTACTTAAGTCGGCATTGTGGCTTTTGAATTTAATTCCGATGCAATTTCTGTGTTTCATCGTCAATAAGAAGGTGCAAGGTATACAGTAAACCTGAAGTGAAGCACCGGAATCTAAAACTGGACTCGCAGGAGAGGTTCAAATCATTGAATGTTAGAGTGTCAGTCCTCATTTACTTAAGTCGGCATTGTGCCTTCTGTATTAAATTCCGATGCAATTTCTGTGTTTCATCGTCAATAAGAAGGTGCAAGGTATACAGTAAACCCGAAGTGAAGCATCGGAATCTAAAACTGGACTCGCAGGAGAGGTTCAAATCATAGAATGTCAGAGTGTCAGTCCTCATTTACTTAAGTCGGCATTGTGCCTTTTGTATTAAATTCCGATGCAATTTCTGTATTTCATCGTCAATAAGAAGGTGCAAGGTATACAGTAAAGCTAATGTGAAGCATCGGAATCTAGATCTGGACTCACAAGCGAGGTTCAAATCATAGAAAGTGAGAGTGTCAGTCCTCTTGTACTTAAGTCGACATTGTGCCATTTGTATTAAATTCGGATGCAATTTCTCTGTTTCATCGTCAATAAGAAGGTCCATGGGATACAGAAAACCTGAAGTGAAGCATCGGAATCTAAAACTCAACTCACATAATAGGTTCAAATCATAGAAATTTAGAGTGTCAATCCTCTTGTACTTAAGTCGGTATTGCTAATTTTGTATTAAATTCTAATGCAATTTCTGTGTCTCATCGTCAATAAGAAGGTCCAAGGGATACTGTAAACCTGAAGTGAAGAATCGGAATCTAAAACTAGACTCACAGAAGAGGTTAAAATCATAGAAAGTTAAAATGTCAGTCCTCTTGTACTCAAGTCGGCATTGTGCCATTTGTATTCAATTCGGATGCAATTTCTGTGTTTCATCGTCAATAAGAAGGTGCAAGGTATACAGTAAACCAGAAGTGAAGCATCGGAATCTAACACTCAACTCACAGGAGATTTTTGAATCATAGAAAGTAAGAATGTCAGTCCTCTTGTACTTAAGTCGGCTTTGTGCCTTTTGTATTAAATTCGGATGCAATTTCTGTGTTTCATCGTCAGTAAGAAGGTCCAAGGGATACAGTAAACCTGAAGTGAAGCATCGGAATCTAACACTCAACTCAGAGGAGCGGTTCAAATCATAGAAAGTCAGAGTGTCAGTCCTTTTGTACTTAAGTCGGCATTGTGCCTTTTTTATGAAATTCGGATGCAATTCCTGTGTTTTATCGTCAATACGAAAGTCCAAAATATACAGTAAACCTGAAGTGAAGCATCGGAATTTAAAACTGGACTCACACGAGAGGTTCAAATCATAGAAAGTGAGAGTGTCAGTCTTCTTTTACTTAAGTCGGCATTGTGCCTTGTGTAATAAATTCGGATTCAAACTCTGTGTTTCATCGTCAATAAGATGGTCCAAGGAATACAGTACACCTGAAGTGAAGCATCGGAATCTAAACCTGGATTCACAGGAGAGGTTCAAATCATAGAAGTTTAGAGTGTCAGTCCTTTTTTGCTTCAGTCGGCATTGAGTCGTTTGTAATAAATTCGGATGCAATTTCTGTGTTTCATCGTCAATAAGAAGGTCCAAGGGATACAGTAAACCTAAAGTGAAGCATCGGAATCTAAAACTGGACTCACAGGAGAGGTTCAAATCATAGAAAGTGAGAGTGTCAGTCTTCTTTTACTTAAGTCGGCATTGTGCCTTGTGTAATAAATTCGGATGCAAACTCTGTTTCATCGTCAATAAGAAGGTCCAAGGGATACCTTAAACCTGAAGTGAAGCATCGGAATCTAAAATTGGACTCACAGGAGAGGTTCAAATCATAGAAAGTTAGAGTGTCAGTCCTCTTGTACTTATGTCGGCATTGAGCCTTTTGTATTAAATTCGGATCCGAACTCTGTGTTTCATAGTCAATAAGAAGGTCCAAGGGATGCAGTAAACCTGAAGTGAAGCATCGGAATCTTAAACTGGACTCACAGGAGAGGTTCAAATCATCGAAAGTGAGAGTGTCAGTCCTCTTGTACTTAAGTCGGCATTGTGCCATTTGTAATAAATTCCGATGCAATTTCTGTGTTTCATCGTCAATAAGAAGGTGCAAGGTATACAGTAAACCAGAAGTGAAGCATCGGAATCTAACACTCAACTTACAGGAGATTTTTAAATCATAGAAAGTAAGAGTGTCAGTCCTCTTGTACCTAAGTCGGCTTTGTGCCTTTTGTATTATATTCGGATGCGATTTCTGTGTTTCATCGTCAGTAAGAAGGTCCAAGGGATACAGTAAAGCTGAAGTGAAGCATCGGAATCTAAAACTGACTCACAGGAGAGGTTCAAATCATAGAAAGTCAGAGTGCCAGTCCTTTTGTACTTAAGTCGGCATTGTGCCTTGTGTAATAAATTCGGATGCAAACTCTGTGTTTCATCGTCAATAAGATGGTCCAATGATTATAGTACACCTGAAGTGAAGCATCGGAATCTAAAACTGGATTTACAGGAGAGGTCCAAATCATAGAAATTTAGAGTGTCAGTAAACTTGTACTTAACTCGGCATTGTGCCTTTTCAATTTAATTCCGATGCAATTTCTGTGCTTCATCGTCAATAAGAAGGTGCAAGGT
Organism: Schistocerca piceifrons; assembly: GCF_021461385.2. NCBI lineage: Eukaryota > Metazoa > Arthropoda > Insecta > Orthoptera > Acrididae > Schistocerca > Schistocerca piceifrons. Next base: position 1,110,421,432 of record NC_060139.1, read on the forward strand.
ATACAGAATGCCTGAAGTGAAGCATTGGAATCTAAAAGTGGACTCACAGGAGAGGTTCAAATCATAGCAAGTGAGAGTGTCAGTCCTCTTGTACTTAAGTCGGCATTGTGGCTTTTGAATTTAATTGAGATGCAATTTCTGTGTTTCATTGTCAATTAGAAGGTGCAAGGTATACAGTAAACCTGAAGTGAAGCATCGGAATTTAAAACTGGACTCACAGGAGAGGTTTAAATCATAGAAAGTGAGAGTGTCAGTCCTCTTGTACTTAAGTCGCCATTGTGATTTTTGTATTAAATTCGGATGCAATTTCTGTGTTTCATCGTCAATAAGAAGATCCAAGGTACACAGTAAACCTGAAGAGAAGCATCGGAATCTAAAACTGGACTCACAGGAGAGGTTCAAATCATAGAAAGTTGGGGTGTCAGTCCTCTTGAACTTAAGTGGGCATTGTGCCTTATGTATTAAATTCCAATGCAATTTCTGTGTTTCGTCGTCAATTAGAAGGGGCAAGGTATACAGTAAACCTGAAGTGAAGCATCGGAATCTAAAACTGGACTCACAGGAGAGGTTCAAATCATAGAAAGTTAGAGTGTCAGTCCTCTTGTACTTAAGTCGGCATTGTGCCTTTTGTATTAAATTCGGATGAAATTTCTGTGTTTCATCGTCAATAAGAAAGTCCAAAGGATACAGTAAACCTGAAGTGAAGCATCAGAATCTAAAACTGGACTCACAGGAGAGGTTCAAATCATAGAAAGTGAGAGTGTCAGTGCTCTTGTACTTAAGTCGGCATTGGGCCATTTGTATTAAATTCGGATGCAATTTCTGTGTTTCATCGTCAATAAGAAGGTCCAAGATATACAGTGAACCTGAAATGAAGCATCGGAATCGAAAACTGGACTCACAGGAGAGGTTCAAATCATAGAAAGTTAGGGTGTCAGTCCTCTTGTACTTAAGTGGGCATTGTGCCTTATGTATTAAATTCCAATGCAATTTCTGTGTTTCGTCGTCAATTAGAAGGTGCAAGGTATACAGTAAACCTGAAGTGAAGCGTCGGAATCTTAAACTGGACTCACAGGAGAGGTTCAAATCATATAAAGTCAGAGTGTCAGTCCTTTTTTACTTCAGTCGGCATTGCACCTTTTGTATTTAATTCGTATGCAATGTCTGTGTTTCAACGTCAATAAGAAGGTCCAAGGCATACAGTAAATCTGAAGTGTAGCATCGGAATCTAAAACTGGACTCACAGGAGAGGATCAAATCATAGTAAGAGAGAGTGTCAGTCCTCTTGTACTTAAGTCGGCATTGTGCCTTTGTATTAAATTCGGATGCAAATTCTGTGTTTCATCGTCAATAAGAAGCTACAAGGGATACAGTAAACCTGAAGTGAAGCATCGGAATCTAAAATTGGACTCACAGGAGAGGTTCAAATGATAGAAAGTGAGAGTGTCAGTCCTCTTGTACTTAAGAAGGCATTGTGATTTTGTATTAAATTCGGATGGAATTTCTGTGTTTCTTCGTCAATAAGAAGGTCCAAGGGAAACAGTAAACCTGAAGTGAAGCATCGGAATCTATCACTCAACTCACAGGAGTGGTTCTAATCATAGCATGTGAGAGTGTCAGTCCTCTTGTACTTAAGTCGGCATTGTGACTTTTGAATTTAATTCCGATGCAATTTCTGTGTTTCATCGTCAATAAGAAGGTCCAAGGTACACAGAGAGCCAGAAGTGAAGCATCGGAATCTTAAACTGGACTCACAGGAGAATTTGAAATCATAGAAACTTAGAGTGTCAGTCCTCTTGTACTTATGTCGGCATTGTGCCTTTTGTATTAAATTCGGATTCAATTTCTGTGTTTCATCGTCAATAAGATGGTCCAAGGGATGCAGTACACCTGAAGTGAAGCATCGGAATCTAAAACTGGACTCTCAGGAGAGCTTCAAGTCATAGAAAGTTAGAGTGTCAGTACTCTTCTACTTAAGTCGGCATTGTGCCCTTTGAATAAATTGCGATGCAATTTCTGTGTTCCATCGTCAATAAGAACGTCCAAGGTATACAGTAAACCTGAAATGAAACATCGGAATCTAAAACTGGACTCACAGGAGAGGTTCAAATCATAGAAAGTGAGAATGTCCGTCCTCTTGTACTTAAGTCGGTATTGTGCCTTCTGTATTAAATTCCGATGCAATTTCTGTGTTTCATCGTCAATAAGAAGGTCCAAGGGATACAGTAAACCTTAAGTGAAGCATCGGAATCTAAAACTGGACTCGCAGGAGGGGTTCAAATCATAGAATGTTAGAGTGTCAGTCCTCTTGTACTTAAGTCGGCGTTGTGCCTTTTGTATTAAATTCCGATGCAATTATTGTGTTTCATCTTCAATAAGAAGGTCCTAGGTATACAGTAAACCTTAAGTGAAGCATCGGGATCTAAAACTGGACTCGCAGGAGAGGTTCAAATCATAGAATGTTAGAGTGTCAGTCCTCTTTTCCTTAAGTCTGCATTGCGACTTTTGTATTAAATTCCGATGCAATATCTGTATTTCATCGTCAACAAGAAGGTGCAAGGCATACAGTAAACCTGAAGTGAAGCATCGGAATCTGAAAGTGGACTCACAGGAGAAGCTCAAATCATAGAAAGTAAAGTGTCAGTCCTCTTGTACTTAAGTAGACATTGTGCCATTTGTATTAAATTCTAATGCAATTTCTATGTTTCATCGGCAATAAGAAAGTCCAAGGGATACAGTAAACCTGAAGTGAAGCATCGGAATCTAAATCCGGACTCACAGGAGAGGTTCATATCATAGAAAGTTAGAGTGTAACTCCTCTTGTACTTAATTTGGTATTGTGCCCTTTGTATTAGATTCGGATGCAATTTCTGTGTTTCTTCGTCAATGAGAAGGTCCAAGGGATACAGTAAATTCGAAGTGAAGCATCAGAATCTAAAGCTGGACTCACAGGAGAGGTTCGAATCATAGAAAGTTGGAGTGTCAGTCCTCTTGCACTTATGTCGGCATTGTGCCTTTTGAATTTAATTCCGATGCAATTTCTGTGTTTCATCGTCATTAAGAAGGTGAAAGGTACACAGTAAACCTGAAGTGAAACATCGGAATCTTGAACTGGACTCACAGGAGAGGTTTAAATCATAGAAAGTGAGAGTGTCAGTCATCTTGTACTTAAGTCGGCATTGTGCCGATTGTATTAAATTCGGATGGAATTTCTGTGTTTCAACGTCAATAAGAAAGTCCATGGGATACAGTGAACCTGAAGTGAAGCATCGGAATCTAAAACTGGACTCACAGGAGAGGTTCAAATCATAGAAAGTGAGAGTGTCAGTCCTCTTGTACTTAAGCCGGCATTGTGCCTTTTGTATTAAATTTGGATGTAATTTCTGTGTTTCATCGTCAATACGAAAGTCCAAAGGATACAGTAAACCTGAAGTGAAGCATCGGGATCTAAAACTGGACTCACAGGAGAGGTTCAAATCATAGAAAGTGAAAGTGTCAGTCTTCTTTTACTTAAGGCGGCATTGTGCCTTGTGTATTAAATTCGGATGCAAACTCTGTGTTTCATCGTCAATAAGAAGGTCCAAGGAATGCAGTAAACCTGAAGTGAAGCATCGGAATCTAAAACGGGACTCAATGGAGAGGTTGATATCATAGCAAGTTTGAGTATCAGTCCTCTTGTACTTAAGTCGGCATTGTGTCTTTTGTATTAAATTCGGATGCAAATTCTGTGTTTCATCGTCAATAAGAAGGTCCAAGGTATACAGTAAACCTGAAGTGAAGCATCGGAATCTAAAACTGGAATCGCAGGAGAGGTTCAAATCATAGTAAGTTAGAGTGTCAGCCCTCTTGTACTTAAGTCGGCATTGTGACTTTTGTATTAAATTCGGATTCAATTTCTGTGTTTCATCGTCAATAAGAAGGTCCGAGGTATACAGTAAACCTGAAGTGAAGCATGGGAATCTAAAACTGGACTCACAGAAGAGGTTCAGATAATAGTGAGTTAGAGTGACAGTACTCTTGTACTTAACTCGGCATTGTGACTTTTGAATTTAATTTCGATGCAATTTCAGTGCTTCATCGTCAATAAGAAGGTCCAAGGTACACAGTAAACCTGAATTGAAGCATCGGAATCTAAAACTGGACTCTCAGGAGAGCTTTAAGTCATAGAATGTTAGAGTGTCAGTACTCTTGTACTTAAGTCGGTAATGTGCCCTTTGAATTAATTGCGATGCAATTTCTGTGTTTCATCGTCAATAAGAAGGTCCAAGGGATACAGTAAACCTTAAGTGAAGCATCGGAATCTAAAACTGGACTCGCAGAAGGGGTTCAAATCATAGAATGTTAGAGTGTAAGTCGTCTTGTACTTAAGTCGCCGTTGTGCCTTTTGTATTAAATTCCGATGCAATTTCTGTGTTTCATCTTCAATAAGAAGGTCCTAGGAATACAGTAAACCTTAAGTGAAGCATCGGGATCTAATACTGGACTCGCAGGAGAGGTTCAATTCATAGAATGTTGGAATGTCAGTCCTCTTTTACTTAAGTCTGCATTGTGACTTTTGTATTAAATTCTGATGCAATATCTGTATTTCATCGTCAACAAGAAGGTGCAAGGCATACAGTAAACCTGAAGTGAAGCATCGGAATCTGAAAGTGGACTCACAGGAGAGGCTCAAATCATAGAAAGTGAAAGTGTCAGTCCTCTTGTACTTAAGTAGACATTGTGCCATTTGTATTAAATTCGGATGCAATTTCTATGTTTCATCGGCAATAAGAAGGTCCAAGGGATACAGTAAACCTGAAGTGAAGCATCGGAATCTAAATCCGGACTCACAGGACAGGTTCATATCATAGAAAGTTAGAGCGTCACTCCTCTTGTACTTAAGTCGGTATTGTGCCCTTTGTATTAGATTCGGATGCAATTTCTGTGTTTCTTCGTCAATAAGAAGGTCCAAGGGATACAGTAAATTCGAAGTGAAGCATCGGAATCTAAAGCTGGACTCACAGGAGAGGTTCGAATCATAGAAAGTTGGAGTGTCAGGCCTCTTGCACTTATGTCGGCATTGTGCCTACTGAATTTAATTCCGATGCAATTTCTGTGTTTCATCGTCATTAAGAAGGTGCAAGGTACACAGTAAATCTGAAGTGAAACATTGGAATCTTGAACTGGACTCACAGGAGAGGTTCAAATCATAGAAAATGAGAGTGTCAGTCCTCTTGTACTTAAGTCAGCATTGTGCCTTTTGTATTAAATTCGGATGGAATTTCTGTGTTTCAAGGTCAATAAGAACGTCCAAGGGAAACAGTAAACCTGAAGTGAAGCATCGGAATCTATCACTCAACTCACAGGAATGGTTCAAATCATAGCAAGTGAGAGTGTCAGTCTTCTTGTACTTAAGTCGGCTTTGTGCCCTTTGTATTAAATTCGGATGTAATTTCTGTGTTTCATCGTCAATACGAAAGTCCAAAGGATACAGTAAACCCGAAGTGAAGCATCGGGATCTGAAACTGGACTCACAGGAGAGGTTCAAATCATAGAAAGTAAAAGTGTCAGTCTTCTTTTACTTAAGTCGGCATTGTGCCTTGTGTATTAAATTCGGATGCAAACTCTGTGTTTCATCGTCAATAAGAAGGTCCAAGAGATGCAGTAAACCTGAAGTGAGCACCGGAATCAAAAACTGGAATCGCAGGAGAGGTTCAAATCATAGTAAGTTAGAGTGTCAGCCCTCTTGTACTTAAGTCGGCATTGTACCTTTTGTATTAAATTCGGATGCAATTTCTGTGTTTCATCGTCAATAAGAAGGTCCGAGGTATACAGTAAACCTGATGTGAAGCATCGCAATCTAAAACTGGACTCACAGAAGAGGTTCAGATAATAGTGAGTTAGAGTGACAGTACTCTTGTACTTAACTCGGCATTGTGACTTTTGAATTTAATTTCGATGCAGTTTCAGTGCTTCATCATCAATAAGAAGGTCCAAGGTACACAGTAAACCTGAAGAGAAGTATCGGAATCTAAAACTGGACTCACAGGAGAGGTTCAAATCATAGAAAGTTAGAGTGCAAGTCCTCTTGTACTTAAGTCGGCATTGTGAATTTTTGAATTTAATTCCGATGCAATTTCTGTGTTCCATCGTCAATAAGAAGGTCAAAGGTATACAGAAAGCCAGAAGTGAAGCATCGGAATCTTAAACTGGACTCACAGGAGAGGCTGAAATCATAGAAAGTTAGAGTGTCAGTCCTCTTGTACTTAAGTCGGCATTGTGCCTTTTGTATTAAATTCGGATTCCATTTCTGTGTTTCATCGTCAATAAGATGGTCCAAGGGATACAGTAAACCTGAAGTGAAGCATCGGAATCTAAAACTGGACTCACAGGAGAGCTTCAAGTCATCGAAAGTTAGAGTGTCAGTACTCTTGTACATAAGTCGGCATTGTGCCCTTGAATTAATTGCGATGCAATTTCTGTGTTCCACCGTCAATAAGGAGGTCCAAGGTATACAGTAAACCTGAAATGAAACATCGGAATCTAAAACTGGACTCACAGGAGAGGTTCAAATCATAGAAAGTTAGATTGTCAGTCCTCTTGTACTTAAGTCGGCATTGTGTCTTTTGTATTAAATTCGGATGCAATTTCTACGTTTCATCGTCAATAAGAAGGTCCAAGGGATACAGTAAACCTGAAGTGAAGCATCGGAAACTAAATCTGGACTCACAGGAGAGGTTCAAATCATAGTAAGTTATAGTGTCTGTCCTCTTGTACTTAGGTCGGCATTGTGCATTTTGTATTAAATTCGGATTCAATTTCTGTGTTTCATCGTCAATACGAAGGTGCAAGGTATACAGTAAACTTGAATTGAAGCATCGGATTCTAAAACGGGACTCACAGGAGAGGTTCAAATCATAGATAGTGAGACAGACAGTCCTCTTGTACTTAAGTCGGCATAGTGCATTTTGTATTAAATTCGGATGCAATTTCTGTGTTTCATCGTCAATAAGAAGGTCCAAGGTTTACAGGAAACCTGAAGTGAAGCATCGGAACCTAAAACTGCACTCACAGGAGAGGTTCAAATCATAGAAAGTGAGAGTGTCTGTCCTCTTGTACTTAGGTCGGCATTGTGCCTTTTCTATTAAATTCGGATGCAATTTCTGTGTTTCATCGTCAATTAGAAGGTCCAAGGGATACAGTAAACATGAAGTGAAGTGTCGGATCTAAAACTGGACTCACAGGAGAGGTTCAAATCATGGAAAGTGAGAGTGTCAGTCCTGTTGTACTTACGTCGGCAAGTGCCTTTTGTATTAAATTCGGATGCAATTTCTGTATTTCATCGTCAATAAGAAGGTGCAAAGTATACAGTAAACCTGAAGTGAAGCATCGGAATATAAAACTCGACTCAGAGGAGGGGTTCAAATCATAGAAAGATAGAGTGTCAGTCCTCTAGTACTTAAGTCGGCATTGTGCATTTGTATTAAATTGGGATGCAATATCTGTGTTTCATCGTCAATAAGAAGGTCCAAAGAATACAGTAAACCTGAAGTGAAGCATCTAAATCTAAAACTGGACTCACACTACAGGTTCAAATCATAGTAAGTTTGAGTGTCAGTCCTCTTGTACTTAAGTCGGCATTGTGCCTTTTGTATCAAATTCGGATGCATTTTCTGTGTTTCATCGACAATAAGAAGGTCCAAGGGATCCAGTAAACCTGAAGTGAAGCATCGGAATCTAAAACAGGACTCACAGGAGAGGTTCAAATCATAGAAAGTGAGAGTGACAGTGCTCTTGTACTTAAGTCGGCATTGTGCCTTTTGTATTAAATTCGGATGGAATTTCTGTGTTTCATCGTCGATAAGAATGTGCAAGGTATACAGTAAACCTGAAGTGAAGCATCGGAATCTAAAACTGGACTCACAGGAGAGGTTCAAATCATAGAGAGTAAGAGTGTCACTCCTTTTGTACTTAAGTCGGAATTGTGCCTTTTGTATTAAATTTGGATGCAATTTCTGTGTTTCATCGTCAATAAAAAGGTCCAAGGAATACAGTAAACCTGAAGTGAAGCATCGGAATCTAAAACTGCACTCACAGGAGTGGTTCAAATCATAGACAGTTAGAGTGTCAGTCCTCTTGTACTTAAGTCGGCTTTGTGCATTTTGCATTAAATATGGATGCAATTTCTGTGTTTCATCGTCAATAAGAACGTCCAAGGGATACAGTAAACCTGAAGTGAAGCATCGGAATCTAAAACTGGACTCACTGGAGAGGTTCAAATTATAGAGAGTTAGAGTGACACTCCACTTGTACTTAAGTCGGCATTGTGCCTTTTGTATTGAAATCGGATGCAATTGCTGTGTTTCATCGTCAAAATGAAAGTCCAAGGGATACAGTAAATCTGAAGTGAAGCATCGGAATCTAAAATTGGACTCACAGGAGAGGTTCAAATCATAGAGTGTTAGAGTGTCACTCCTATAGTACTTAAGTGGTTTTTGTGTCTTTTGTATTAAATTCCAATGCAATTTCTGTGTTTCATCGTCAATAAGAAGGTGCAAGGTATGCAGCAAACCTGAAGTGAAGCATCGGAATCTAAAACTGGACTCACAGGAGAGGTTCAAATCATAGAAAGTTAGAGTGTCAGTTCTCTTGTACTTAAGTCGGCATTGTGCCTTTTGTATTAAATTCGGATGCAATTTCTGTGTTTCATCATCAATAAGAATGTTCAAGGGATACAGTAAACCTGAAGAGAAGCATCGGAATCTAAAACTGGACTCACAGGAGCGGTTCAAATCATAGAAAGTGAGAGTGTCAGTCCTCTTTTACCTAAGTCGGCATTGTGCCTCTTGTATTAAATTCGGGTGATATTTCTGTGTTTCATCGTCAAAAAGAAGGTCCGAGGTATACAGTAAATCTGAAGTGAAGCATCGGAATCTAAAACTGCACTCACAGGAGTGGTTCAAATCATAGACAGTTAGAGTGTCAGTCCTCTTGTACTTAAGTCGGCTTTGTGCATTTTGCATTTAATATGGATGCAATTTCTGTGTTTCATCGTCAATAAGAACGTCCAAGGGATACAGTAAACCTGAAGTGAAGCATCGGAATCTAAAACTGGACTCACACTACAGGTTCAAATCATAGTAAGTTTGAGTGCCAGTCTTCTGGTACTTAAGTCGCCATTGTGCCTTTTGTATTAAACTCGGAAGCAATTTCTGTGTTTCATCGTCAATAAGAAAGTCCAAGGGATGCAGTAAACCTGAGGTGAAGCATCGGAATCTAAAACTTAACTCACAGGAGAGGTTCAAATCATAGAAAGTGAGAGTGTCAGTTCTCTTGTACTTAAGTCGGCATTGTGCCTTTTGTATTAAATTCGCATGCAATTTCTGTGTTTCATCGTCAATAAGAATGTTCAAGGGATACAGTAAACCTGAAGAGAAGCATCGGAATCTAAAACTGGACTCACAGGAGCGGTTCAAATCATAGAAAGTGAGAGTGTCAGTCCTCTTTTACTTAAGTCGGCATTGTGCCTTTTGTATTAAATTCGGGTGATATTTCTGTGTTTCATCGTCAAAAAGAAGGTCCGAGGTATACAGTAAACCTGAAGTGAAGCATCGGAATCTAAAACTGGACTCACAGGAGAGGTTCAAATCATAGAAAGTTAGAGTGTCAGTTCTCTTGTACTTAAGTCGGCATTGTGCCTTTTGTATTAAATTCGGATGCAATTTCTGTGTTTCATCATCAATAAGAATGTTCAAGGGATACAGTAAACCTGAAGAGAAGCATCGGAATCTAAAACTGGACTCACAGGAGCGGTTCAAATCATAGAAAGTGAGAGTGTCAGTCCTCTTTTACCTAAGTCGGCATTGTGCCTCTTGTATTAAATTCGGGTGATATTTCTGTGTTTCATCGTCAAAAAGAAGGTCCGAGGTATACAGTAAATCTGAAGTGAAGCATCGGAATCTAAAACTGCACTCACAGGAGTGGTTCAAATCATAGACGGTTAGAGTGTCAGTCCTCTTGTACTTAAGTCGGCTTTGTGCATTTTGCATTTAATATGGATGCAATTTCTGTGTTTCATCGTCAATAAGAACGTCCAAGGGATACAGTAAACCTGAAGTGAAGCATCGGAATCTAAAACTGGACTCACACTACAGGTTCAAATCATAGTAAGTTTGAGAGTCAGTCCTCTTGTACTTAAGTCGGCATTGTGCCTTTTGTATTAAATTCGGATGCATTTTCTGTGTTTCATCGACAATAAGAAGGTCCAAGGGATCCAGTAAACCTGAAGTGAAGCATCGGAATCTAAAACTGGACTCACAGGAGAGGTTCAAATCATAGAAAGTGAGAGTGACAGTCCTCTTGTACTTAAGTCGGCATTGTGCCTTTTGTATTAAATTCGGATGGAATTTCTGTGTTTCATCGTCAATAAGAATGTGCAAGGTATACAGTAAACCTGAAGTGAAGCATCGGAATCTAAAACTGGACTCACAGGAGAGGTTCAAATCATAGAGAGTAAGAGTGTCACTCCTTTTGTACTTAAGTCGGAATTGTGACTTTTGTATTAAATTTGGATGCAATTTCTGTGTTTCATCGTCAATAAAAAGGTCCAAGGAATACAGTAAACCTGAAGTGAAGCATCGGAATCTAAAACTGCACTCACAGGAGTGGTTCAAATCATAGACAGTTAGAGTGTCAGTCCTCTTGTACTTAAGTCGGCTTTGTGCATTTTGCATTAAATATGGATGCAATTTCTGTGTTTCATCGTCAATAAGAACGTCCAAGGGATACAGTAAACCTGAAGTGAAGCATCGGAATCTAAAACTGGACTCACTGGAGAGGTTCAAATCATAGAGAGTTAGAGTGACACTCCACTTGTACTTAAGTCGGCATTGTGCCTTTTGTATTAAAATCGGATGCAATTGCTGTGTTTCATCGTCAAAATGAAAGTCCAAGGGATACAGTAAATCTGAAGTGAAGCATCGGAATCTAAAATTGGACTCACAGGAGAGGTTCAAATCATAGAGTGTTAGAGTGTCACTCCTATAGTACTTAAGTGGTTTTTGTGTCTTTTGTATTAAATTCCAATGCAATTTCTGTGTTTCATCGTCAATAAGAAGGTGCAAGGTATGCAGTAAACCTGAAGTGAAGCATCGGAATCTAAAACTGGACTCACAGGAGAGGTTCAAATCTTAGAAAATGAGAGTGCCAGTCTTCTGGTACTTAAGTCGCCATTGTGCCTTTTGTATTAAACTCGGAAGCAATTTCTGTGTTTCATCGTCAATAAGAAAGTCCAAGGGATGCAGTAAACCTGAGGTGAAGCATCGGAATCTAAAACATAACTAACAGGAGAGGTTCAAATCATAGAAAGTGAGAGTGTCAGTTCTCTTGTACTTAAGTCGGCATTGTGCCTTTTGTATTAAATTCGGATGCAATTTCTGTGTTTCATCGTCAATAAGAATGTTCAAGGGATACAGTAAACCTGAAGAGAAGCATCGGAATCTAAAACTGGACTCACAGGAGCGGTTCAAATCATAGAAAGTGAGAGTGTCAGTCCTCTTTTACTTAAGTCGGCATTGTGCCTTTTGTATTAAATTCGGGTGATATTTCTGTGTTTCATCGTCAAAAAGAAGGTCCGAGGTATACAGTAAACCTGAAGTGAAGCATCGGAATCTAAAACTGGACTCACAGGAGAGGTTCAAATCATAGAAAGTTAGAGTGTCAGTCCTCTTATACTTAAGTCGGCATTGTGTCTTTTGTACTAAATTCGGATGCAATTTCTGTGTTTCATCATTAATAAGAAGGTCCAAGGGATACAGTAAACCTGAAGTGAAGCATCGGAATCAAAAACTGGACTCAAAGGAGAGGTTCAAATCATAGAAAGTTAGTGTATCAGTCCTCTTGTGCTTAAGTCGGCATTGTGCCTTTTGTATTAAATTCGGATGCAAACTCTGTGTTTCATCGTCTATAAGAGGGTGTAAGGGATACAGTAAACTTGAAGTGAAGCTTCGGAATCTAAAACTGGACTCACAGGAGAGGTTCAAATCATAGAAAGTGAGAGTGTCAGTCCTCTTGCACTTTAGTAGGCATTGTGCCTTTTGTATTATATTCGGATGCAATATCTGTGTTACATCGTCAATAAGAAGGTGCTAGGTATGCAGTAAATCTGAAGTGAAGCATCGGAATCTAAAACTGGACTCAAAGGAGAGGTTCAAATCATAGAAACTGAGAGTGTCAGTCCTCTTTTAATTAAGTCGGCATTGTGTCTTTTGTATTAAATTCGGATGCAATTTCTGTGTTTTCATCGTCAATAAGAAGGTCCAAGGTATACAGTAAACCTAAAGTGAAGCATCGGAATCTAAAACTGGACTCACAGGAGAGTTTGAAATCATAGAAAGTTAGAGTGTCAGTCCTCTTGTACTTAAGTCGGCATTCTGCCCTTTGTATTAAATTCGGATGCAAACACTGTGTTTCATCGTCAATAAGAAGGTCCAAGTTATACGGTAAACCTGTAGTGAAGCATCGGATTCTAAAACTGGACTCACAGGAGAGGTTGAAATCATAGAAAGTTAGAGTGTCAGCCGTCTTGTACTTAAGTCGGCATTGTGCCTTTATTATTAAATTCGGATGCAAACTCTGTGTTTCTTCGACAATAAAAAGGTCCAAGGGACACTGGAAACCTGAAGTGAAGCATCGGAATCTAAAACTGGACTCACAGGAGAGGTTCAAATCATAGAAAGTGAGAGTGTCAGTCCTCTTGTACTTATGTCGGCATTGTGCCTTTTGTATTAAATTCCGATGCAATTTCTGTGTTCCATCGTCAATAAGAAGGTGTAAGGTATACAGTGAACCTGAAGTGAAGCATCGGAATCTAAAACTGGACCCAGAGGAGAGGTTCAGATCAAGAAAGTTAGAGTGTCCGTCCTCTTGTACTTAAGTCGACATTGCGCCTTTTTTATTAAATACGGATGCAAACTCTGTGTTTCATCGTCAATAAGAAGGTCCAAGTGATACAGTAAACCTGAAGAGAAGCATCGGAATCTAAAACTGTACTCACAGGAGAGGTTCAAATCATAGAAAGTTAGAGTGTCAGTCCTCTTGTACTTAAGTCGGCATTGTGCCTTTTGTATTAAATTCGGATGCAGTTTCTGTGTTTCATCGTCAATAAGAAAGTCCAAGGGATACAGTAACCCGAAGTGAAGCATCGGAATTTAACTCTGGACTGACAGGAGAGGTTCAAATCATAGAAAGTGAGTGTGTCTGTCCTCTTTTACGTAAGTCGGCATGCAGCCTTTTGTATTAAATTCGGATGCAAGCCCTGTGTTTCTTCGTCAGTAAGAAGTTCCATGGGATACAGTAAACCTGAAGTGAAGCATCGGAATCTAAAACTGGACTCACAATAGAGGTTCAAATCATATAAAGTGAGAGTGTCAGTTCTCTTGTAGTTAAGTCGGCATTGTGCCTTTTGTATTAAATTCCAATGCAATATCTGTGTTTCATCGTCAATAAGAAGGTGCAAGGTATGCGGTAAACCTGAAGTGAAGCATCGGAATCTAAAACTGGAATCACAGGAGAGGTTCAAATCATAGAAAATGAGAGTGCCAGTCTTCTGGTACTTAAGTCGCCATTGTGCCTTTTGTATTAAACTAGTAAGCAATTTCTGTGTTTCATCGTCAATTAGAAAGTCCAAGGGATGCAGTAAACCTGAGGTGAAGCATCGGAATCTAAAACTTAACTCACAGGAGAGGTTCAAATCATAGAAAGTGAGAGTGTCAGTTCTCTTGTACTTAAGTCGGCATTGTGCCTTTTGTATTAAATTCGGATGCAATTTCTGTGTTTCATCGTCAATAAGAATGTTCAAGGGATACAGTAAACCTGAAGAGAAGCATCGGAATCTAAAACTGGACTCACAGGAGCGGTTCAAATCATAGAAAGTGAGAGTGTCAGTCCTCTTTTACTTAAGTCGGCATTGTGCCTCTTGTATTAAATTCGGGTGATATTTCTGTGTTTCATCGTCAAAAAGAAGGTCCGAGGTAAACAGTAAATCTGAAGTGAAGCATCGGAATCTAAAACTGGACCCACAGGAGAGGTTCAAATCATAGAAAGTTAGAGTGTCAGTCCTCTTATACTTAAGTCGGCATTGTGACTTTTGTACTAAATTCGGATGCAATTTCTGTCTTTCATCATTAATAAGAAGGTCCAACGGATACAGTAAACCTGAAGTGAAGCATCGGAATCAAAAACTGGACTCACAGGAGAGGTTCAAATCATAGAGAGTTAGTGTATCAGTCCTCTTGTACTTAAGTCGGCATTGTTTTTTTTGTATTAAATTCGGATGCAAACTCTGTGTTTCATCGTCTATAAGAGGGTGTAAGGGATACAGTAAACTTGAAGTGAAGCATCGGAATCTAAAACTGGACTCACAGGAGAGGTTCAGATCATAGAAAGTGAGAGTGTCAGTCCTCTTGCACTTTAGTAGGCATTGTGCCTTTTGTATTAAATTCGGATGCAATATCTGTGTTTCATCGTCAATAAGAAGGTGCTAGGTATACAGTAAACGTGAAGTGAAGCATCGGAATCTAAAACTGGACTCAAAGGAGAGGTTCAAATCATAGAAAGTGAGAGTGTCAGTCCTCTTTTAATTAAGTCGGCATTGTGTCTTTTGTATTAAATTCGGATGCAATTTCTGTGTTTCATCGTCAATAACAAGGTCCAAGGTATACAGTAAACCTACAGTGAAGCATCGGAATCTAAAACTGGACTCACAGGAGAGTTTGAAATCATAGAAAGTTAGAGTGTCAGTCCTCTTGTACTTAAGTCGGCATTCTGCCCTTTGTATTAAATTCGGATGCAAACACTGTGTTTCATCGTCAATAAGAAGGTCCAAGTTATACGGTAAACCTGTAGTGAAGCATCGGATTCTAAAACTGGACTCACAGGAGAGGTTGAAATCATAGAAAGTTAGAGTGTCAGTCCTCTTGTACTTAAGTCGGCATTGTGCCTTTATTATTAAATTCGGATGCAAACTCTGTGTTTCTTCGACAATAAAAAGGTCCAAGGGACACTGGAAACCTGAAGTGAAGCATCGGAATCTAAAACTGGACTCACAGGAGAGGTTCAAATCATAGAAAGTGAGAGTGTCAGTCCTCTTGTACTTATGTCGGCATTGTGCCTTTTGTATTAAATTCCGATGCAATTTCTGTGTTCCATCGTCAATAAGAAGGTGTAAGGTATACAGTGAACCTGAAGTGAAGCATCGGAATCTAAAACTGGACCCAGAGGAGAGGTTCAGATCAAGAAAGTTAGAGTGTCCGTCCTCTTGTACTTAAGTCGACATTGCGCCTTTTTTATTAAATACGGATGCAAACTCTGTGTTTCATCGTCAATAAGAAGGTCCAAGTGATACAGTAAACCTGAAGTGAAGCATCGGAATCTAAAACTGTACTCACAGGAGAGGTTCAAATCATAGAAAGTTAGAGTGTCAGTCCTCTTGTACTTAAGTCGGCATTGTGCCTTTTGTATTAAATTCGGATGCAGTTTCTGTGTTTCATCGTCAATAAGAAAGTCCAAGGGATACAGTAACCCGAAGTGAAGCATCGGAATTTAACTCTGGACTGACAGGAGAGGTTCAAATCATAGAAAGTGAGTGTGTCTGTCCTCTTTTACGTAAGTCGGCATGCAGCCTTTTGTATTAAATTTGGATGCAAGCCCTGTGTTTCTTCGTCAGTAAGAAGTTCCATGGGATACAGTAAACCTGAAGTGAAGCATCGGAATCTAAAACTGGACTCACAATAGAGGTTCAAATCATATAAAGTGAGAGTGTCAGTTCTCTTGTAGTTAAGTCGGCATTGTGCCTTTTGTATTAAATTCCAATGCAATATCTGTGTTTCATCGTCAATAAGAAGGTGCAAGGTATGCGGTAAACCTGAAGTGAAGCATCGGAATCTAAAACTGGAATCACAGGAGAGGTTCAAATCATAGAAAATGAGAGTGCCAGTCTTCTGGTACTTAAGTCGCCATTGTGCCTTTTGTATTAAACTAGTAAGCAATTTCTGTGTTTCATCGTCAATTAGAAAGTCCAAGGGATGCAGTAAACCTGAGGTGAAGCATCGGAATCTAAAACTTAACTCACAGGAGAGGTTCAAATCATAGAAAGTGAGAGTGTCAGTTCTCTTGTACTTAAGTCGGCATTGTGCCTTTTGTATTAAATTCGGATGCAATTTCTGTGTTTCATCGTCAATAAGAATGTTCAAGGGATACAGTAAACCTGAAGAGAAGCATCGGAATCTAAAACTGGACTCACAGGAGCGGTTCAAATCATAGAAAGTGAGAGTGTCAGTCCTCTTTTACTTAAGTCGGCATTGTGCCTCTTGTATTAAATTCGGGTGATATTTCTGTGTTTCATCGTCAAAAAGAAGGTCCGAGGTAAACAGTAAATCTGAAGTGAAGCATCGGAATCTAAAACTGGACCCACAGGAGAGGTTCAAATCATAGAAAGTTAGAGTGTCAGTCCTCTTATACTTAAGTCGGCATTGTGACTTTTGTACTAAATTCGGATGCAATTTCTGTCTTTCATCATTAATAAGAAGGTCCAACGGATACAGTAAACCTGAAGTGAAGCATCGGAATCAAAAACTGGACTCACAGGAGAGGTTCAAATCATAGAGAGTTAGTGTATCAGTCCTCTTGTACTTAAGTCGGCATTGTTTTTTTTGTATTAAATTCGGATGCAAACTCTGTGTTTCATCGTCTATAAGAGGGTGTAAGGGATACAGTAAACTTGAAGTGAAGCATCGGAATCTAAAACTGGACTCACAGGAGAGGTTCAGATCATAGAAAGTGAGAGTGTCAGTCCTCTTGCACTTTAGTAGGCATTGTGCCTTTTGTATTAAATTCGGATGCAATATCTGTGTTTCATCGTCAATAAGAAGGTGCTAGGTATACAGTAAACGTGAAGTGAAGCATCGGAATCTAAAACTGGACTCAAAGGAGAGGTTCAAATCATAGAAAGTGAGAGTGTCAGCCCTCTTTTAATTAAGTCGGCATTGTGTCTTTTGTATTAAATTCGGATGCAATTTCTGTGTTTCATCGTCAATAACAAGGTCCAAGGTATACAGTAAACCTACAGTGAAGCATCGGAATCTAAAACTGGACTCACAGGAGAGTTTGAAATCATAGAAAGTTAGAGTGTCAGTCCTCTTGTACTTAAGTCGGCATTCTGCCCTTTGTATTAAATTCGGATGCAATCTCTGTGTTTCATCGTCAACAAGAAGGTCCAAGTTATACGGTAAACCTGAAGTGAAGCATCGGATTCTAAAACTGGACTCACAGGAGAGGTTGAAATCATAGAAAGTTAGAGTGTCAGCCCTCTTGTACTTAAGTCGGCATTGTGCCTTTTGTATTAAATTCGGATGAAATTTCTGTGTTTCATCGTCAAAAAGAAGGTACGAGGTATACAGTAAATCTGAAGTGAAGCATCGGAATCTAAAACTGGACTTACAGGAGAGGTTCAAATCGTAGAAAGTTAGAGTGTCAGTCCTCTTGTACTTAAGTCGGCCTTGTGCCTTTTGTATTAAATTCGGGTGCAGTTTCTGTGTTTCATCGTCAATAAGAAGGTCCAAGGGATACAGTAACCCGAAGTGAAGCATCGGAATTTAACTCTGGACTGACAGGAGACGTTCAAATCATAGTAATTGAGTGTGTCAGTAGTCTTGTACTTAAGTCGGCATTGTGCCTTTTGTATTAAATTCGGAAGCAATTTCTGTGTTTCATCGTCAATAAGAAAGTCCAAGGGATGCAGTAAACCTGTGGTGAAGCATCGGAATCTAAAACTTAACTCACAGGAGAGATTCAAATCATAGAAAGTGAGAGTGCTAATTCTCTTGTACTTAAGTCGGCATTGTGCCTTTTGTATTAAATTCGGATGCAATTTCTGTCTTTCATCGTGAATAAGAATGTCTAAGGGATACAGTAACCCTGAAGAGAAGCATCGGAATCTAAAACTGGACTCACAGGAGCGGTTCAAATCATAGAAAGTGAGAGTGTCAGTCCTCTTGTACTTATGTCGGCATTGTGCCTTTTGTATTAAATTCCGATGCAATTTCTGTGTTCCATCGTCAATAAGAAGGTGTAAGGTATACAGTGAACCTGAAGTGAAGCATCGGAATCTAAAACTGGACCCAAAGGAGAGGTTCAGATCATAGAAAGTTAGAGTGTCCGTCCTCTTGTACTTAAGACGACATTGCGCCTATTGTATTAAATTCGGATGCAAACTCTGTGTTTCATCGTCAATAAGAAGGTCCAAGTGATACAGTAAACCTGAAGTGAAGCATCGGAATCTACAACTGGACTCACAATAGAGGTTCAAATCATAGAAAGTGAGAGTGTCAGTTCTCTTGTAGTTAAGTCGGCATTGTGCCTTTTGTATTAAATTCCGATGCAATTTCTGTGTTTCATCGTCAATAAGAAGGTGCGAGGGATGCAGTAAACCTGAGGTGAAGCATCGGAATCTAAAACTTAACTTACAGGAGAGGTTCAAATCATGGAAAGTGAGAGTGTCAGTTCTCTTGTACTTAAGTCGGCATTGTGCCTTTTGTATTAAATTCGGATGCAATTTCTGTGTTTCATCGTCAATAAGAATGTCCAAAAGATACAGTAAACCTGAAGAGAAGCATCGGAATCTAAAACTGGACTCACAGGAGCGGTTCAAATCATAGAAAGTGAGATAGTAAGTCCTCTTTTACTTAAGTCGGCATTGTGCCTTTTGTATTAAATTCGGATGCAATTTCTGTGTTTCTTCGACAATAAGAAGGTCCAAAGGATACAGTAAACCTGAAGTGAAGCATTGGAATCTAATACTGGACCCACAGGAGAGGTTCAAATCATAGAATGTGAGAGTGTCAGTCCACTTTTACTTAAGTCGGCATTGTGCCTTTTGTATTAAATTCGGATGCAATATCTGTGTTTCATCGTCAGTAAGATGGTCCAAGGTATACAGTAAACCTAAAGCAAAGCATCGGATTCTAAAACTGGACTCACAGGAGAGTTTGAAATCATAGAAAGTTAGAGTGTCAGTCCTCTTGTACTTAAGTCGGCATTGTGCCTTTTGTATTAAATTCGGATGCAATATCTGTGTTTCATCGTCAATAAGAAGGTGCTAGGTATACAGTAAACCTGAAGTGAAGCATCGGAATATAAAACTAGACTCAAAGGAGAGGTTCAAATCATAGAAAGTGGGAGTGGCAGTCCTCTTGTACTTAAGTCGGCATTGTGACTTTTGTATTAAATTCGGATGCAATTTCTGTGTTTCATCGTTAATAAGAAGGTGCAAGGGATACAGTACACCAGAAGTGAAGCATTGGAATCTAAAACTGGATTGACCTGAGAGGTTCAAATCATAGAGAGTTAGAGTGTCACTCCTCTTGTACTTAAGTCGGTATTGTGTCTTTCGTATTAACTATCGGATGCAATTTCTGTGTTTCATCGTCAATAAAAAGGTCCAAGGGATACAGTAAACCTGAAGTGAAGCATCGGAATCTAAAACTGGACTCACAGGAGAGGTTGAAATCATAGAAAGTTAGTGTAAGTCGTCTTGTAATTAAGTCGGCATTGTGCCTTTGTATTTAATTTGGATGCAATTTCAGTTTTTCATCATCAATAAGAAGAACCAAGGGATACAGTAAACCTGAAGTGAAGCATCGGAATCTGAAACAGGACTCACAGGACAGGTTCAAATCATAGAAAGTTAGTGTGTCAGTCCTCTTGTACTTAAGTCGGCATTGTGCCTTTTGTATTAAATTCGGATGCAAACTCTTTGTTTCATCGACAATAAAAAGGTCCAAGAGACACTGCAAACCTGAAGTGAAGCATCGGAATCTAAAACTGGACTCACAGGAGAGGTTCAAATCATAGAAAGTTAGAGTGTCAGTCCTCTTGTACTTAAGTCGGCATTGTGACTTTTGTATTGAATTCCGATGCAATTTCTGTGTTTCATCGTCAATAAGAAGGTGCAAGGTATACAGTGAACCTGAAGTGAAGCATCGGAATCTGAATCTGGACCCAAAGGAGAGGTTCAGATCATAGAAAGTTAGAGTGTCCGTCCTCTTGTACTTAAGTCGACATTGCGCCTTTTGTATTAAATTCGGATGCAAACTCTGTGTTTCATCGTCAATAAGAAGGTCCAAGTGATACAGTAAACCTGAAGTGAAGCATTGGAATCTAAACTGGACTCACAGGAGAGGTTCAAAGCATAGAAAGTGAGAGTGTCAGTTCTCTTGTAGTTAAGTCGGCATTGTGCTTTTTGTATTAAATTCCGATGCAATTTCTGTGTTTTATCGTCAATAAGAAGGTGCAAGGTATGCAGTAAACCTGAAGTGAAGCATCGGAATCTAAAACTGGACTCACAGGAGAGGTTCAAATCATAGAAAATGAGAGTGCCAGTCTTCTGGTACTTAAGTCGCCATTGTGCCATTTGTATTAAATTCGGAAGCAATTTCTGTGTTTCATCGTCAATAAGAAAGTCCAAGGGCTGCAGTAAACCTGAGGTGAGGCATCGGATTCTAAAACTTAACTCACAGGAGAGGTTCAAATCATAGAAAGTGAGAGTGTCAGTTCTCTTGTACTTAAGTCGGCATTGTGCCTTTTGTATTAAATTCGGATGCAATTTCTGTGTTTCATCGTCAATAAGAATGTCCAAAGGGATTAGTAAACCTGAAGAGAAGCATCGGAATCTAAAATTGGACTCACAGGAGCAGTTCAAATCATAGAAAGTGAGAGTGTCAGTCCTCTTTTACTAAAGTCGGCATTGTGCCTTTTGTATTAAATTCGGATGCAATTTCTGTGTTTCTTCGTCAATAAGAAGGTCCAAAGGATACAGTAAACCTGAAGTGAAGCATTGGAATCTAAAACTGGACTCACAGGAGAGGTTCAAATCATAGAAAGTTAGAGTGTCAACCCTCTTGTACTGAAGTCGGCATTGTGCCTTTTGTATTAAATTCGGGTGATATTTCTGTGTTTCATCGTCAAAAAGAAGGTCCGAGGTATACAGTAAACCTGAAGTGAAGCATCGGAATCTAAAACTATACTCACAGGAGAGTCTCAAATCAGAGAAAGTTAGAGTGTCAGTCCTCTTATACTTAAGTCGGCATTGTGACTTTTGTACTAAATTTGGATGCAATTTCTGTGTTTCATCATTAATAAGAAGGTCCAAGGGATACAGTACACCTGAAGTGAAGCATCGGAATCTAAAACTGGATTCACAGGAGAGGTTCAAATCATAGAGAGTTAGTGTATCACTCCTCTTGTACTTAAGTCGGTATTGTGTCTTTTGTGTTTAATTCGGATGCAATTTCTGTGTTTCATCGTCAATAAGAAGGTCCAAGGGATACGGTAAACCTGAAGTGAAGCATCGGAATCTAAAACTGGACTCACAGGAGAGGTTCAAATCACAGGAAGTTAGAGTGTCAGTCCTCTTGTACTTAAGTGAGCATTGTGCCTTTTGTATTAAATTCGGATGCCATTTCTGTGTTTCATCGTCAATAAGAAGGTCCAAGGGATACAGTAAACCTGAAGTGAAGCATCGGAATCTAAAGGTGGACTCACAGGAGAGGTTCAAATCATAGTAAATTAGAATGTCAGTCCTCTTGTACTGAAGTCGGCATTGTGCCTTTTGTATTCAATTCGGATGCAAACTCTATGTTGCATCGTCAATAAGAAGGTCCAAGTTATACGGTAAACTTAAAGTGAAGCATCGGAATCTAAAACTGGACCCAAAGGAGAGGTTCAGATCATAGAAAGTTAGAGTGTCAGTCCTCTTGTACTTAAGTCGGCCTTGTGCCTTTTGTATTAAATTCGGGTGCAGTTTCTGTGTTTCATCGTCAATAAGAAGGTCCAAGGGACACAGTAACCCGAAGTGAAGCATCGGAATTTAACTCTGGACTGACAGGAGAGGTTCAAATCATAGTAATTGAGTGTGTCAGTAGTCTTGTACTTAAGTCGGCATTGTGCCTTTTGTATTAAATTCGGAAGCAATTTCAGTGCTTCATCGTCAATAAGAATGTCCAAGGGATACAGTAAACCTGAAGAGAAGCATCGGAATCTAAAACTGGACTCACAGGAACGGTTCAAATCATAGAAAGTGAGAGTGTCAGTCCTCTTTTACTTAAGTCGGCATTGTGCCTTTTGTATTAAATTCGGATGCAATTTCTGTGTTTCTTCGTCAATAAGAAGGTCCAAAGGATACAGTAAACCTGAAGTGAAGCATTGGAATCTAAAACTGGACTCACAGGAGAGGTTCAAATCATAGAAAGTTAGAGTGTCGTCCTTCTTTTATTTAAGTCGGCATTGTGCCTTTTGTATTAAATTCGGGTTATATTTCTGTGTTTCATCGTCAAAAAGAAGGTCCGAGGTATACAGTAAACCTGAAGTGAAGCATCGGAAACTGAAACTGGACTCACAGGAGAGGTTCAAATCACAGAAAGTTAGAGTTCAGTCCTCTTGTACTTAAGTCGGTATTGTGTCTATTGTATTTAATTCGGATGCAATTTCTGTGTTTCATCGTCAATAAGAAGGTCCAAGGGATACAGTAAACCTGAAGTGAAGCATCGGAATCTAAAACTGGACTCACAGGAGAGGTTCAAATCACAGAAAGTTAGAGTGTCAGTCCTCTTGTACTTAAGTCGGCATTGTGCCTATTGTATTAAATTCGGATGCAATTTCTGTGTTTCATCGTCAATAAGAAGGTCCAAGGGATACAGTAAACCTGAAGTGAAGCATCGGAATCTAAAATTGGACTCACAGGAGAGGTTCAAATCATAGAAAATTAGAATGTCAGTCCTCTTGTACTTAAGTCGGCATTGTGCCTTTTGTATTCAATTCGGATGCAATATCTGAGTTTCATCGTCGATAAGAAGGTCCAAGCGATACAGTAAACCTGATGTGAACCATCGGAATCTAAAACTGGACTCACAGGAAAGTTCTAATCGTATAAAGTTAGAGCGTCAGTCGTCTTGTACTTAAGTCGGTATTGTACGTTTTGTATTAAATTCGGATGCAATTTCTGTGCATCATCGTCAATAAGAAGGTCAAAGGATACAGTAAACCTGAAGTGAAGCATCGGAATCTAAAACTGGACTCACAATACAGGTTCAAATCATAAAAAGTGAGAGTGTCAGATCTCTTGTAGTTAAGTCGGCATTGTGCCTTTTGTATTAAATTCCGATGCAATTACTGTGTTTCATCGTCAATAAGAAGGTGCAAGATATGCAGTAAACCTGAAGTGAAGCATCGGAATCTAAAACTGGACTCACAGGAGAAGTTCAAATCATAGAAAATGAGAGTGCCAGTCCTCTGGTACTTAAGTCGCCATAGTGCCTTTTGTATTAAATTCGGAAGCAATTTCTGTGTTTCATCGTCAATAAGAAAGTCCAAGGGATGCAGTAAACCTGAGGGGAAGCATCGGAATCTAAAACTTAACTCACAGGAGAGGTTCAAATCATAGAAAGTGAGAGTGTCAGTTCTCTTGTACTTAAGACGGCATTGTGCCTTTTGTATTAAATTCGGATGCAATTTCTGTGTCTCATCGTCAATAAGAATGTCCAAGGGATACAGTAAACCTGAAGAGAAGCATCGGAATCTAAAACTGGACTCACAGGAACGGTTCAAATCAGAGAAAGTGAGAGTGTCAGTCCTCTTTTACTTAAGTCGGCATTGTGCCTTTTGTATTAAATTCGGATGCAATTTCTGTGCATCATCGTCAATAAGAAGGTCAAGGGATACAGTAAACCTGAAGTGAAGCATCGGAATCTAAAACTGGACTCACAGGAGAGGTTCAAATCATAGAAAGTTAATGGCAGTCCTCTTGTAATTAAGTCGGCATTGTGCCTTTGTATATAATTTGGATGCAATTTCAGTGTTTCATCATCAATAAGAAGGTCCAAGGGATACAGTAAACCTGAAGTGAAGCATCGGAATCTAAAATAGGACTCACAGTGCAGGTTCAAACCATAGAAAGTTAGTGTGTCAGTCCTCTTGTACTTAAGTCGGCATTGTGCCTTTTCTATTAAATTCGGATGCAAACTCTTTGTTTCATCGACAATAAAATGGTCCAAGGAACACTGCAAACCTGAAGTGAAGCATCGGAATCTAAAGCTGGACTCACAGGAGAGGTTCAAATCATAGAAAATTAGAATGTCAGTCCTCTTGTACTGAAGTCGGCATTGTGCCTTTTGTATTCAATTCGGATGCAAACTCTATGTTGCATCGTCAATAAGAAGTTCCAAGTTATACGGTAAACTTAAAGTGAAGCATCGGAATCTAAAACTGGACCCAAAGGAGAGGTTCAGATCATAGAAAGTTAGAGTGTCAGTCCTCTTGTACTTAAGTCGGCATTGTGCCTTTTGTATTAAATTCGGATGCAATTTCTGTGTTTCATCGTGAATAAGAATGTCTAAGGGATACAGTAAACCTGAAGAGAAGCATCGGAATCTAAAACTGGACTCACAGGAGCGGTTCAAATCATAGAAAGTGAGAGTGTCAGTCCTCTTTTACTTAAGCCGGCATTGTGCCTTTTGTATTAAATTCGGATGCAATTTCTGTGTTTCTTCGTCAATAAGAAGGTCCAAGGGATACAGTAAACCTGAAGTGAAGCATCGGAATCTAAAACTGGACTCACAGGAGAGGTTCAAATCATAGAAAATTAGAATGTCAGTCCTCTTGTACTGAAGTCGGCATTGTGACTTTGGTATTAAATTCGGATGCAAACTCTGTGTTTCATCGTCGATACGAAGGTCCAAGCGATACAGTAAACCTGATGTGAACCATCGGAATCTAAAACTGGACTCACAGGAAAGTTCAAATCATATAAAGTTAGAGCGTCAGTCGTCTTGTACTTAAGTCGGTATTGTACGTTTTGTATTAAATTCGGATGCAATTTCTGTGCATCATCGTCAATAAGAAGGTCAAGGGATACAGTAAACCTGAAGTGAAGCATCGGAATCTAAAATAGGACTCACAGCACAGGTTCAAACCATAGAATGTTAGTGTGTCAGTCCTCTTGTACTTAAGTCGGCATTGTGCCTTTTCTATTAAATTCGGATGCAAACTCTTTGTTTCATCGACTATAAAATGGTCCAAGGGACACTGCAAACCTGAAGTGAAGCATCGGAATCTAAAACTGGACTCACAGGAGAGGTTCAAATCATAGAAAGTTAGAGTGTCAGTCCTCTTGTACTTAAGTCGGCATTGTGACTTTTGTATTAAATTACGATGCAATTTCTGTGTTTCATCGTCAATAAGAAGGTGCAAGGTATACAGTGAACCTGAAGTGAAGCATCGGAATCTGAATCTGGACCCAAAGGAGAGGTTCAGATCATAGAAGGTTAAAGTGTCCGTCCTCTTGTACTTAAGTCGACATTGCGCCTTTTGTATTAAATTCAGATGCAAACTCTGTGTTTCATCGTCAATAAGAAGGTCCAAGTGATACAGTAAACCTGAAGTGAAGAATTGGAATCTAAAACTGGACTCACAGGAGAGGTTCAAATCATAGAAAGTTAGAATGTCAGTTATCTTGTACTTAAGTCGGTATTGTGCATTTTGTATTAAATTCTGATGCAGTTTCTGTGTATCTTCGTCAATAAGAAGGTCCAAGGATTACAGTAACCCGAAGTGAAGCACCGGAATTTAACTCTGGACTGACAGGAGAGGTTCAAATCGTAGAAAGTTAGAGTGTCAGTCCTCTTTTACTTAAGTCGGCATTGTGCCTTTTGTATTAAATTCGGATGCAAGCCCTGTGTTTCATCGTCAGTAAGAAGTTCCATGGGATACAGTAAACCTGAAGTGAAGCATCGGAATCTAAAACTGGACTCACAATAGAGGTTCAAATCATAGAAATTGAGAGTGCCAGTCTTCTGGTACTTAAGTCGCCATTGTGCCATTTGTATTAAATTCGGAAGCAATTTCTGTGTTTCATCGTCAATAAGAAAGTCCAAGGGATGCAGTAAACCTGAGGTGAAGCATCGGAATCTAAAACTTAACTCACAGGAGAGGTTCAAATCATGGAACGTGAGAGTTTCAGTTCTCTTGTACTTAAGTCGGCATTGTGCCTTTTGTATTAAATTCGGATGCAATTTCTGTGTTTCATCGTCAATAAGAATGTCCAAAGGAATTAGTAAACCTGAAGAGAAGCATCGGAATCTAAAACTGGACTCACAGGAGCAATTCAAATCATAGAAAGTGAGAGTGTCAGTCCTCTTTTACTTAAGTCGGCATTGTGCCTTTTGTATTAAATTCGGATGTAATTTCTGTGTTTCTTCGTCAATAAGAAGGTCCAAAGGATACAGTAAACCTGAAGTGAAGCATTGGAATCTAAAACTGGACTCACAGGAGAGGTTCAAATCATAGAAAGTTAGAGTGTCAGCCCTCTTGTACTGAAGTCGGCATTGTGCCTTTTGTATTAAATTCGGGTGATATTTCTGTGTTTCATCGTCAAAAAGAAGGTCCGAGGTATACAGTAAACCTGAAGTCAAGCATCGGAATCTAAAACTATACTCACAGGAGAGGTTCAAATCATAGAAAGTTAGAGTGTCAGTCCTCTTATACTTAAGTCGGCATTGTGACTTTTGTACTAAATTCGGATGCAATTTCTGTGTTTCATCATTAATAAGAAGGTCCAAGCGATACAGTACACCTGAAGTGAAGCATCGGAATCTAAAACTGGATTCACAGGAGAGGTTCAAATCATAGAGAGTTAGTGTATCACTCCTCTTGTACTTAGGTCGGTATTGTGTTTTTTGTATTTAATTCGGATGCAATTTCTGTGTTTCATCGTCAATAAGAAGGTCCAAGGGACACGGTAAACCTGAAGTGAAGCATCGGAATCTAAAACTGGACTCACAGGAGAGGTTCAAATCACAGGAAGTTAGAGTGTCAGTCCTCTTGTACTTAAGTGAGCATTGTGCCTTTTGTATTAAATTCGGATGCCATTTCTGTGTTTCATCGTCAATAAGAAGGTCTAAGGGATACAGTAAACCTGAAGTGAAGCATCGGAATCTAAAGCTGGACTCACAGGAGAGATTCAAATCATAGAAAATTAGAATGTCAGTCCTCTTGTACTGAAGTCGGCATTGTGCCTTTTGTATTCAATTCGGATGCAAACTCTATGTTGCATCGTCAATAAGAAGGTCCAAGTTATTCGGTAAACTTAAAGTGAAGCATCGGAATCTAAAACTGGACCCAAAGGAGAGGTTCAGATCATAGAAAGTTAGAGTGTCAGTCCTCTTGTACTTAAGTCGGCAATGTGCCATTTGTATTAAATTCGGATGCAATTTCTGTGTTTCATCGTGAATAAGAATGTCTAAGGGATACAGTAAACCTGAAGAGAAGCATCGGAATCTAAAACTGGACTCACAGGAGCGGTTCAAATCATAGAAAGTGAGAGTGTCAGTCCTCTTTTACTTAAGTCGGCATTGTGCCCTTTGTATTAAATTCGGGTGCAATTTCTGTGTTTCTTCGTCAATAAGAAGGTCCAAGGGAAACAGTAAACCTGAAGTGAAGCATCGGAATCTAAAACTGGACTCACAGGAGAGGTTCAAATCATAGAAAATTAGAATGTCAGTCCTCTTGTACTGAAGTCGGCATTGTGCCTTTGGTATTAAATTCGGATGCAAACTCTGTGTTTCATCGTCAATAAGAAGGTCCAAGGGATACAGTAAACCTGAAGTGAAGCATCGTAATCTAAAACTGGACTCACAGGAGAGGTTCAAATCATAGAAAGTTAGAGTGTCAGTCCTCTTGTACTTAAGTCGGCATTGTGCATTTTGTATTAAATTCGGACGCAGTTTCTTTGTTTCATCGTCAATAAGAAGGTCCAAGGGATACAGTAACCCGAAGTGAAGCATCGGAATTTAACTCTGGACTCACAGGAGAGGTTCAAATCATAGAAAGTTAGTGTCCTCTTGTAATTAAGTCGCCATTGTGCCTTTGTATTAAATTTGGATGCAATTTCAGTGTTTCATCATCAATAAGAAGGTCCAAGGGATACAGTAAACCTGAAGTGAAGCATCGGAATCTAAAACTGGACTCACAGGGACAGGTTCAAATCATAGAAAGTTAGTGTGTCAGTCCTCTTGTACTTAAGTCGGCATTGTGCCTTTTCTATTAAATTCGGATGCAAACTCTTTGTCTCATCGACAATAAAAAGGTCCAAGGGACACTGCAAACCTGAAGTGAAGCATCGGAATCTAAAACTGGACTCACAGGAGAGGTTCAAATCATAGAAAGTTAGAGTGTCAGTCCTCTTGTACTTAAGTCGGCATTGTGACTTTTGTATTAAATTCCGATGCAATTTCTGTGTTTCATCGTCAATAAGAAGGTGCAAGGTATACAGTGAACCTGAAGTGAAGCATCGGAATCTGAATCTGGACCCAAAGGAGAGGTTCAGATCATAGAAAGTTAGAGTGTCCGTCCTCTTGTACTTAAGTCGACATTGCGCCTTTTGTATTAAATTCGGATGCAAGCCCTGTGTTTCATCGTCAATAAGAAGGTCCAAGGGATACAGTAACCCGAAGTGAAGCATGGGAATTTAACTATGGACTGACAGGAGAGGTTCAAATCATAGAAATTGAGAGTGTCAGTCCTCTTGTACTTAAGTCGGCATTGTGCCTTTTGTATTAAATTCGGAAGCAATTTCTGTGTTTCATCGTCAATAAGAAAGTCCAAGGGATGCAGTAAACCTGAGGTGAAGGATCGGAATCTATAACTTAACTCACAGGAGATGTTCAAATCATAGAAAGTGAGAGTGTCAGTTCTCTTGTACTTAAGTCGGCATTGTGCCTTTTGTATTAAATTCGGATGCAATTTCTGTGTTTCATCGCCAATAAGAATGTCCAAAGGAATTAGTAAACCTGAAGAGAAGCATCGGAATCTAAAACTGGACTCACAGGAGCAGTTCAAATCATAGAAAGTGAGAGTGTCAGTCCTCTTTTACTTAAGTCGGCATTGTGCCTTTTGTATTAAATTCGGATGCTATTTCTGTGTTTCTTCGTCAATAAGAAGGTCCAAAGGATACAGTAAACCTGAAGTGAAGCATTGGAATCTAAAACTGGACTCACAGGAGAGGTTCAAATCATAGAAAGTTAGAGTGTCAGCCCTCTTGTACTGAAGTCGGCATTGTGCCTATTGTATTAAATTCGGGTGATATTTCTGTGTTTCATCGTCAAAAAGAAGGTCCGAGGTATACAGTAAACCTGAAGTGAAGCATCGGAATCTAAAACTAGACTCACAGGAGAGGTTCAAATCATAGAAAGTTAGAGTGTCAGTCCTCTTATACTTAAGTCGGCATTGTGACTTTTGTACTAAATTCGGATGCAATTTCTGTGTTTCATCATTAATAAGAAGGTCCAAGGGATACAGCACACCTGAAGTGAAGCATCGGAATCTAAAACTGGATTCACAGGAGAGGTTCAAATCATAGAGAGTTAGTGTATCACTCCTCTTGTACTTAAGTCGGTATTGTGTCTTTTGTGTTTAATTCGGATGCAATTTCTGTGTTTCATCGTAAATAAGAAGGTCCAAGGGATACGGTAAACCTGAAGTGAAGCATCGGAATCTAAAGCTGGACTCACAGGAGAGGTTCAAATCATAGAAAATTAGAATGTCAGTCCTCTTGTACTGAAGTCGGCATTGTGCCTTTTGTATTCAATTCGGATGCAAACTCTATGTTTCATCGTCAATACGAAGGTTCAAGTTATACGGTAAACTTAAAGTGAAGCATCGGAATCTAAAACTGGACCCAAAGGAGAGGTCAGATCATAGAAAGTTAGAGTGTCAGTCCTCTTGTACTTAAGTCGGCCTTGTGCCTTTTGTATTAAATTCGGATGCAGTTTCTGTGTTTCATCGTCAATAAGAAGGTCCAAGGGATACAGTAACCCGAAGTGAAGCATGGGAATTTAACTATGGACTGACAGGAGAGGTTCAAATCATAGAAATTGAGAGTGTTAGTCCTCTTGTACTTAAGTCGGCATTGTGCCTTTTGTATTAAATTCGGAAGCAATTTCTGTGTTTCATCGTCAATAAGAAAGTCCAAGGGATGCAGTAAACCTGAGGTGAAGCATCGGAATCTAAAACTTAACTCACAGGAGAGGTTCAAATCATAGAAAGTGAGAATGTCAGTTCTCTTGTACTTAAGTCGGCATTGTGCCTTTTGTATTAAATTCGGATGCAATTTCTGTGTTTCATCGTGAATAAGAATGTCTAAAGGATACAGTAAACCTGAAGAGAAGCATCGGAATCTAAAACTGGACTCACAGGAGCGGTTCAAATCATAGAAAGTGAGAGTGTCAGTCCTCTTTTACTTAAGTCGGCGTTGCGCCTTTTGTATTAAATTCGGGTGCAATTTCTGTGTTTCTTCGTCAATAAGAAGGTAAAAAGGATACAGTAAACCTGAAGTGAAGCATTGGAATCTAAAACTGGACTCACAGGAGAGATTCAAATCATAGAAAGTGAGAGTGTCAGCACTCTTGTACTTAAGTTGGCATTGTGCCTTTTGTATTAAATTCGGATGCAATTTCTGTGTTTCATCGTCAATAAGAAGGTCCAAGTGATACAGTAAACCTGAAGTGAAGCATCGGAATCTAAAACTGGACTCACAGGAGAGGTTCAAAACACAGAAAGTTAGAGTGTCAGTCCTCTTGTACTTAAGTCGGCATTGTGCCTTTTGTATTAAATTCGGATGCAATTTCTGTGTTTCATCGTCAATAAGAAGGTCCAAGGGATACAGTAAACCTGAAGTGAAGCATCGGAAACTAAAACTGGACTCACAGGAGAGGTTCAAATCATAGAAAATTAGAGTGTCAGTCCTCTTGTACTTAAGTCGGCATAGTGCTTTTTGAATTAAATTCGGATGCAGTTTCTTTGTTTCATCGTCAATAAGAAGGTCCAAGGGATACAGTAACCCGAAGTGAAACATCGGAATTTAACTCTGGACTGACAGGAGAGGTTCATATCATAGAAAGTGAGAGTGTCAGTTCTCTTGTACTAAAGTCGGCGTTGTGCTTTTGTATTAAATTCGGATGCAAGCCCTGTTTTTCATCGTCAGTAAGAAGTTCCATGGGATACAGTAAACCTGAAGTGAAGCATCGGAATCTAAAACTGGACTCACAATACAGGTTCAAATCATAGAAAGTTAGAGTGTCAGTCCTCTTGTACTTAAGTCGGCAGTGTGCCTTTTGTATTAAATTCGGATGCAATTTCTGTGTTTCATCGTCAATAAGAAGGTGAAAGGGATACAGTAAACCTGAAGTGAAGCATCGGAATCTAAAACTGGACTCACAGGAGAGGTTCAAATCATAGAAAAGTAGAATGTCAGTCCTCTTGTTCTTAAGTCGGCATTGTGCCTTTTGTATTCAATTCGGATGCAATTTCTGAGTTTCATCGTCAATAAGAAGGTCCAAGCGATACAGTAAACCTGATGTGAACCATCGGAATCTAAAACTGGACTCACAGCTAAGTTCAAATCATATAAAGTTAGAGCGTCAGTCGTCTTGTACTTAAGTCGGTATTGTACGTTTTGTATTAAATTCGGATGCAATTTCTGTGCATCATCGTCAATAAGAAGGTCAAAGGATACAGTAAACCTGAAGTGAAGCATCGGAATCTAAAACTGGACTCACAGGAGAGGTTCAAATCATAGAAAGTTAGAGTGTCAGTCATCTTGTACTTAAGTCGGCATTGTGCCTTTTGTATTAAATTCTGATGCAGTTACTGTGTTTCTTCGTCAATAAGAAGGTCCAAGGGATACAGTAACCCGAAGTGAAGCATCGGAATTTAACTGTGGACTGACAGGAGAGGTTCAAATCGTAGAAAGTGAGAGTGTCAGTCCTCTTATACTTAAGTCGGCATTGTGACTTTTGTACTAAATTCGGATGCAATTTCTGTGTTTCATCATTAATAAGAAGGTCCAAGGGATACAGTACACCTGAAGTGAAGCATCGGTATCTAAAACTGGATTCACAGGAGAGGTTCACATCATAGAGAGTTAGTGTATCACTCCTCTTGTACTTAAGTCGGTATTGTGTCTTTTGTATTTAATTCGGATGCAATTTCTGTGTTTCATCGTCAATAAGAAAGTCCAAGGGATACGGTAAACCTGAAGTGAAGCATCGGAATCTAAAACTGGGCTCACAGGAGAGGTTTAAATCACAGGAAGTTAGAGTGTCAGTCCTCTTGTACTTAAGTGAGCATTGTGCCTTTTGTATTAAATTCGGATGCAATTTCTGTGTTTCATCGTCAATAAGAAGGTCCAAGGGATACAGTAAACCTGAAGTGAACCATCGGAATCTAAAGCTGGACTCACAGGAGAGGTTCAAAGCATAGAAAATTAGAATGTCTGTCCTCTTGTACTGAAGTCGGCATTGTGCCTTTTGTATTCAATTCGGATGCAAACTCTATGTTTCATCGTCAATAAGAAGGTCCAAGTTATACGGTAAACTTAAAGTGAAGCATCGGAATCTAAAACTGGACCCAAAGGAGAGGTTCAGATCATAGAAAGTTAGAGTGTCAGTCCTCTTGTAATTAAGTAGGCCTTGTGCCTTTTGTATTAAATTCGGATGCAGTTTCTGTGTTTCATCGTCAATAAGAAGGTCCAAGGGATACAGTAACCCGAAGTGAAGCATCGGAATTTAACTCTGGACTGACAGGAGAGGTTCAAATCATAGAAATTGAGTGTGTCAGTCCTCTTGTACTTAAGTCGGCATTGTGCCTTTTGTATTAAATTCGGAAGCAATTTCTGTGTTTCATCGTCAATAAGAAAGTCCAAGGAATGCAGTAAACCTGAGGTGAAGCAGCGGAATCTAAAACTTACCTCACAGGAGAGGTTCAAATCATAGAAAGTGAGAGTGTCAGTTCTCTTGTACTTAAGTCGGCATTGTGCCTTTTGTATTAAATTCGGATGCAATTTCTGTGTTTCATCGTGAATAAGAATGTCTAAGGGATACAGTAAACCTGAAGAGAAGCATCGGAATCTAAAACTGGACTCACAGGTGCGGTTCAAATCATAGAAAGTGAGAGTGTCAGTCCTCTTTTACTTAAGTCGGCATTGTGCCTTTTGTATTAAATTCGGGTGATATTTCTGTGTTTCATCGTCAAAACGAAGGTCCGAGGTATACAGTAAACCTGAAGTGAAGCATCGGAATCTAAAACTGGACTCACAGGAGAGGTTCATATCATAGAAAGATAGAGTGTCAGTCCTCATGTACTTAAGTCGGCATTGCGACTTTTGTACTAAATTTGGATACAATTTCTGTGTTCCATCGTTAATACGAAGGTCCAAGGGATACAGTACACCTGAAGTGAAGCATCGGAATCTAAAACTGGATTCACAGGACAGGTTCAAATCATAGAGAGTTAGTGTATCACTCCGCTTGTACTTAAGTCGGTATTGTGTCTTTTGTATTTAATTGGGATGCAATTTCTGTGTTTCATCGTCAATAAGAAGGTCCAAGGGATACAGTATACCTGAAGTGAAGCATCGGAATCTAAAACTGGACTCACAGGAGAGGTTCAAATCATAGAAAAGGAGAGTGCCAGTCTTCTGGTACTTAAGTCGCCATTGTGCCATTTGTATTAATTTCGGAAGCAATTTCTGTGTTTATCCGTCAATAAGAAAGTCCAAGGGATGCAGTAAACCTGAGGTGAAGGATCGGAATCTATAACTTAACTCACAGGAGATGTTCAAATCATAGAAAGTGAGAGTGTCAGTTCTCTTGTACTTAAGTCGGCATTGTGCCTTTTGTATTAAATTCGGATGTAATTTCTGTGTTTCATCGCCAATAAGAATGTCCAAAGGAATTAGTAAACCTGAAGAGAAGCATCGGAATCTAAAACTGGACTCACAGGAGCAGTTCAAATCATAGAAAGTGAGAGTGTCAGTCCTCTTTTACTTAAGTCGGCATTGTGCCTTTTGTATTAAATTCGGATGCTATTTCTGTGTTTCTTCGTCAATAAGAAGGTCCAAAGGATACAGTAAACCTGAAGTGAAGCATTGGAATCTAAAACTGGACTCACAGGAGAGGTTCAAATCATAGAAAGTTAGAGTGTCAGCCCTCTTGTACTGAAGTCGGCATTGTGACTTTTGTACTAAATTCGGATGCAATTTCTGTGTTTCATCATTAATAACAAGGTCCAAGGGATACAACACACCTGAAGTGAAGCATCGGAATCTAAAACTGGATTCACAGGAGAGGTTCAAATCATAGAGAGTTAGTGTATCACTCCTCTTGTACTTAAGTCGGTATTGTGTCTTTTGTGTTTAATTCGGATGCAATTTCTGTGTTTCATCGTAAATAAGAAGGTCCAAGGGATACGGTAAACCTGAAGTGAAGCATCGGAATCTAAAACTGGACTCACAGGAGAGGTTCAAATCACAGGAAGTTAGAGTGTCAGTCCTCTTGTACTTAAGTGAGCATTGTGCCTTCTGTATTAAATTCGGATGTAATTTCTGTGTTTCATCGTCAATAAGAAGGTCCAAGGGATACAGTAAACCTGAAGTGAAGCATCGGAATCTAAAGCTGGACTCACAGGAGAGGTTCAAATCATAGAAAATTAGAATGTCAGTCCTCTTGTACTGAAGTCGGCATTGTGCCTTTTGTATTCAATTCGGATGCAAACTCTATGTTTCATCGTCAATACGAAGGTTCAAGTTATACGGTAAACTTAAAGTGAAGCATCGGAATCTAAAACTGGACCCAAAGGAGAGGTCAGATCATAGAAAGTTAGAGTGTCAGTCCTCTTGTACTTAAGTCGGCATTGTGCTTTTTGTATTAAATTCGGAAGCAATTTCTGTGTTTCATCGTCAATAAGAAAGTCCAAGGGATGCAGTAAACCTGAGGTGAAGCATCGGAATCTAAAACTTAACTCACAGGAGAGGTTCAAATCATAGAAAGTGAGAATGTCAGTTCTCTTGTACTTAAGTCGGCATTGTGCCTTTTGTATTAAATTCGGATGCAATTTCTGTGTTTCATCGTGAATAAGAATGTCTAAAGGATACAGTAAACCTGAAGAGAAGCATCGGAATCTAAAACTGGACTCACAGGAGCGGTTCAAATCATAGAAAGTGAGAGTGTCAGTCCTCTTTTACTTAAGTCGGCGTTGCGCCTTTTGTATTAAATTCGGGTGCAATTTCTGTGTTTCTTCGTCAATAAGAAGGTAAAAAGGATACAGTAAACCAGAAGTGAAGCATTGGAATCTAAAACTGGGCTCACAGGAGAGATTCAACTCATAGAAAGTGAGAGTGTCAGCACTCTTGTACTTAAGTTGGCATTGTGCCTTTTGTATTAAATTCGGGTGATATTTCTGTGTTTCATCGTCAAAAAGAAGGTCCGAGGTATACAGTAAACCTGAAGTGAAGCATCGGAATCTAAAACTGGACTCACAGGAGAGGTTCATATCATAGAAAGTTAGAGTGTCAGTCCTCATGTACTTAAGTCGGCATTGTGACTTTTGTACTAACTTTGGATACAATTTCTGTGTTCCATCGTTAATACGAAGGTCCAAGGGATACAGTACACCTGAAGTGAAGCATCGGAATCTAAAACTGGATTCACAGGACAGGTTCAAATCATAGAGAGTTAGTGTATCACTCCGCTTGTACTTAAGTCGGTATTGTGTCTTTTGTATTTAATTCGGATGCAATTTCTGTGTTTCATCGTCAATAAGAAGTTCCATGGGATACAGTAAACCTGAAGTAAAGCATCGGAATCTAAATCTGGACTCACAGGAGAGGTTCAAATCATAGAAAGTGAGAGTGTCGGTTCTCTTGTAGTTAAGTCGGCATTGTGCCTTTTGTATCAATTTCCGATGCAATTACTGTGTTTCATCGTCAATAAGAAGGTGCAAGGTATGCAGTAAACCTGAAGTGAAGCATCGGAATCTAAAACTGGACTCACAGGAGAGGTTGAAATCATAGAAAATGAGAGTGCCAGTCCTCTGGTACTTAAGTCGCCATTGTGCCTTTTGTATTAAATTCGGAAGCAATTTCTGTGTTTCATCGTCAATAAGAAAGTCCAAAGGATGCAGTAAACCTGAGGGGAAGCATCGGAATCTAAAACTTAACTCACAGGAGAGGTTCAAATCATAGAAAGTGAGAGTGTCAGTTCTCTTGTACTTAAGACGGCATTGTGCCTTTTGTATTAAATTCGGATGCAATTTCTGTGTCTCATCGTCAATAAGAAGGTCCAAGGGATACAGTAAACCTGAAGTGAAGCATCGGAATCTAAAACTGGACTCACAGGAGAGGTTCAAATCATAGAAAATTAGAGTGTCAGTCCTCTTTTACTTAAGTCGGCATTGTGCCTTTTGTATTAAATTCGGATGCAATTTCTGTGTTTCTTCGTCAATAAGAAGGTCCAAAGGATACAGTAAACCTGAAGTGAAGCAATGGAATCTAAAACTGGACTCACAGGAGAGGTTCAAATCATAGAAAGTTAGAGTGTCGTCCTTCCTTTATTTAAGTCGGCATTGTGCATTTTGTATTAAATTCGGGTGATATTTCTGTGTTTCATCGTCAAAAAGAAGGTCCGAGGTATACAGTAAACCTGAAGTGAGGCATCGGAAACTAAAACTGGACTCACAGGAGAGGTTCAAATCACAGAAAGTTAGAGTGTCAGTCCTCTTGTACTTAAGTCGGCATTGTGCCTTTTGTATTAAATTCGGATGCAATTTCTGTGTTTCATCGTCAATAAGAAGGTGAAAGTTATACAGTAAACCTGAAGTGAAGCATCGGAATCTAAAACTGGACTCACAGGAGAGGTTCAAATCATAGAAAATTAGAATGTCAGTCCTCTTGTACTTAAGTCGGCATTGTGCCTTTTGTATTCAATTCGGATGCAATTTCTGAGTTTCATCGTCAATAAGAAGGTCCAAGCGATACAGTAAACCTGATGTGAACCATCGGAATCTAAAACTGGACTCACAGGAAAGTTCAAATCATATAAAGTTAGAGCGTCAGTCGTCTTGTACTTAAGTCGGTATTGTACGTTTTGTATTAAATTCGGATGCAATTTCTGTGCATCATCGTCAATAAGAAGGTCAAAGGATACAGTAAACCTGAAGTGAAGCATCGGAATCTAAAACTGGACTCACAGGAGAGGTTCAAATCATAGAAAGTTAGAGTGTCAGTCATCTTGTACTTAAGTCGGCATTGTGCCTTTTGTATTAAATTCTGATGCAGTTACTGTGTTTCTTCGTCAATAGGAAGGTCCAAGGGATACAGTAACCCGAAGGAAGCATCGGAATTTAACTGTGGACTGACAGGAGAGGTTCAAATCGTAGAAAGTGAGAGTGTCAGTCCTCTTTTACTTAAGTCGGCATTGTGCCTTTTGTATTAAATTCGGAAGCAATTTCTGTGTTTCATCGTCAATAAGAAAGTCCAAGGAATGCAGTAAACCTGAGGTGAAGCAGCGGAATCTAAAACTTACCTCACAGGAGGGGTTCAAATCATAGAAATTGAGAGTGTCAGTTCTCTTGTACTTAAGTCGGCATTGTGCCTTTTGTATTAAATTCGGATGCAATTTCTGTGTTTCATCGTGAATAAGAATGTCTAAGGGATACAGTAAACCTGAAGAGAAGCATCGGAATCTAAAACTGGACTCACAGGTGCGGTTCAAATCATAGAAAGTGAGAGTGTCAGTCCTCTTTTACTTAAGTCGGCATTGTGCCTTTTGTATTAAATTC
The DNA here is from genome assembly GCF_021461385.2 of Schistocerca piceifrons. Taxonomy (NCBI): domain Eukaryota; kingdom Metazoa; phylum Arthropoda; class Insecta; order Orthoptera; family Acrididae; genus Schistocerca; species Schistocerca piceifrons. The sequence continues at coordinate 1,110,459,130 of NC_060139.1, forward strand.
GGGTGCAATTTCTGTGTTTCTTCGTCAATAAGAAGGTAAAAAGGATACAGTAAACCTGAAGTGAAGCATTGGAATCTAAAACTGGACTCACAGGAGAGGTTCAAATCATAGAAAGTTAGAGTGTCAGCATTCTTGTACTTAAGTTGGCATTGTGCCTTTTGTATTAAATTCGGGTGATATTTCTGTGTTTCATCGTCAAAACGAAGGTCCGAGGTATACAGTAAACCTGAAGTGAAGCATCGGAATCTAAAACTGGACTCACAGGAGAGGTTCATATCATAGAAAGATAGAGTGTCAATCCTCATGTACTTAAGTCGGCATTGCGACTTTTGTACTAAATTTGGATACAATTTCTGTGTTCCATCGTTAATACGAAGGTCCAAGGGATACAGTACACCTGAAGTGAAGCATCGGAATCTAAAACTGGATTCACAGGACAGGTTCAAATCATAGAGAGTTAGTGTATCACTCCGCTTGTACTTAAGTCGGTATTGTGTCTTTTTTATTTAATTCGGATGCAATTTCTGTGTTTCATCGTCAATAAGAAGGTCCAAGGGATACAGTAAACCTGAAGTGAAGCATCGGAATCTAAAACTGGACTCACAGGAGAGGTTCAAAACACAGAAAGTTAGTGTGTCAGTCCTCTTGTACTTAAGTCGGCATTGTGCCTTTTGTATTAAATTCGGATGCAATTTCTGTGTTTCATCGTCAATAAGAAGGTCCAAGGGATACAGTAAACCTGAAGTGAAGCATCGGAATCTAAAACTGGACTCACAGGAGAGGTTCAAATCACAGAAAATTAGAATGTCAGTCCCCTTGTATTGAAGTCGGCATTGTGCCTTTTGTATTAAATTCGGATGCAAACTCTGTGTTTCGTCGTCAATAAGAAGCTCCAAGGGATACAGTAAACCTGAAGTGAAGCATCGTAATCTAAAACTGAACTCACAGGAGAGGTTCAAATCATAGAAAGTTAGAGTGTCAGTCCTCTTGTACTTAAGACGGCATTGTGCTTTTGGTATTAAATTCGGATGCAGTTTCTTCGTTTCATCGTCAGTAAGAAGGTCCAAAGGATACAGTAACTCGAAGTGAAGCATCGGAATTTAACTCTGGACTGACAGGAGAGGTTCATATCATAGAAAGTGAGAGTGTCAGTCCTCTTGTACTAAAGTCGGCGTTGTGCTTTTGTATTAAATTCGGATGCAAGCCCTGTGTTTCATCGTCAGTAAGAAGTTCCATGGGATACAGTAAACCTGAAGTAAACCATCGGAATCTAAAACTGGACTCAAAATACAGGTTCAAATCATAGAAAGTGAGAGTGTCAGTTCTCTTGTAGTTAAGTCGGCATTGTGCCTTTTGTATTAAATTCCGATGCAATTACTGTGTTTCATCGTCAATAAGAAGGTGCAAGGTATGCAGTAAACCTGAAGTGAAGCATCGGAATCTAAAACTGGACGCACAGGAGAGGTTCAAATCATAGAAAATGAGAGTGCCAGTCCTCTGGTACTTAAGTCGCCATTGTGCCTTTTGTATTAAATTCGGAAGCAATTTCTGTGTTTCATCGTCAATAAGAAAGTCCAAGGGATGCAGTAAACCTGAGGGGAAGCATCGGAATCTAAAACTTAACTCACAGGAGAGGTTGAAATCATAGAAAGTGAGAGTGTCAGTTCTCTTGTACTTAAGACGGCATTGTGCCTTTTGTATTAAATTCGGATGCAATTTCTGTGTCTCATCGTCAATAAGAATGTCCAAGGGATACAGTAAACCTGGAGAGAAGCATCGGAATCTAAAACTGGACTCACAGGAACGGTTCAAATCATATAAAGTGAGAGTGTCAGTCCTCTTTTACTTAAGTCGGCATTGTGCCTTTTGTATTAAATTCGGGTGATTTTTCTGTGTTTCATCGTCAAAAAGAAGGTCCGAGGTATACAGTAAACCTGAAGTGAAGCATCGGAATCTAAAACTGGACTCACAGGAGAGGTTCAAATCATAGAAAAATAGAATGTCAGTCCTCTTGTACTTAAGTCGGCATTGTGCCTTTTGTATTGAATTCGGATGCAATTTCTTTGTTTCTTCGTCAATAAGAATGTCCAAGCGATACAGTAAACCTGATGTGAACCATCGGAATCTAAAACTGGACTCACAGGAAAGTTCAAATCATATAAAGTTAGAGCGTCAGTCGTCTTGTACATAAGTCGGTATTGTACGTTTTGTATTAAATTCGGATGCAATTTCTGTGCATCATCGTCAATAAGAAGGTCAAAGGATACAGTAAACCTGAAGTGAAGCATCGGAATCTAAAATTGGACTCACAGGAGAGGTTCAAATCATAGAAAGTTAGTGTCAGTCCTCTTGTAATTAAGTCGGCATTGTGCCTTTGTATTAAATTTGGATGCAATTTCAGTGTTTCATCATCAATAAGAAGGTCCAAGGGATACAGTACACCTGAAGTGAAGCATCGGAATCTAAAACTGGACTCACAGCACAGGTTCAAATCATAGAAAGTTAGTGTGTCAGTCCTCTTGTACTTAAGTCGCATTGTGCCTTTTGCATTAAATTCGGATGCAAACTCTTTGTTTCATCGACAATAAAACGGTCCAAGGGACACTGCAAACCTGAAGTGAAGCATCGGAATCTAAAACTGGACTCACAGGAGAGGTTCAAATCATAGAAAGTTAGAGTGTCAGACCTCTTGTACTTAAGTCGGCATTGTGACTTTTGTATTAAATTCCGATGCAATTTCTGTGTTTCATCGTCAATAAGAAGGTCCAAGTGATACAGTAAACCTGAAGTGAAGCATTGGAATCTAAAACTGGACTCACAGGAGAGGTTCAAATCATAGAAAGTTAGAGTGTCAGTCATCTTGTACTTAAGTTGGCATTGTGCATTTTGTATTAAATTCTGATGCAGTTTCTGTGTTTCTTCGTCAATAAGAAGGTCCAAGGGATACAGTAACCCTTAAGTGAAGCATCGGAATTTAACTCTGGACTGACAGGAGAGGTTCAAATCGTAGAAAGGGAGAGTGTCAGTCCTCTTTTACTTAAGTCGGCATTGTGCCTTTTGTATTAAATTCTGATGCAAGCCCTAAGTTTCATCATCAGTAAGAAGTTCCATGGGATACAGTAAACCTGAAGTGAAGCATCGGAATCTAAAACTGGACTCACAATAGAGGTTCAAATCATAGAAAGTGAGAGTGTCAGTTCTCTTGTAGTTAAGTCGGCATTGTGCCTTTTGTATTAAATTCCGATGCAATTTCTGTGTTTCATCGTCAATAAGAAGGTGCAAGGTATGCAGTAAACCTGAAGTGAAGCATCGGAATCTAAAACTGGACGCACAGGAGAGGTTCAAATCATAGAAAATGAGAGTGCCAGTCTTCTGGTACTTAAGTCGCCATTGTGCCATTTGTATTAAATTCGGAAGCAATTTCTGTGTTTCATCGTCAATAAGAAAGTCCAAGGGATGCAGTAAACCTGAGGTGAAGCATCGGAATCTAAAACTTAACTCACAGGAGAGGTTCAAATCATAGAAAGTAAGAGTGTCAGTTCTCTTGTACTTAAGTCGGCATTGGGCCATTTGTATTAAATTCGGATGCAATTTCTGTGTTTCATCGTGAATAAGAATGTCTAAGGGATACAGTAATCCTGAAGAGAAGCATCGGAATCTAAAACTGGACTCACAGGAGCGGTTCAAATCATAGAAAGTTAGAGTGTCAGCCCTCTTGTACTTACGTTGGCATTGTGCCTTTTGTATTAAATTCGGGTGATATTTCTGTGTTTCATCGTGAAAAGGAAGGTCCGAGGTATACTGTAATCCTGAAGTGAAGCATCGGAATCTAAAACTGGACTCACAGGAGAGGTTCATATCATAGAAAGTTAGAGTGTCAGTCCTCATGTACTTAAGTCGGCATTGTGACTTTTGTACTAAATTTGGATACAATCTCTGTGTTCCATCGTTAATACGAAGGTCCAAGGGATACAGTACACCTGAAGTGAAGCATCGGAATCTATAACTGGATTCACAGGACAGGTTCAAATCATAGAGAGTTAGTGTATCACTCCGCTTGTACTTAAGTCGCTATTGTGTCTTTTGTATTTAATTCGGATGCAATTTCTGTGTTTCATCGTCAATAAGAAGGTCCAAGTGATACAGTAAACCTGAAGTGAAGCATCGGAATCTAAAACTGGACTCACAGGAGAGGTTCAAAAGACAGAAAGTAAGAGTGTCAGTCCTCTTGTACTTAAGTCGGCATTGTGCCTTTTGTATTAAATTCGGATGCAATTTCTGTGTTTCATCGTCAATAAGAAGGTCCAAGTGATACAGTAAACCTGAAGTGAAGCACCGGAATCTAAAACTGGACTCACAGGAGAGGTTCAAATCATAGAAAATTAGAATGTCAGTCCTCTTGTACTGAAGTCGGCATTGTGCCTTTTGTATTAAATTCGGATGCAAACTCTGAGTTTCATCGTCAATAAGAAGGTCCAAGGGATACAAAAAACCTGAAGTGAAGCATCGTAATCTAAAACTGGACTCACAGGAGAGGTTCAAATCATAGAAAGTTAGCGTGTCAGTCCTCTTGTACTTAAGTCGTCATTGTGCTTTTTGTATTAAATTCGGAAGCAGTTTCTTTGTTTCATCGTCAATAAGAAGGTCCGAGGGATACAGTAACCCGAAGTGAAGCATCGGAATTTAACTCTGGACTGACAGGAGAGGTTCATATCATAGAAAGTGAGAGTGTCAGTCCTCTTGTACTAAAGTCGGCGTTGTGCTTTTGTATTAAATTCGGATGCAAGCCCTGTGTTTCATCGTCAGTAAGAAGTTCCATGGGATACCGTAAACCTGAAGTAAAGCATCGGAATCTAAAACTGGACTCACAATACAGGTTCAAATCATAGAAAGTGAGAGGGTCAGTTCTCTTGTACTTAAGTCGGCATTGTGCCTTTTGTATTAAATTCCGGTGCAATTACTGTGTTTCATCGTCAACAAGAAGGTGCAAGGTATGCAGTAAACCTGAAGTGAAGCATCGGATTCTAAAACTGGACTCACAGGAGAGGTTCAAATCATAGAAAATGAGAGTGCCAGTCCTCTGGTACTTAAGTCGCCATTGTGCCTTTTGTATTAAATTCGGAAGCAATTTCTGTGTTTCATCGTCAATAAGAAAGTCCAAGGGATGCAGTAAACCTGAGGGGAAGCATCGGAATCTAAAACTTAACTCACAGGAGAGGTTCAAATCATAGATAGTGAGACTGTCAGTTCTCTTGTACTTAAGACGGCATTGTGCCTTTTGTATTAAATTCGGATGCAATTTCTGTGTCTCATCGTCAATAAGAATGTCCAAGGGATACAGTAAACCTGAAGAGAAGCATCGGATTCTAAAACTGGACTCACAGGAACGGTTCAAATCATAGAAATTGAGAGTGTCAGTCCTCTTTTACTTAAGTCGGCATTGTGCCTTTTGTATTAAAGTCGGATGCATTTTCTGGGTTTCTTCGTCAATAAGAAGGTCCAAAGGATACAGTAAACCTGAAGTAAAGCATTGGAATCTAAAACTGGACTCACAGGAGAGGTTCAAATCATAGAAAGTTAGAGTGTCGTCCTTCTTTTACTTAAGTCGGCATTGTGCCTTTTGTATTAAATTCGGGTGATATTACTGTGTTTCATCGTCAAAAAGAAGGTCCGAGGTATACAGTAAACCTGAAGTGAAGCATCGGAAACTAAAACTGGACTCACAGGAGAGGTTCAAATCACAGAAAGTTAGAGTGTCAGTCCTCTTGTACTTAAGTCGGTATTGTGTCTATTGTATTTAATTCGGATGCAATTTCTGTGTTTCATCGTCAATAAGAAGGTCCAAGGGATACAGTAAACCTGAAGTGAAGCATCGGAATCTAAAACTGGACTCACAGGAGAGGTTCAAATCATAGAAAATTAGAATGTCAGTCCTCTTGTACTTAAATCGGCATTGTGCCTTTTGTATTCAATTCGGATGCAATTTCTGAGTTTCATCGTCAATAAGAAGGTCCAAGCGATACAGTAAACCTGATGTGAACCATCGGAATCTAAAACTGGACTCACAGGAAAGTTCAAATTATAGAAAGTTGGAGTGTCAGTCCTCTTGATCTTAAGTCGGCATTGTGCCTTTTGTATTAAATTCGGATGCAATTTCAGTGTTTCATCGTCAATAAGAAGGTCAAAGGTATACAGTAAACCCTAAGTGAAGCATCGTAATCTAAAACTGGACTCACAGGACAGGTTCAAATCATTGAAAGTTAAAGTGTCAGTCCTCTTGTACTTAAGCCGGCATTGTGCCTTTTGTATTAAATTCGTATGCAATTTCTGTGTTTCATCGTCACTAAGAAGGTCCAAGGGATACAGCAAACCTGTAGTAAAGCATCGGAATCTAAAACAGGACTCACAGGAGAGGTTCAAATTATAGAAAGTTAGAGTGTCAGTCCTCTAGTACTTAAGTCGGCATTGTGCCTTTTGTATTAAATTCAGATGAAATTTCTGAGTTTAATCGGCGATAACAGGGTCCGAGGGATACAGTAAATCTTAAGTGAAGCATCGGAATCTAAAACTTGACTCACAGGAGAGGTTCAAATTATGGAAAGTTAGAGTGTCAGTCCTCTTGTACTTAAGTCGGCATTGTGCCTTTTGTATTAAATTCAGATGCAATTTCTGAGTTTCATCGTCGATAAGAGGGTCCGAGGGATACAGTAAACCTTAAGTGAAGCAACAGAATCTAAAACTGGACTCACAGGAGAGGTTCAAATCATAGATAGTTAGAGTGTTAGTTCTCTTGTACTTAAGTCGGCATTGTGCCTTTTGTATTAAATTCGGATGCAATTTCTGTGTATCATCGTCAATAAGAAGGTCCAAGGTATACAGTAAACCTGAAGTGAAGCATCGGAATCTAAGACTGGGCTCACAGGAGAGGTTCAAATCATAGAAAGTTTGCGTGTCTGTCCCCTTGTACTTAAGTCGGCATTGTGACTTTTGTATTAAACTCGGATGCAATTTCTGCGTTTCATCGTCAATAAGAAGGTCCAAGGTATACAGTAAACCTGAAGTGAACCATTGGAATCTAAAACGGAACACACAGGAAAGTTCAATGCATAGAGAGTTAGAGTGTCAGTCCTCTTGTACTTGAGTCGGTTTTGTGCCTTTTGTATTAAATTCGGATGCAATTTCTGTGCATCATCGTCAATAAGAATGTCAAAGGATACAGTAAAAATGAAGTGAAGCATCGGAATCTAAACCTGGACTCACAGGAGAGGTTCAATTCATAGATTCTTAGAGTGTCAGTCCTCTTTTACTTATGTAGGCATTGTGCCTTTTGTATTTAATTCGGATGCAATTTCTGTGTTTCATCGTCAATAAGAAGGTCCAAGGTATACAGTAATCCCTAAGTGAAGCAACGGAAACTAAAACTGGACTCACAGGAGAGGTTCAAATCATAGAAAATTATAGTGTCAGTCCTCTTGTACTTATGTCGGCATTGTGGCTTTTGAATTAAATTCGGATGCAATTTCTGTGTTTCATCGTCAATAAGAAGGTCCAAGGGATACAGTAAACCTGAAGTGAAGCATCGGAATCGAAAACTGGACTCACAGGAGAGGTTCAAATCATAGAAAATTAGAATGTCAGTCCTCTTGTACTGAAGTCGGCATTGTGCCTTTTGTATTAAATTCGGATGCAAACTCTGAGTTTCATCGTCAATAAGAAGGTCCAAGGGATACAAAAAACCTGAAGTGAAGCATCGTAATCTAAAACTGGACTCACAGGAGAGGTTCAAATCATAGAAAGTTAGCGTGTCAGTCCTCTTGCACTTAAGTCGTCATTGTGCTTTTTGTATTAAATTCGGAAGCAGTTTCTTTGTTTCATCGTCAATAAGAAGGTCCGAGGGATACAGTAACCCGAAGTGAAGCATCGGAATTTAACTCTGGACTGACAGGAGAGGTTCATATCATAGAAAGTGAGAGTGTCAGTCCTCTTGTACTAAAGTTGGCGTTGTGCTTTTGTATTAAATTCGGATGCAAGCCCTGTGTTTCATCGTCAGTAAGAAGTTCCATGGGATACCGTAAACCTGAAGTAAAGCATCGGAATCTAAAACTGGACTCACAATACAGGTTCAAATCATAGAAAGTGAGAGGGTCAGTTCTCTTGTAGTTAAGTCGGCATTGTGCCTTTTGTATTAAATTCCGGTGCAATTACTGTGTTTCATCGTCAACAAGAAGGTGCAAGGTATGCAGTAAACCTGAAGTGAAGCATCGGATTCTAAAACTGGACTCACAGGAGAGGTTCAAATCATAGAAAATGAGAGTGCCAGTCCTCTGGTACTTAAGTCGCCATTGTGCCTTTTGTATTAAATTCGGAAGCAATTTCTGTGTTTCATCGTCAATAAGAAAGTCCAAGGGATGCAGTAAACCTGAGGGGAAGCATCGGAATCTAAAACTTAACTCACAGGAGAGGTTCAAATCATAGATAGTGAGACTGTCAGTTCTCTTGTACTTAAGACGGCATTGTGCCTTTTGTATTAAATTCGGATGCAATTTCTGTGTCTCATCGTCAATAAGAATGTCCAAGGGATACAGTAAACCTGAAGAGAAGCATCGGATTCTAAAACTGGACTCACAGGAACGGTTCAAATCATAGAAATTGAGAGTGTCAGTCCTCTTTTACTTAAGTCGGCATTGTGCCTTTTGTATTAAAGTCGGATGCATTTTCTGTGTTTCTTCGTCAATAAGAAGGTCCAAAGGATACAGTAAACCTGAAGTAAAGCATTGGAATCTAAAACTGGACTCACAGGAGAGGTTCAAATCATAGAAAGCTAGAGTGTCGTCCTTCTTTTACTTAAGTCGGCATTGTGCCTTTTGTATTAAATTCGGGTGATATTTCTGTGTTTCATCGTCAAAAAGAAGGTCCGAGGTATACAGTAAACCTGAAGTGAAGCATCGGAAACTAAAACTGGACTCACAGGAGAGGTTCAAATCACAGAAAGTTAGAGTGTCAGTCCTCTTGTACTTAAGTCGGTATTGTGTCTATTGTATTTAATTCGGATGCAATTTCTGTGTTTCATCGTCAATAAGAAGGTCCAAGGGATACAGTAAACCTGAAGTGAAGCATCGGAATCTAAAACTGGACTCACAGGAGAGGTTCAAATCATAGAAAATTAGAATGTCACTCCTCTTGTACTTAAATCGGCATTGTGCCTTTTGTATTCAATTCGGATGCAATTTCTGAGTTTCATCGTCAATAAGAAGGTCCAAGCGATACAGTAAACCTGATGTGAACCATCGGAATCTAAAACTGGACTCACAGGAAAGCTCAAATTATAGAAAGTTGGAGTGTCAGTCCTCTTGATCTTAAGTCGGCATTGTGCCTTTTGTATTAAATTCGGATGCAATTTCAGTGTTTCATCGTCAATAAGAAGGTCAAAGGTATACAGTAAACCCTAAGTGAAGCATCGTAATCTAAAACTGGACTCACAGGACAGGTTCAAATCATTGAAAGTTAAAGTGTCAGTCCTCTTGTACTTAAGCCGGCATTGTGCCTTTTGTATTAAATTCGTATGCAATTTCTGTGTTTCATCGTCACTAAGAAGGTCCAAGGGATACAGCAAACCTGTAGTAAAGCATCGGAATCTAAAACAGGACTCACAGGAGAGGTTCAAATTATGGAAAGTTAGAGTGTCAGTCCTCTTGTACTTAAGTCGGCATTGTGCCTTTTGTATTAAATTCAGATGCAATTTCTGAGTTTCATCGTCGATAAGAGGGTCCGAGGGATACAGTAAACCTTAAGTGAAGCATCAGAATCTAAAACTGGACTCACAGGAGAGGTTCAAATCATAGATAGTTAGAGTGTTAGTTCTCTTGTACTTAAGTCGGCATTGTGCCTTTTGTATTAAATTCGGATGCAATTTCTGTGTATCATCGTCAATAAGAAGGTCCAAGGTATACAGTAAACCTGAAGTGAAGCATCGGAATATAAAACTGGGCTCACAGGAGAGGTTCAAATCATAGAAAGTTTGCGTGTCTGTCCCCTTGTACTTAAGTCGGCATTGTGACTTTTGTATCAAACTCGGATGCAATTTCTGCGTTTCATCGTCAATAAGAAGGTCCAAGGTATACAGTAAACCTGAAGTGAACCATTGGAATCTAAAACGGAACACACAGGAAAGTTCAATGCATAGAGAGTTAGAGTGTCAGTCCTCTTGTACTTGAGTCGGTTTTGTGCCTTTTGTATTAAATTCGGATGCAATTTCTGTGCATCATCGTCAATAAGAATGTCAAAGGATACAGTAAAAATGAAGTGAAGCATCGGAATCTAAACCTGGACTCACAGGAGAGGTTCAATTCATAGATTCTTAGAGTGTCAGTCCTCTTTTACTTATGTAGGCATTGTGCCTTTTGTATTAAATTCGGATGCAATTTCTGTGTTTCATCGTCAATAAGAAGGTCCAAGGTATACAGTAATCCCTAAGTGAAGCAACGGAAACTAAAACTGGACTCATAGGAGAGGTTCAAATCATAGAAAATTATAGTGTCAGTCCTCTTGTACTTATGTCGGCATTGTGGCTTTTGAATTCAATTCGGATGCAATTTCTGTGTTTCATCGTCAATAAGAAGGTCCAAGTTATACAGTAAACCTGAAGTGAAGCATCGGAATGTAACACTGGACTCACAGGAAGGGGGTCAAACATAGAAAGTTAGAGTGACAGTCCTCTTGTATTTAAGTCGGCATTGTGACTTTTCTATTAAATTCAGATGGAATTTCTGTGTTTCATCGTCAATAGGAATGTCCGAGGGATACAGTAAACCTGAACTGAAGCATCGGAATCGAAAACTGGACTTACAGGAGAGGTTCAGTTCATAGAAACATAGAGTGTCAGTCCTCTTGTGCTTAAGTCGGCATTGTGCCTTTTGTATTAAATGCGGATGCAATTTCTGTGTCTCATCGTCAATAAGTAGGTCCAAGGGATACAGTAAACCTGAAGTGAAGCATCGGAATCTAAAACTGGACTCACAGGAGAGGTTAAATCATAGAATGTTGGAGTGTCAGTCCTCTTGTACTTAAGTCGGCATTGTGCATTTTGTGTTAAATTCAGAGGTAATTTCTGTGTTTCATCGTCAATAAGAAGGTCCAAGGTATACAGGAAACCCTAAGTGAAGCATCGGAATCTAAAACTGGGCTCACAGGAGAGGTTCAAATCATTGAAAGTTAAAGTTTCAGTCCTCCTGTACTTAAGCCGGCATTGTGCCTTTTGTATTAAATTCGGATGCAATTTCTGTGTTTCATCGTCACTAAGAAGGTCCAAGGGATACAGTAAACCTGAAGTCAAGCATGGGAATGTAAAACTTGACTCACAGGAGAGGTTCAAATCATAGAAAGTTAGAGTGTCAGTCCTCTTGTACTTAAGTCGGGATTGTGCCTTTGGTATTAAATTCGGATGCAATTTCTGTGTTTCATCGTCAATAAGAAGGTCCAAGGTATACAGTAATCCCTAAGTGAAGCAACGGAAACTAAAACTGGACTCATAGGAGAGGTTCAAATCATAGAAAATTATAGTGTCAGTCCTCTTGTACTTATGTCGGCATTGTGGCTTTTGAATTAAATTCGGATGCAATTTCTGTGTTTCATCGTCAATAAGAAGGTCCAAGTTATACAGTAAACCTGAAGTGAAGCATCGGAATGTAACACTGGACTCACAGGAAGGGGGTCAAACATAGAAAGTTAGAGTGACAGTCCTCTTGTATTTAAGTCGGCATTGTGACTTTTCTATTAAATTCAGATGGAATTTCTGTGTTTCATCGTCAATAGGAATGTCCGAGGGATACAGTAAACCTGAACTGAAGCATCGGAATCGAAAACTGGACTTACAGGAGAGGTTCAGTTCATAGAAACATAGAGTGTCAGTCCTCTTGTGCTTAAGTCGGCATTGTGCCTTTTGTATTAAATGCGGATGCAATTTCTGTGTCTCATCGTCAATAAGTAGGTCCAAGGGATACAGTAAACCTGAAGTGAAGCATCGGAATCTAAAACTGGACTCACAGGAGAGGTTAAATCATAGAATGTTGGAGTGTCAGTCCTCTTGTACTTAAGTCGGCATTGTGCATTTTGTATTAAATTCAGGGGTAATTTCTGTGTTTCATCGTCAATAAGAAGGTCCAAGGTATACAGGAAACCCTAAGTGAAGCATCGGAATCTAAAACTGGGCTCACAGGAGAGGTTCAAATCATTGAAAGTTAAAGTTTCAGTCCTCCTGTACTTAAGCCGGCATTGTGCCTTTTGTATTAAATTCGGATGCAATTTCTGTGTTTCATCGTCACTAAGAAGGTCCAAGGGATACAGTAAACCTGAAGTCAAGCATGGGAATGTAAAACTTGACTCACAGGAGAGGTTCAAATCATAGAAAGTTAGAGTGTCAGTCCTCTTGTACTTAAGTCGGGATTGTGCCTTTGGTATTAAATTCGGATGCAATTTCTGTGTTTCATCGTCAATAAGAAGGTCCAAGGGATACAGTAAACCTGAAGTGAAGCATCAGAATCGAAAACTGGACTCACAGTAGAGGTTCAAATCATAGAAAGTTAGAGTATCTGTCCTCTTGTACATAAGACGGCATTGTGCCATTTGTGTTGAATTCGGATGCAATTTCTGTGTTTCATCGTCAATAAGAGGGTCCTTGGGATACAGTAAACCTGAAGTGAAGCATCGGGAACTAAAACTGGACTCACTGGAGAGGTTCGAATCAAATAAAATTAGAGTGCCAGTCCTCTTGTACTTATGTCGGCATTGTGCCTTTTGAATTAAATTCGGATGCAATTTCTGTGTTTCATCGTCAATAAGAAGGTCCAAGTTATACAGTAAACCTGAAGTGAAGCATCGGAATCTAAAACTGGACTCACAGGAAGGGTTCAAACATAAAAAGTTAGAGTGTCAGTCCTCTTGTATTTATGTCGGCATTGTGCCTTTTGTATTAAATTCAGATGGAATTTCTGTGTTTCATCGTCAATAGGAATGTCCGAGGGATACAGTAAACCTGAAGTGAAGCATCGGAATCGAAAACTGGACTTACAGGAGAGGTTCAAATCATAGAAAGTTTGAGTGTCAGTCCTCTTGTACTTAAGTCGTCATTGTGCCTTTTGTATTAAATTCGGATGCAATTTCTGTGTTCTATCGTCAATAAGAAGGTGCAAGGGATACAGCAAACCTGAAGTGAAGCATCGGAATCTAAAGCTGGACTCACAGGAGAGGTTCAAATCATAGAAAGTTAGAGGGTCAGTCCTATTGTACTTAAGTTGACATTGTGCATTTTGTATTAAATTCGGATGCAATTTCTGTGAGTCATCGTCAAATAGAATGTCTAAGGGATACAGTAAACCTGAAGTGAAGCATCGGATTCTAAACCTGACTCACAGGAGAGGTTCAAATCATAGAAAGTTGGAGTGTCAGTCCTCTTGTACTTAAGTCGGCATTGTGCATTTTGTATTAAATTCAGAGGCAATATCTGTGTTTCATCGTCAATAAGAAGGTCCAAGGTATACAGGAAACCCTAAGTGAAGCATCGGAATCTAAAACTGGACTCACAGGAGAGGTTCAAATCATTGAAAGTTAAAGTGTCAGTCCACTTGTACTTCAGCCGGCATTGTGCCTTTTGTATTAAATTCGTATGCAATTACTGTGTTTCATCGTCACTAAGAAGGTCCAAGGGATACAGTAAACCTGAAGTCAAGCATCGGAATGTAAAACTTGACTCACAGGAGAGGTTCAAATCATAGAATGTTAGAAAGTCAGACCTCTTATACTTAAGTCGGGATTGTGCCTTTGGTATTAAATTCGGATGCAATTTCTGTGTTTCATCGTCAATAAGAAAGTCCAAGGGATGCAGTAAACCTGAGGGGAAGCATCGGAATCTAAAACTTAACTCACAGGAGAGGTTGAAATCATAGAAAGTGAGAGTGTCAGTTCTCTTGTACTTAACCCTTTGAACGGAACATCGGTCTGAGATACCGCCATAGTTGACATTAACAATGCTAACGGCGCTGCATTGTTCGTGAGGGTGGGGAGAAGCCCAGTAATCTTCAGTCGGGTCCCGAACCGCAGCTGGCCAACAACGTATTGTCGGCGCATGCATTGTTTTCAAGTAAGTAGAATTTTTGTTACGTATTGTCGGTCTGTGAGACCGTGTTCCGAAAAAATGCATTCCCCTCCCGGTCTGACAGACCGGGTGTTCCTAAAAGTGTCAAATTTTTGCCGGTCTCCCAGACCGGTGTTCCTAAAAGTATCACGCATTTGTCGGTCTGTATGACCGATGTTCCACTCTTTGAACTCTTCTGTTTTCTGTGTAGCAACATTTCATCTATTTGATTGAAATTTTTGCCACCACACGATGCTTAATACTTTTGTGTTCATAGAAGAACGAGAAAAAAGTGTAACAACTCGTATTTAACGTTTTAATTTTTCCTCTTTCCGTTTTTCACACACATTCTCCAATTTACCGCGCAAACTTATTACAGCGATAGAATTATCCCCATTAAATTTCGTTAAAACTCATTTTTCCCTTTTTCCTTGCAGGTTTACAATGGAAGGTCCGAAATATGTTTCAAATCGGTCGAAAAGAATTGTAGCCCTTGCACGCTCTCAAAATTACCTTGAAGAATCAGACTCGGAAGTGGATTCAGATGAATCATGCATTCCAGATGAGGACCTTACTATCCAAGATCCTCGCAATGAAACAGATAATGACGATGACTCTCCCAATGATGATGATCGCGATGATGAAACTATTCGAGAAATATTTGAAGTCGAAAATACCGCAGTTCGCGAAGAAACTGGAGAGCAACCACAGTCTGACATAACTTCTGGTGGAAGCAGACTAATCACTCCACAGAAGCCTGCTGATGTTGCTAGCTCATCTACGCGTTCTGATGACACTCTAGATGAGAGTCGTCTTCCAGTTTCTTACTACGGAAGAAACAAGTGTTTCACATGGTCATCAACTCCTGTTCGCTCTAAGACGCGAACAGCAGCATCCAATATAATAAAGGTACGGCTATCAAAGATACAAGGGCCTGCTCTTACCGTGGGGAAAAACCCACTCCCAGGTGAAGTGTGGCGCCTTTTGTTTACTGACGACATGATTGAGACGATTGTAAAGCATACTAATGAAAAGTTGGCCAAAATTCGTTCTGTTATTGAACTAAAAGAAAGTGTAGCTTACAGAGACACTACTGTGCAGGAAGTGAACGCTGTGATTGGAGTCACAGTTCTTTGCAGCATATTCAAATCTGCGAGGGAGCCTATGACCTCGCTGTTTTCCACTTCGGTCTTGGGGAGGCCAATTTTTCGATCAATAATAACAGAAAAGCGATTAGGAATATTGCTTAGGGCATTTAGATTCGATGACTCGAGCACGAGGGAACAGAGGGAAAAATATGACCCAGCTGCTGCCATTACAGACATATTTAATAAGTTTATTTGGAACTGCCAACAAATTTATAGCCCTGGAGCGCATTTGACAGTTGATGAAACTTTGCTGCCTTTCAGAGGGAGGGTTAAATTTCGTATATATATGCCGAATAAACCGGCTAAATATGGCATTAAGGTCATGGGTCTGGCAGATGCACACAATGCATATATTTACAATGCCTACATCTACTCCGGCAAAGGCTGTGATGGAGCCACACTTTCTACAGCAGAAAAGAAAAAGAGCATTCCCACGCAGTCTGTAATCCGCCTATCTAAAGGGCTGTATGGCACAAACAGAAATATTAGTTGCGACAATTGGTTTTGTTCTGTGGAACTTGCCCAGGAGCTACTAGCTCACAATTTGACATTAGTTGGGACACTAAAAAGAAACAGACCCCAGATACCAGCAGAATTTCAAGCAAGAAGCGATCGTGAAATTGGGTCCAGCCTTTATGGCTTTACGAAAGAAATGACTCTGCTTTCTTATGTCCCAAAAAGGAATAAGGCAGTCCTACTTCTTTCGTCAATGCATCATTCCAATTACACTGACGTTTCAAATGATAAACCTGAAATCATATCTTTTTATAACGCCACAAAAAGTGGAATAGACACGCTAGATATGAAGTGCAGTGTTTATTCTACTAATCGCAAAACAAGAAGGTGGCCGTTGGCTATTTTTTACCACATGGTGGCCATGGCTGGATCAAACGCAAGTATACTTTATGGACTTTTTGGAGAGAAGAAAACCGTATCACGTTTTGATTTCCTGAAAAGAGTTTCTCTATATTTGGTCTACGATTTCGTAAAATCCCGACTGGCAATCTCCAATCTGCCTCAAGAGCTACAAAGTATTATTTCATCTTTAGAAGAAGAGGCAGCAAAAGAAAAGCAAATCGTTAGCCAACGGAATAAATTTGTTGTTCGAGTTGATGAGTGTCCGACGGACACACTTGGTAAAAGAAAAACCTGTCGATTTTGTCCATATCAAAAAAAGAGGAAAACTGCCTACAAGTGTATTTCTTGCGAAGAACCAACGTGCTTGGAGTGTTCACGAAAAGTGTGCAAGACTTGTGCAATTAAAAATAAAAGTTAAATTTTTTCTTTGCATTACATTTTAGTATTCATTTTCTTTGTGTTGTAACTATAATAATGTAAAAAAAAAGTATTTCTAAAGGAGTAATGTGTAAACAACAAAACACTGCAAATTAAAGTTTTTCCTAGTAATAAACTTGAATTTACTGGTATTTTAACAAATATTATGGTTCAAAAACCTATTATTATGTTTAATTACACCTTAAAGAGAGAGAGAAGCAACGTAGAAGTGCGGAAAAGTCATAAAAATAGAGAAAAATACACTTTAAATGTCCTAGCGGTCTAGCAGACCGATGTTCCATCTTACCGCCGAGTAAAAGATGTTCCGGTTAGAGGGTTAAGACGGCATTGTGCCTTTTGTATTAAATTCGGATGCAATTTCTGTGTCTCATCGTCAATAAGAATGTCCAAGGGATACAGTAAACCTGGAGAGAAGCATCGGAATCTAAAACTGGACTCACAGGAACGGTTCAAATCATATAAAGTGAGAGTGTCAGTCCTCTTTTACTTAAGTCGGCATTGTGCCTTTTGTATTAAATTCGGATGCAATTTCTTTGTTTCTTCGTCAATAAGAAGGTCCAAAGGATACAGTAAACCTGAAGTGAAGCATTGGAATCTAAAACTGGACTCACAGGAGAGGTTCAAATCATAGAAAGTTAGAGTGTCGTCCTTCTTTTACTTAAGTCGGCATTGTGCCTTTTGTATTAAATTCGGGTGATTTTTCTGTGTTTCATCGTCAAAAAGAAGGTCCGAGGTATACAGTAAACCTGAAGTGAAGCATCGGAATCTAAAACTGGACTCACAGGAGAGGTTCAAATCATAGAAAAATAGAATGTCAGTCCTCTTGTACTTAAGTCGGCATTGTGCCTTTTGTATTAAATTCGGATGCAATTTCTTTGTTTCTTCGTCAATAAGAATGTCCAAGCGATACAGTAAACCTGATGTGAACCATCGGAATCTAAAACTGGACTCACAGGAAAGTTCAAATCATATAAAGTTAGAGCGTCAGTCGTCTTGTACTTAAGTCGGTATTGTACGTTTTGTATTAAATTCGGATGCAATTTCTGTGCATCATCGTCAATAAGAAGGTCAAAGGATACAGTAAACCTGAAGTGAAGCATCGGAATCTAAAACTGGACTCACAGGAGAGGTTCAAATCATAGAAAGTTAGTGTCAGTCCTCTTGTAATTAAGTCGGCATTGTGCCTTTGTATTAAATTTGGATGCAATTTCAGTGTTTCATCATCAATAAGAAGGTCCAAGGGATACAGTACACCTGAAGTGAAGCATCGGAATCTAAAACTGGACTCACAGCACAGGTTCAAATCATAGAAAGTTAGTGTGTCAGTCCTCTTGTACTTAAGTCGCATTGTGCCTTTTGCATTAAAATCGGATGCAAACTCTTTGTTTCATCGACAATAAAACGGTCCAAGGGACACTGCAAACCTGAAGTGAAGCATCGGAATCTAAAACTGGACTCACAGGAGAGGTTCAAATCATAGAAAGTTAGAGTGTCAGACCTCTTGTACTTAAGTCGGCATTGTGCATTTTGTATTAAATTCCGATGCAATTTCTGTGTTTCATCGTCAATAAGAAGGTCCAAGTGATACAGTAAACCTGAAGTGAAGCATTGGAATCTAAAACTGGACTCACAGGAGAGGTTCAAATCATAGAAAGTTAGAGTGTCAGTCATCTTGTACTTAAGTTGGCATTGTGCATTTTGTATTAAATTCTGATGCAGTTTCTGTGTTTCTTCGTCAATAAGAAGGTCCAAGGGATACAGTAACCCTTAAGTGAAGCATCGGAATTTAACTCTGGACTGACAGGAGAGGTTCAAATCGTAGAAAGGGAGAGTGTCAGTCCTCTTTTACTTAAGTCGGCATTGTGCCTTTTGTATTAAATTCGGATGCAAGCCCTAAGTTTCATCGTCAGTAAGAAGTTCCATGGGATACAGTAAACCTGAAGTGAAGCATCGGAATCTAAAACTGGACTCACAATAGAGGTTCAAATCATAGAAAGTGAGAGTGTCAGTTCTCTTGTAGTTAAGTCGGCATTGTGCCTTTTGTATTAAATTCCGATGCAATTTCTGTGTTTCATCGTCAATAAGAAGGTGCAAGGTATGCAGTAAACCTGAAGTGAAGCATCGGAATCTAAAACTGGACGCACAGGAGAGGTTCAAATCATAGAAAATGAGAGTGCCAGTCTTCTGGTACTTAAGTCGCCATTGTGCCATTTGTATTAAATTCGGAAGCAATTTCTGTGTTTCATCGTCAATAAGAAAGTCCAAGGGATGCAGTAAACCTGAGGTGAAGCATCGGAATCTAAAACTTAACTCACAGGAGAGGTTCAAATCATAGAAAGTGAGAGTGTCAGTTCTCTCTTACTTAAGTCGGTATTGTGCCTTTTGTATTGAATTCGGATGCAATTTCTGTGTTTCTTCGTCAATAAGAAGGTCCAAAGGATACAGTAAACCTGAAGTGAAGCATCGGAATCTAAAACTGGACTCACAGGAGAGGTTCAAATCATAGAAAGTTAGAGTGTCAGCCCTCTTGTACTGAAGTCGGCATTGTGCCTTTTGTATTAAATTCGGGTGATATTTCTGTGTTTCATCGTCAAAAAGAAGGTCCGAGGTATACAGTAAACCTGAAGTGAAGCATCGGAATCTAAAACTGGACTCACAGGAGAGGTTCATATCATAGAAAGTTAGAGTGTCAGTCCTCTTATACTTAAGTCGGCTTTGTGATTTTTGTACTAAATTCGGTTGCAATTTCTGTGTTTCATCATTAATAAGAAGGTCCAAGGAATACAGTACACCTGAAGTGAAGCATCGGAATCTAAATCTGGATTCACAGGAGAGGTTCACATCATAGAGAGTTAGTGTATCACTCCTCTTGTACTTAAGTCGGTATTGTGTCTTTTGTATTTAATTCGGATGCAATTTCTGTGTTTCATCGTCAATAAGAAGGTCCAAGGGATACGGTAAACCTGAAGTGAAGCATCAGAATCTAAAACTGGACTCACAGGAGAGGTTCAAATCACAGGAAGTTAGAGTGTCAGTCCTCTTGTACTTAAGTGAGCATTGTGCCATTTGTATTAAATTCGGATGCAATTTCTGTGTTTCATCGTCAATAAGAAGGTCCAAGGGATACAGTAAACCTGAAGTGAAATATCGGAATCTAAAGCTGGACTCACAGGAGAGGTTCAGATCATAGAAAGTTAGAGTGTCAATCCTCTTGTACTTAAGTCGGCCTTGTGCCTTTTGTATTAAATTCGGATGCAGTTTCTGTGTTTCATCGTCAATAAGAAGGTCCAAGGGATACAGTAACCCGAAGTGAAGCATCGAAATTTAACTCTGGACTGACAGGAGAGGTTCAAATCATAGAAATTGAGAGTGTCAGTCCTCTTGTACTTAAGTCGGCATTGTGCCTTTTGTATTAAATTCGGAAGCAATTTCTGTGTTTCATCGTCAATAAGAAAGTCCAAGGGATGCAGTAAACCTGAGGTGAAGCATCGGAATCTAAAACTTAACTCACAGGAGAGGTTCAAATCATAGAAAGTGAGAGTGTCAGTTCTCTTGTACTTAAGTCGGCATTGGGCCATTTGTATTAAATTCGGATGCAATTTCTGTGTTTCATCGTGAATAAGAATGTCTAAGGGATACAGTAAACCTGAAGAGAAGCATCGGAATCTAAAACTGGACTCACAGGGGCGGTCAAATCATAGAAAGTTAGAGTGTCAGCCCTCTTGTACTTACGTTGGCCTTGTGCCTTTTGTATTAAATTTGGGTGATATTTCTGTGTTTCATCGTGAAAAAGAAGGTCCGAGGTATACTGTAATCCTGAAGTGAAGCATCGGAATCTAAAACTGGACTCACAGGAGAGGTTCATATCATAGAAAGTTAGAGTGTCAGTCCTCATGTACTTAAGTCGGCATTGTGACTTTTGTACTAAATTTGGATACAATCTCTGTGTTCCATCGTTAATACGAAGGTCCAAGGGATACAGTACACCTGAAGTGAAGTATCGGAATCTATAACTGGATTCACAGGACAGGTTCAAATCATAGAGAGTTAGTGTATCACTCCGCTTGTACTTGAGTCACTATTGTGTCTTTTGTATTTAATTCGGATGCAATTTCTGTGTTTCATCGTCAATAAGAAGGTCCAAGTGATACAGTAAACCTGAAGTGAAGCATCGGAATCTAAAACTGGACTCACAGGAGAGGTTCAAAAGACAGAAAGTAAGAGTGTCAGTCCTCTCGTACTTAAGTCGGCATTGTGCCTTTTGTATTAAATTCGGATGCAATTTCTGTGTTTCATCGTCAATAAGAAGGTCAAAGGGATACAGTAAACCTGAAGTGAAGCATCGGAATCGAAAACTGGACTCACAGGAGAGGTTCAAATCATAGAAAATTAGAATGTCAGTCCTCTTGTACTGAAGTCGGCATTGTGCCTTTTGTATTAAATTCGGATGCAAACTCTGAGTTTCATCGTCAATAAGAAGGTCCAAGGGATACAAAAAACCTGAAGTGAAGCATCGTAATCTAAAACTGGACTCACAGGAGAGGTTGAAATCATAGAAAGTTAGCGTGTCAGTCCTCTTGTACTTAAGTCGTCATTGTGCTTTTTGTATTAAATTCGGAAGCAGTTTCTTTGTTTCATCGTCAATAAGAAGGTCCGAGGGATACAGTAACCCGAAGTGAAGCATCGGAATTTAACTCTGGACTGACAGGAGAGGTTCATATCATAGAAAGTGAGAGTGTCAGTCCTCTTGTACTAAAGTCGGCGTTGTGCTTTTGTATTAAATTCGGATGCAAGCCCTGTGTTTCATCGTCAGTAAGAAGTTCAATGGGATACCGTAAACCTGAAGTAAAGCATCGGAATCTAAAACTGGACTCACAATACAGGTTCAAATCATAGAAAGTGAGAGGGTCAGTTCTCTTGTAGTTAAGTCGGCATTGTGCCTTTTGTATTAAATTCCGGTGCAATTACTGTGTTTCATCGTCAACAAGAAGGTGCAAGGTATGCAGTAAACCTGAAGTGAAGCATCGGATTCTAAAACTGGACTCACAGGAGAGGTTCAAATCATAGAAAATGAGAGTGCCAGTCCTCTGGTACTTAAGTCGCCATTGTGCCTTTTGTATTAAATTCGGAAGCAATTTCTGTGTTTCATCGTCAATAAGAAAGTCCAAGGGATGCAGTAAACCTGAGGGGAAGCATCGGAATCTAAAACTTAACTCACAGGAGAGGTTCAAATCATAGATAGTGAGACTGTCAGTTCTCTTGTACTTAAGATGGCATTGTGCCTTTTGTATTAAATTCGGATGCAATTTCTGTGTCTCATCGTCAATAAGAATGTCCAAGGGATACAGTAAACCTGAAGAGAAGCATCGGATTCTAAAACTGGACTCACAGGAACGGTTCAAATCATAGAAATTGAGAGTGTCAGTCCTCTTTTACTTAAGTCGGCATTGTGCCTTTTGTATTAAAGTCGGATGCATTTTCTGTGTTTCTTCGTCAATAAGAAGGTCCAAAGGATACAGTAAACCTGAAGTAAAGCATTGGAATCTAAAACTGGACTCACAGGAGAGGTTCAAATCATAGAAAGCTAGAGTGTCGTTCTTCTTTTACTTAAGTCGGCATTGTGCCTTTTGTATTAAATTCGGGTGATATTTCTGTGTTTCATCGTCAAAAAGAAGGTCCGAGGTATACAGTAAACCTGAAGTGAAGCATCGGAAACTAAAACTGGACTCAAAGGAGAGGTTCAAATCACAGAAAGTTAGAGTGTCAGTCCTCTTGTACTTAAGTCGGTATTGTTTCTATTGTATTTAATTCGGATGCAATTTCTGTGTTTCATCGTCAATAAGAAGGTCCAAGGGATACAGTAAACCTGAAGTGAAGCATCGGAATCTAAAACTGGACTCACAGGAGAGGTTCAAATCATAGAAAATTAGAATGTCAGTCCTCTTGTACTTAAATCGGCATTGTGCCTTTTGTATTCAATTCGGATGCAATTTCTGAGTTTCATCGTCAATAAGAAGGTCCAAGCGATACAGTAAACCTGATGTGAACCATCGGAATCTAAAACTGGACTCACAGGAAAGTTCAAATTATAGAAAGTTGGAGTGTCAGTCCTCTTGATCTTAAGTCGGCATTGTGCCTTTTGTATTAAATTCGGATGCAATTTCAGTGTTTCATCGTCAATAAGAAGGTCAAAGGTATACAGTAAACCCTAAGTGAAGCATCGTAATCTAAAACTGGACTCACAGGACAGGTTCAAATCATTGAAAGTTAAAGTGTCAGTCCTCTTGTACTTAAGCCGGCATTGTGCCTTTTGTATTAAATTCGTATGCAATTTCTGTGTTTCATCGTCACTAAGAAGGTCCAAGGGATACAGCAAACCTGTAGTAAAGCATCGGAATCTAAAACAGGACTCACAGGAGAGGTTCAAATTATAGAAAGTTAGAGTGTCAGTCCTCTAGTACTTAAGTCGGCATTGTGCCTTTTGTATTAAATTCGGATGCAATTTCTGTGTATCATCGTCAATAAGAAGGTCCAAGGTATACAGTAAACCTGAAGTGTAGCATCGGAAACTAAAACTGGACTCACAGGAGATGTTCAAATCATAGATAATTTGAGTGTCTGTCCTCTTGTACTTATGTCGGCATTGTGCCTTTTGAATTAAATTCGGATGCAATTTCTGTGATTCATCGTCAATAAGAAGATCCAAGGTAAACAGTAAACCTGAAGTGAAGCATCGGAATCTAAAACTGGACTCACAGGAAGGGTTCAAATCATAGAAAGTTGGAGTGTCAATCCTCTTGTATTTAAGTCGGCATTTGGCCTTTTGTATTAAATTCAGATGGAATTTCTGTGTTTCATCGTCAATAAGAAGGTCCAAGGGATACAGTAAACCTGAAGTGAAGCATCGGAATCGAAAACTGGACTCACAGTACAGGTTCAAATCTTAGAAAGTTAGAGTGTCAGTCCGCTTGTACTTGAGTCGGCATTGTGCCTTTTCTATTACATTCGGATGCAATTTCTCTGCTACATCGTCAATAAGAAGGTCCAAGGGATACAGTAAACCTGAAATGAAGCTTCGGAATTTAAAACTGTTCTCACAGGAGAGGTTCAAATCATAGAAAGTTAGAGTGTCAGTTCTCTTGTACTTAAGACGGCATTGTGCATCTTGTATTAATCTCGGATGCAATTTCTGTGTTACATCGTCAATAAGAAGGTCCAATTTATACAGTAAACCTGAAGTGAAGAATCGGAATCTAAAACTGGACTCACAGGAGCGGTTCAAATAATAGAAAGTTAGAGTGTCAGCCCTCTAGTACTTAAGTCGGCATTGTGCCATTTGTATTAAATTCGGATGCAATTTCTGTGTTTCATCCTCTATAAGACGGTCCAAGGGATACAGTAAACGTGAAGTGAAGCATCGCAATCTAAAACTAGACTCACAGGATAGGTTCAAATCAAAGAAAGTTAGAGTGTCTCTCCTCTTGTCCTTAAGTTGGCATTGTGCCTTTTGTATTAAATTCGGATGCAAACTCTGTGTTTCATCGTCAATAAGAAGGTCCAAGGGATACAGTAAACCTGAGGTGGAGCATCAGAATCTCAAACTGGACTCACAGTAGAGGTTCAAATCATTGAAAGTGAGAGTGTCAGTCCTCTTGTACTTAAGTCGGCATTGTGCCTTTTGTCGTAAATTCGGATGCAATTTCTGTGTTTCATCGTCAATAAGAAGGTCCAAGGTATACAGTAAAATTGAAGTGAAGCATCGGAATCTAAAACTAGACTAGGAGAGGTTCAAATCATAGATAGTTAGAGTGTCAGTCCTCTTGTACTTAAGTCGGCATTGTGCCATTTGTATTAAATTCCGATGCAGTTTCTGTGTTTCATCGTCAATAAGAAGGTGCAAGGTATACAGTAAACCTGAGGTGAGGCATCGGAATCTAAAACTCGACTCACAGGAGAGGTTCTAATCATAGAAAGTGAGAGTGTCAGTCCTCTTGTACTTAAGTTGTCATTGTGCCTTTTGTATTAAATTCGAATGTAATTTCTGTGTTTCATCGTCAATAAGAAGGTGCAACGTATACAGTATACCTGAAGTGAAGCATCGGAATCTAAAACTGGACTCACAGGAGAGGTTCAAATCACAGAAAGTGAGAGTGTCAGTCCTCTTGTACTTAAGTCGGCATTGTGCCAATTGTATTAAATTCGGATGCAATTTCTGTGTTTCATCGCCAATAAGAAGGGCCAAGTGATACAGTAAACCTGAAGTGAAATATCGGAATCTAAAACTGGACTCACAGGAGAGGGTCAAATCACAGAAGGTGAGAGTGTCAGTCCTCATGTACTTAAGTCGGCATTGTGCCATTGGTATTATATTCGGATGCACTTTCTGTGTTTCATCGTCAATAAGAAGGTCCAAGGGATACAGAAAACCTGAAGTGAAGCATCGGAATCTAAAACTGGACTCACAGGAGAGGTTCAAATCATTGAATGATAGAGTGTCAGTCCTCTTGTACTTAAGTCGGTATTGTCCCTTTTGTATTAAATTTGGATGCAATTTTAGTGTTTCATCGTCAATAAGACGGACTAAGGTATACAGTAAACCTGAAGTAAAGCATCGGATTCTAAAACTGGACTCACAGGAGGGGTTCAAATCATAGAAATTTAGAATGTCAGGCCTCTTTTACTTAAGTCGGCATTGTAACTTTTGTATTGAATTCCGATGCTATATCTGTGTTTCACCGTCAATAAGAATGTCCAAGGGATACAGTAAACCTGAAGTGAAGCATCGTAATCTAAAACTTAACTCGCAGGAGAGGTTCATATCACGGAAAGTGAGAGTGTCAGTCCTCTTGTACTTAAGTCGGCATTGTGCCTTTTGTATTAAATTCGGATCTAAACTCTGTGTTTCATCGTCAATACCAAGGTCCAAGGGATACAGTAAACCGGAAGTGGAGCATCGGAATCTAAAGCTGGACTCACAGGTGAGGTTCGAATCATAGAAAGTTAGAATGTCAGTCCGCTTGTACTTAAGTCGTCATTGTGCCTTTTGTATTAAATTCGAATGTAATTTCTGTGTTTCATCGTCAATAAGAAGGTGCAACGTACACAGTATACCTGAAGTGAAGCATCGGAATCTAAAACTAGACTCACAGGAAAGGTTCAAATCACAGAAAGTGAGAGTGTCAGTCCTCTTGTACTTAAGTCGGCAATGTGCCAATTGTATTAAATTCGGATGCAATTTCTGTGTTTCATCGTCAATAAGAAGGTCCATGGTATACAGTGAACCAGAAGTGAAGCATTGGAATCTAAAACTGGACTAACAGGAGAGGTTTAAATCATAGAAAGTTAGAGTGTCACTCCTCTTTTCCTTGAGCCGGTATTGTGCATTTTGTATTAAATTCGGATGCAATTTCTGTGTTTCATCGTCAATAAGAAGGGCCAAGTGATACAGTAATCCTGAAGTGAAATATCGGAATCTAAAACTGGACTCACAGGAGAGGTTCAAATGACAGAAGGTGAGAGTGTCAGTCCTCTTGTACTTAAGTCAGCATTGTGCCATTGGTATTAAATTCGGATGCACTTTCTGTGTTTCATCGTCAATAAGAAGGTCCAAGGGATACAGAAAACCTGAAGTGAAGCATCGGAATCTAAAACTGGACTCACAGGAGAGGTTCAAATCATTGATAGTTAGAGTGTCAGTCCTCTTGTACTTAAGTCGGTATTGTCCCTTTTGTATTAAATTTGGATGCAATTTCAATTTTTCATCGTCAATAAGACGGACTAAGGTATACAGTAAATCTGAAGTAAAGCATCGGATTCTAAAACTGGACTCACAGGAGGGGTTCAAATCATAGAAATTTAGAGTGTCAGGACTCTTTTACTTAAGTCGACATTGTGACTTTTGTATTAAATTCCGATACTATATCTGTGTTTCACCGTCAATAAGAAGGTCCAAGGGATATAGTAAATAAGAAGGGAAGCATCGGAATCTTAATCTGGACTCACAGGAGAAGTTCAAATCATAGAAAAGTAAAGTGTCAGTCGTCTTGTACTTAAGTCGGCATTGTGCCTTCTATATTAAATTCGGATGCTATTTCCGTGTTTCATCGTCAATAAGAAGGTGCAAGGTATACAGTAAACCTGAAGTGAAGCATCGGAATCTAATACTCGACTCACAGGAGAGGTTCAAATCATAGAATGTTAGAGTGTCAGTCCTCTTGTACTTAAGTCGGCATTGTGCCTTTTGTATTAAAGTCGGATCTAAACTCTGTGTTTCATCTTAAATAAGAAGGTGCAAGGGACACAGTATACCTGAAGTGAAGCACTGGAATCTAAAACTGGCCTCACAGGAGAGGTTCAAATAATCGAAAGTGAGACTGTCAGTCCTCTTATACTTAAGTCGGCATTGTGCCTCTTGTATTAAATTCCGATACAATTTCTGTATTTCATCGTAAATAAGAAGGTGCAAGGTATAGTGTGAACCTGAAGTGAAGCATCGGAATCTAACACTCAACTCACAGGAGAGGTTCAAATCATAGAAAGTTAGAAAGTCAGTCCTCTTGTACTTAAGTTGATATTGTGCCTTTTGTATTAAATTCGGATGCAATTTCTGTGTTTCATCGTCTATAAGACGGTCCAAGGGATACAGTAAACCTGAAGTGAAGCATCGGAATCTAAAACTAGACTCACAGGAGAGGTTCAAATCGTAGAAAGTTAGAGTGTCTGTCCTCTTGTCCTTAAGTTGGCATTGTGCCTTTTGTATTAAATTCGAATGTAATTTCTGTGTTTCATCGTCAATAAGAAGGTGCAACGTATACAGTATACCTGAAGTGAAGCATCGGAATCTAAAACTGGACTCACAGTAGAGGTTCAAATCATTGAAAGTGAGATTGTCAGTCCTCTTGTACTTAAGTCGGCATTGTGCCTTTTGTATTAAATTCGGATGCAATTTCTGTGTTTCATCGTCAATAAGAAGGTCCAAGGTATACAGTAAAATTGAAGTGAAGCATCGGAATCTAAAACTAGACTCACAGGAGAGGTTCAAATCATAGATAGTTAGAGTGTCAGTCTTCTTGTACTTAAGTCGGCATTGTGCCATTTGTATTAAATTCCGATGCAGTTTCTGTGTTTCATCGTCAATAAGAAGGTGCAAGGTATACAGTAAACCTGAGGTGAGGCATCGGAATCTAAAACTCGACTCACAGGAGAGGTTCTAATCATAGAAAGTGAGAGTGTCAGTCCTCTTGTACTTAAGTCGTCATTGTGCCTTTTGTATTAAATTCGAATGTAATTTCTGTGTTTCATCATCAATAAGAAGGTGCAACGTATACAGTATACCTGAAGTGAAGCATCGGAATCTAAAACTGGACTCAATGGAGAGGTTCAAATCACAGAAAGTGAGAGTGTCAGTCCTCTTGTACTTAAGTCGGCATTGTGCCAATTGTATTAAATTCGGATGCAATTTCTGTTTTTCATCGTCAATAAGAAGGGCCAAGTGATACAGTAAACCTGAAGTGAAATATCGGAATCTAAAACTGGACTCACAGGAGAGGGTCAAATCACAGAAGGAGAGAGTGTCAGTCCTCATGTTCTTAAGTCGGCATTGTGCCATTGGTATTAAATTCGGATGCACTTTCTGTGGTTCATCGTCAATAAGCAGGTCCAAGGGATACAGAAAACCTGAAGTGAAGCATCGGAATTTAAAACTGGACTCACAGGAGAGGTTCAAATCATTGAAAGATAGAGTGTCAGTCCTCTTGTACCTAAGTCGGTATTGTCCCTTTTGTATCAAATTTGGATGCAATTTCAGTGTTTCATCGTCAATAAGACGGACTAAGGTATACAGTAAACCTGAAGTAAAGCATCGGATGCTAAAACTGGACTCACAGGAGGGGTTCAAATCATAGAAATTTAGAGTGTCAGGCCTCTTTTACTTAAGTCGGCATTGTAACATTTGTATTGAATTCCGATGCTATATCTGTGTTTCACCGTCAATAAGAAGGTCCAAGGGATACAGTAAACCTGAAGTGAAGCATCGTAATCTAAAACTTAACTCGCAGGAGAGGTTCATATCATAGAAAGTTAGAGTGTCAGTCCTCTTGTACTTAAGTCGGCATTGTGCCTTTTGTATTAAATTCGGATCTAAGCTCTGTGTTTCATCGTCAATACCAAGGTCCAAGGGATACAGTAAACCGGAAGTGGAGCATCGGAATCTAAAGCTGGACTCACAGGTGAGGTTCGAATCATAGAAAGTTAGAATGTCAGTCCGCTTGTACTTAAGTCGTCATTGTGCCAATTGTATTAAATTCGGATGCAATTTCTGTGTTTCATCGTCAATTAGTAGGTCCATGGTATATAGTAAACCTGAAGTGAAGCATTGGAATCTAAAACTGGACTAACAGGAGAGGTTTAAATCATAGAAAGTTAGAGTGTCACTCCTCTTTTACTTAAGTCGGTATTGTGCATTTTGTATTAAATTCGGATGCAATTTCTGTGTTTCATCGTCAATAAGAAGGGCCAAGTGATACAGTAAACCTGAAGTGAAATATCGGAATCTAAAACTGGACTCACAGGAGAGGTTCAAATGACAGAAGGTGAGAGTGTCAGTCCTCTTGTACTTAAGTCAGCATTATGCCATTGGTATTAAATTCGGATGCACTTTCTGTGTTTCATCGTCAATAAGAAGGTCCAAGGGATACAGAAAACCTGAAGTGAAGCATCGGAATCTAAAACTGGACTCACAGGAGAGGTTCAAATCATTGAAAGTTAGAGTGTCAGTCCTCTTGTACTTAAGTCGGTATTGTCCCTTTTGTATTAAATTTGGATGCAATTTCAATTTTTCATCGTCAATAAGACGGACTAAGGTATACAGTAAACCTGAAGTAAAGCATCGGATTCTAAAACTGGACTCACAGGAGGGGTTCAAATCATAGAAATTTAGAGTGTCAGTACTCTTTTACTTAAGTCGGCATTGTGACTTTTGTATTAAATTCCGATGCTATATCTGTGTTTCACCGTCAATAAGAAGGTCCAAGGGATATAGTAAATAAGATGGGAAGCATCGGAATCTTAATCTGGACTCACAGGAGAAGTTCAAATCATAGAAAAGTAGAGTGTCAGTCGTCTTGTACTTAAGTCGGCATTGTGCCTTTTATATTAAATTCGGATGCTATTTCCGTGTTTCATCGTCAATACGGAGGTGCAAGGTATACAGTAAACCTGAAGTGAAGCATCGGAATCTAATACTCGACTCACAGGAGAGGTTCAAATCATAGAATGTTAGAGTGTCAGTCCTCTTGTACTTAAGTCGGCATTGTGCCTTTTGTATTAAATTCGGATCTAAACTCTGTGTTTCATCTTAAATAAGAAGGTC
Organism: Schistocerca piceifrons; assembly: GCF_021461385.2. Taxonomy (NCBI): domain Eukaryota; kingdom Metazoa; phylum Arthropoda; class Insecta; order Orthoptera; family Acrididae; genus Schistocerca; species Schistocerca piceifrons. The sequence continues at coordinate 1,110,489,071 of NC_060139.1, forward strand.
CAAGGTATACAGTATACCTGAAGTGAAGCACTGGAATCTAAAACTGGCCTCACAGGAGAGGTTCAAATAATCGAAAGTGAGACTGTCAGTCCTCTTATACTTAAGTCGGCATTGTGCCTCTTGTATTAAATTCCGATACAATTTCTGTATTTCATCGTAAATAAGAAGGTGCAAGGTATAGTGTGAACCTGAAGTGAAGCATCGGAATCTAACACTCAACTCACAGGAGAGGTTCAAATCATAGAAAGTTAGAAAGTCAGTCCTCTTGTACTTAAGTTGATATTGTAACTTTTGTATTAAATTCGGATGCAATTTCTGTGTTTCATCGTCTATAAGACGGTCCAAGGGATACAGTAAACCTGAAGTGAAGCATCGGAATCTAAAACTAGACTCACAGGAGAGGTTCAAATCATAGAAAGTTAGAGTGTCTGTCCTCTTGTCCTTAAGTTGGCATTGTGACTTTTGTATTAAATTCGGATGCAAACTCTGTGTTTCATCGTCAATACCAAGGTCCAAGGGATACAGTAAACCGGAAGTGGAGCATCGGAATCTAAAACTGGACTCACAGGTGAGGTTCGATTCATAGAAAGTTAGAATGTCAGTCCTCTTGTACTTAAGTCGTCACAGGTGAGGTTCGAATCATAGAAAGTTAGAATGTCAGTCCTCTTGTACTTAAGTCGTCATTGTGCCTTTTGTATTAAATTCGAATATAATTTCTGTGTTTCATCGTCAATAAGAAGGTGCAACGTATACAGTATACCTGAAGTGAAGCATCGGAATCTAAAACTGGACTCACAGGAGAGGTTCAAATCACAGAAAGTGAGAGTGTCAGTCCTCTTGTACTTAAGTCGGCATTGTGCCAATTGTATTAAATTCGGATGCAATTTCTGTGTTTCATCGTCAATAAGAAGCGCCAAGTGATACAGTAAACCTGATGTGAAATATCGGAATCTAAAACTGGACTCACGGGAGCAGTTCAAATCACAGAAGGTGAGAGTGTCAGTCCTCTTGTACTTAAGTCGGCATTGTGCCATTGGTATTAAATTCGGATGCACTTTCTGTGATTCATCGTCAATAAGAAGGTCCAAGGGATACAGAAAACCTGAAGTGAAGCATCGGAATCTAAAACTGAATTCACAGGAGAGGTTCAAATCATTGAAAGTTAGAGTGTCAGTCCTCTTGTACTTAAGTCGGTATTGTCCCTTTTGTATTAAATTTGGATGCAATTTCAGAGTTTCATCGTCAATAAGACGGACTAAGGTATACAGTAAACCTGAAGTAAAGCATCGTATTCTAAAACTGGACTCACAGGAGGGGTTCAAATCAAAGAAATTTAGAGTGTCAGGCCTCTTTTACTTAAGTCGGCATTGTAACTTTTGTATTAAATTCCGATGCTATATCTGTGTTTCACCGTCAATAAGAAGGTCCAAGGGATACAGTAAACCTGAAGTGAAGCATCTTATCTAAAACTTAACTCGCAGGAGAGGTTCATATCATAGAAAGTTAGAGTGTCAGTCCTTTTGTACTTAAGTCGGCATTGTGCCTTTTGTATTAAATTCGGATCTAAACTCTGTGTTTCATCGTCAATAAGAAGGTCCAAAGGATACAGTATACCTGAAGTGAAGCACTGGAATCTAAAACTGGACTCACAGGAGAGGTTCAAATAATCGAAAGTGAGACTGTCAGTCCTCTTATACTTAAGTCGGCATTGTGCCTCTTGTATTAAATTCCGATACAATTTCTGTATTTCATCGTAAATAACAAGGTGCAAGGTATAGTGTGAACCTGAAGTGAAGCATCGGAATCTAACACTCAACTCACAGGAGAGGTTCAAATCATAGAAAGTTAGAAAGTGAAACCTCTTGTACTTAAGTTGCCTTTTGTATTAAATTCGGATGCAATTTCTGTGTTTCATCGTCTATAAGACGCTCCAAGGGATACAGTAAACGTGAAGTGAAGCATCGCAATCTAAAACTAGACTCACAGGATAGGTTCAAATCATAGAAAGTTAGAGTGTCTGTCCTCTTGTCCTTAAGTTGGCATTGTGCCTTTTGTATTAAATTCGGATGCAAACTCTGTGTTTCATCGTCAATAAGAAGGTCCAAGGGATACAGTAAACCTGAGGTGGAGCATCGGAATCTCATACTGGACTCACAGTAGAGGTTCAAATCATTGAAAGTGAGAGTGTCAGTCCTCTTGTACTTAAGTCGGCATTGTGCCTTTTGTATTAAATTCGGATGCAATTTCTGTGTTTCATCGTCAATAAGAAGGTCCAAGGTATACAGTAAAATTGAAGTGAAGCATCGGAATCTAAAACTAGACTCACAGGAGAGGTTCAAATCATAGATAGTTAGAGTGTCAGTCCTCTTGTACTTAAGTCGTCATTGTGCCTTTTGTATTAAATTCGAATGTAATTTCTGTGTTTCATCGTCAATAAGAATGTGCAACGTATACAGTATACCTGAAGTGAAGCATCGGAATCTAAAACTGGACTCACAGGAGAGGTTCAAATCACAGAAAGTGAGAGTGTCAGTCCTCTTGTACTTAAGTCGGCATTGTGCCAATTGTATTGAATTCGGATGCAATTTCTGTGTTTCATCGTCAATAAGAAGGTCCAAGGGATATTGAAGACCTGAAGTGAAGCATCGGAATCTAAAACTGGACTCACAGGAGAGGTTCAAATCATTGAAAGATAGAGTGTCAGTCCTCTTGTACTTAAGTCGGTATTGTCCCTTTTGTATTAAATTTGGATGCAATTTCAGTGTTTCATCGTCAATAAGACGGACTAAGGTATACAGTAAACCTGAAGTAAAGCATCGGATTCTAAAACTGGACTCACAGGAGGGGTTCAAATCATAGAAATTTAGAGTGTCAGGCCTCTTTTACTTGAGTCGGCATTGTAACTTTTGTATTGAATTCTGATGCTATATCTGTGTTTCACCGACCATAAGAAGGTCCAAGGGATACAGTAAACCTGAAGTGAAGCATCGTAATCTAAAACTTAACTCGCAGGAGAGGTTCAAATCATAGAAAGTTAGAGTGTCAGTCCTCTTGTACTTAAGTCGGCATTGTGCCTTTTGTATTAAATTCAGATCTAAACTCTGTGTTTCATCGTCAATACCAAGGTCCAAGGGATACAGTAAACCGGAAGTGGAGCATCGGAATCTAAAGCTGGACTCACAGGTGATGTTCGAATCATAGAAAGTTAGAATGTCAGTCCTCTTGTACTTAAGTCGTCATTGTGCCTTTTGTATTAAATTCGAATGTAATTTCTGTGTTTCATCGTCAATAAGAAGGTGCAAAGTACACAGTGTACCTGAAGTGAAGCATGGGAATCTAAAACTAGACTCACAGGAGAGGTTCAAATCACAGAAAGTGAGAGTGTCAGTGCTCTTGTACTTAAGTCGGCATTGTGTCAATTGTATTAAATTCGGATGCAATTTCTGTGTTTCATCGTCAATAAGAAGGTCCATGGTATACAGTAAATCTGAAGTGAAGCATTGGAATCTAAAACTGGACTCACGGGAGCGGTTCAAATCACAGAAGGTGAGAGTGTCAGTCCTCTTGTACTTAAGTCGGCATTGTGCCATTGGTATTAAATTCGGATGCACTTTCTGTGATTCATCGTCAATAAGAAGGTCCAAGGGATACAGAAAACCTGAAGTGAAGCATCGGAATCTAAAACTGGATTCACAGGAGAGGTTCAAATCATTGAAAGTTAGAGTGTCAGTCCTCTTGTACTTAAGTCGGTATTGTCCCTTTTGTATTAAATTTGGATGCAATTTCAGAGTTTCATCGTCAATAAGACGGACTAAGGTATACAGTAAACCTGAAGTAAAGCATCGTATTCTAAAACTGGACTCACAGGAGGGGTTCAAATCATAGAAATTTAGAGTGTCAGGCCTCTTTTACTTAAGTCGGCATTGTAACTTTTGTATTAAATTCCGATGCTATATCTGTGTTTCACCGTCAATAAGAAGGTCCAAGGGATACAGTAAACCTGAAGTGAAGCATCTTATCTAAAACTTAACTCGCAGGAGAGGTTCATATCATAGAAAGTTAGAGTGTCAGTCCTTTTGTACTTAAGTCGGCATT